>NC_135307.1:120895523-121204065 GCF_048772815.1 Callospermophilus lateralis | reverse complement strand
AGCACAATGAGGTGTTTTGAGAGAGACAGAGAGAGACCACAGTCACCTAACTTTGATTACAGTGTGCTGTTATGTTCACTCTTTTATTATCAGCTGTAATTATTAATCTCTTACTGTGACTACTTTATAAACTCAGCTTCATCATGATTTTGTATGTATAGGAAAAGGACAGTGTATATAGAGATTGATGCTTCCATTAGTTTCAGGCATCCACAGGGAGTGCTGGCATATACCCCCCATGGATGAGGGGTCTATTGTACTACCTAAGTTCCTTCATTGATAATATGGGGGAAATAGTAATAGAAGTCCTATAGGATTGCTGTGAAGATGAATGAAATATTACAGGTAAAAGTTCTTTCATCAGTACTAATAAAAGAATGTTAACTCTTGGAAAGTTCTCCATGTAAAAACATGACTTCTCTTTCTTCACCTTCTTCTTCCTCATCTTCCATGTTCTCTCTCTCTATCTTCTACAGAGAATATCTGTAGTGCTACACAACAGAAATATAGTATGAGCCACAATATAGTATAAGCCACACAGAGAATTTTAGCTATATTTTAAAAAGTAAAATTAAACAGATAAAATTATTTTAACAATGTGTTTTCTGTAAAACAATATATAGAATGTATGCTCATTTCAACATGTAATCAATATAAATATTATTATTATTACATTCTATCCTCTCCATTCTCTCTTCAAACTTGAGTGTGTATCATTTTAGGCTGGCCACATTACAAGTGCTTAATTAGCCACGTGAAACTAGCAGCTAGGATGCTAGTCGGCATAGCTTTAGACTCACTGGCTTGTGATTTCACTGGAATTTCCCCAGGTGTCCCACCTTATTTCCCAGCCTCTTTTTGTCCCTCATATCTGTAGCCTGGGAGACCCCTACCTGTAGGCTCTGCAGCATCCAAGCCCGCCTGAGGGTAGAGAGCATCAGCAGTCTCCTTAGAGAGAGGGATTTAGGGGGAAGGGCACTTGGAATCAAGCATACTTTCAAGATCCACTATCAGTGACCAGGCTCTCACCATGGGGCTCCTACATTGCCTGCCCTCTTCCCCCATCACCTTCCAAGCTTCTTTTGTGGCTTACTAAGCCAGAGCCTGGTGCCATCACCATGAATCCAGTTCTCTGATGGCGGCTAAGTCTATGCTTCGCCTTTCTCCCCATAGACAGATCAGGGTGTGCATGGGCCCCCTCTCCAGAGTTCTCCATCAGAGGCCCCCATCCTCCCTCTGCTCTCACTAAACCAGACCCTAACTCTCTGCCTCACTTTAGTAGCTTGTTTTATGTCCACAGGACAACCCCATTAGGGGACAGCCCACTTGTCCTCTTCAGTAGGACCATTCTCAATGTTTCAACCTGAAAACATTCTGAGACTCAGAATCCTGGAATTCCTGTTCTGTCTGGATCTCTCTCCCAGGTCTATCAGAACCTATTCTTTCCATCCATTCTCTGAAGGTATGTATGCACCCATAGCCCCAGTGGTGGCTAAGGGGCAGATGGTTGTGGGGAAATTTGGGGTGCATATCTTCGTGTAAACTCAGGACCCCTCATAATGTGGAGAAGGACTAAGAGCAGAAAGAGAAGGGTGAGGCTAGCTCTCCTTGTGACATCCATGCTTCAGAGTAGAACATCAACAGATCCAGGAATTCCACATCTGAACTTGCCTTCCGGATCTATTGGAAGGTCTATTTGTCAATATAGGGGTTTGAACATGTTCTACGTAGTACTTCATTAGCCGGACTTATAATTTGTAAACATTTTGATATATGTATGTGACTACCCTCCATTTGTGCTTGTGTTTTGGGGTTCATATCAATTAAGGGTGGACTATTCCTGGCTCCTGAGGTCAAATTCACCCCTGTACACATTCACCACATGATGGAAATCTAATGTCACCCATGAGGTACTTGAGCTGGGTCACTGTGCCTCATGCCTGTGCTTTGCCTCCTGAGTGGACCTGAGAGATTGTTCTGTCCACTCCAGAGTCCAGTTTCTGCTCAGGTTCTAAACTTGGTTGGGGCTTCTAGAAGGAAAATCTCTGTGCTCTTCTTTGAGACAACTGAGCAGGTCAGTTGGTCAATCAGTGCTTACTATATAGCTAAATAGCACTGGCAAGCTCCTTCTCACCACCATCTCAATCTCCTGGGCTTCTTGTGCTGGGGTGACAAGGACACATCATCAGGAGCCAGGGAGCCAAGAGCTTCCCTCTGAAGCAGTTACCAAAGTAGAAAGTGCCTTTCCTGTAATAGGCCCTGCCACCCACCTCTGGATTTAGTTGAGTAGTTAGACTGTTCACTTAGTGTCAGACCTGGGGAGCCAAAGAAGAATGAGACACCATCCTGGCTCCTAATGGATTCATAGTTTAGTGGGTGGCATATGTGTAAAATAATTACTATCCACTGCAATAAGTGTTGTGATAGAGACTCGAGATGCAGAAGAAACTTGCAAAAGGGGTGACACACTGAGGATAAAGTTTAAAATGCAAATTTTGCATATAATAACACATATTAGAATTCTCTTGGTTGCTAGAAATAGAAACTTGAGCCAGCTTAAGCCAAAGGTGACTGTGTTGACTAGGAATGCAGGGGAAATCGTGCAACTCAAGAACATCATGAATCACAAGCAAGGACACAGTTGGGTTTCATGGAAAGACCAGAGCACTGTAAAAACCCAGGCTATTTTTTCTTATGAATTCTTCTGAGTTTCAAACCTTCCTCTCACTGCTGTTCAGATTTCTTTGTTTTCCAAGTCACATGAAGAGCAGTTGATCGCTAGTAATAGTTCCAGAATATATTACCAGACACAGAGCAGCCAGACTGATATTTCAATTTCTCAGGGCAAATTTGAAATATATCAAAAATGACTTTGATTCATCCAGAATCAGATATAGCTTGAGATAGGTATCCAGGAGATGGGACCCTATTGTAAAAGCATGACTCCTTTTGAGTAAACTTTAAAGATAGAAGGGAGAAAATCCTGCCCACCGCCCCCCCCCCATAGTAGGACTAGCTCCAGAAAGAAAATAAAAGTAAATGAATCAAGCAATAGATATTCACTACACTCCACCCCTTGACCAACCAACACATACACAAGCACGTGAATGTTCACCTGTGTGCACATGCACATAGACCCTCTTCTTCTATAATACTCAAGGAGTCCTCTGCCCAATGAGATTCACCAGATTCCTCACCTTCATTGGGAAAAAGTGTAGTCACATCTGGTGATGCATCACAGCTGGTGTCATGGAGCCTTTCACATCTGGGGAGGTTACCCATTCTTCCACCCTCTTTCTTCTGAAGGTGCTTGGGAAGAATGAAGGAATCAGAGGGAATCCTCAGGTCCCCGGACTTCTCCCAGTTTCCTGATCAGGACACCACATTAAACTTTAGCTCTAACTTCTACTTTATCAAGAGGATATAGTGGCAAATTTGACATCTGCAGTTTGGCACAGTATATAATTTTATGACCTTCAGCAGACTCAGATTTCTGTTGACATCTGTAAAGTGCCTTGCTGGACAGTTTTATGTTTTCTGTGCTATTCTCTATTAGTTTTTAGGATGTCTGTCTTGAATTAGAGCTTGTCTCTCTCATCTTGTACCATAAAGGTGATGAAAAGTAACTGAAGCTAGGTTACTTCTCATCATAGGTCTGATGGCACGTTCCTATAATCCCAGTGACTCAGGCAGGAGAATTGCAAGTTCAAGGCCAGCCTGGGAAACTTAGTGAGAACTTGTCTTAAAATGAAAAAATGAGGGAAGAGGATGTAGTTCAGTGGGTAGGACATCCCTGGGTTCAATCCCCAGTACTACAATAAATAAATAAATAAATAAGCAAACAAATAAATAAAATGATAATTAAAAAGTAATTGAAATATGCTACAATATTGCAATACTACTATTGAGTCAAGTCCCAAGAGAACATAGACAATAATTTTACTAATTATGTCATTACTACATGGCAAGGATTTTTGCTATCTTTCCATACATGAACAGGCAGATGAGCACATCCTTGCTTCTGTTCTTTCCTCACCAGACTCATTTTCTCTGACATTCTGGTAGTTGAAATTTTTCATTCCTAGCAGTAACTTCTTCATTAGTTAGGTTTCATTTGGGAAATAATAACAGAAATGGTCCATGGATAACCTTTAAAAAGGCATTTATTAATATAGGCAACTAGGTAATGACATGGAGTCCAAGGAAAAATGGAACAACCATGCCTTGAGATGGGCAGAGACCAGGATGGACTCAGAGATCTTGGCTGGGGACATCCATAAACCTTGGCTTTCCAGGAATGCAGGATGACTCAGGTAATGGCACTTTGGTGCTGTGTGTCTACATTCAAGTTTTGCATTCCTGGTAGAGATGATTTGATTGCTTAGCTTGAGTCACATACTCACCTGGTGGCCAGGAAGACAGAATTACATAACACTGACATAGCTAGAGGGTTTTCCCATGTGTGCCAAGTACAGCTCCTGGGGAATGGGCAATCTTGGCGCTCCAGGGAGTCACCTGAAGCACTCTACACAGACTTGAGTTAGATGAGCTTTCCTGGCTCTTGTCATGTTTACTTTTTTCCTAAGTCTTCATAAGAAATTGCTAGACTTTTCCCTTCACTTTTATAATTACAATATGTTTACAAAAACATAGGAATAATTTGCTCTATCACTAAATGGACTTCTAAATTTATTCTAGTTACTTTTAAATTTAAGCTTCTCCACTCACTTACTTGATTGATCTGTTCATGCAGAGAATATTTTTGAGTAATTTTTGCAAGAAAGGTATCTGAATGGTGTGACATATGACCATGTGTTTATCTACAATGTAATTCCTTGGCTTCTCATGTTAAAAAAAAATTAATGTTTTAGAGGCTTTTACTACAATTTTTTCATTATCTTGGAATTTAATATTGTAAAAGAAAGGTCTGAATCAACTGAATTTTCTGTTTTCTTTTTATGTCTGGATACTACCTTGACTTTTTTTTAAATTAGTTTTTAGTTTTAGGTGGACACAATATCTTTATTTTATATTTATATGGTGCTGAGGATTGAACCTAGTGCCTCACCATAACAGGTGAGCACTCTGCCACTGAGCCACAACCCCAGCCCCACTACTTTGACTTTTTAAATTATCTTTCTGGTTAATTTTGTTGTTGTTAAGAGAGAGCAAGGACAGCATTAGGCTTCCCTTCTGAAATTGTACCAGAAGCACCTACATTAAAAACATACCAACAGAAACAAAAAATTCAACGACGCCAAAGCATTCTAAAATACTACACACTAAGAGGTCTAGTATGTCAACTACTTGCCCATTGAGGTGTGATTTTGTAAAACTGTGCGTGTGCATGTTGGGAGAAAGAGCAGGAGGAGATCAGGGTGTAGGGGGCTCTCCTCTCCCCTCTGGGTGGACCCTCTTGTCCTCTCAGATCTGATTGCAGTGGGGGAAGCAGGAACCGTGTGCCTGCTTTCTTGGTCAGATGGAGGTCTGTGACCTCTGCAGCTATGGTGACCTTGGCCTTGGTGGCTTTCAGCTCCATGCTACAGCCTGATCAAAGAGGACTTCAAAGATACAATGGCATCTTCCCTTGACCTTGCCAGTTGTCTGCCACTGCTTCGATATCTCCCAATTTCAGAGAGACATTCTCTTGTTGCCTTTACTCTAAAGACAGAGAAATATTAAGATACTAAAGGCACAGGTTTCCAGATGCTTTTTAAGTCCCTCTATATCTCACTCAAGGCAATGGCAAAACAGTGTTCAGTGACCCTTGCCCTATTTTCAGCCTTCCGTTAGAGTAGGAGGCCTCCACACAACTGAGCATTCTGGACCACAGGCCAGTCACTCACTCCTAAGCCGCACTCTGGGACCCTGGGGCTCTATAATGGGGAGGATGGAACCTGGGTAGCACATTATGCTCTGTGGACTGCGTGGTGGGGGATGAAGAAGTGAATCGAGTGCCATCTACTTGAGAAGTCTCCCTATGGAAAGAATTGGGTTTCCTCAAATGAGCAGGAGACTCATCCCGAGATTTGCAAAAAGATCCCAAAATTCTAAAGGGCACAGAAGAGAGCACTGGGAAACTGTATCAGGGAGAAGCACAGGGAGCAGTGTGAGGCTGAGACTCGGGGAGGACAGATCAGAGAGGTCAAGTACATTGAAGGAGAGACGACGAATAAAAAGTATACAGTTGGCTGGAATGGTAAACTGGGCTACAAAATTTCCAGAAGAGTCAGTACCTCCCTGGTGTGTGGGATAGAGGTAGAGCAGCCACAGAGGAGCAGCACTCATGGCTTTTTGGGGTGCTGGGAGCCATGGATAAAATTAAGCATATTTTTGAGGGAACACAAATATCTGGGACAGCTGCAGCTCCAGGCAGACGCAGCCCAGGTCCTCGCTGGACCACCTTAGCTGAGCCATGGCTGCTTTTCTTACTCTAATCCAGCGATGCTGCAGCCACGATCGCTCCCCTGGATTCTGGCATATGGTTGGTTATTATCCATAATGTCCCTGCTGTTGTGTGTTTTCTCCTTTTCATCTTTTTTATGAGCATTTTAATGGGAAATTGGGGGGAGGGTGCAGTAGGATGAATCTGACGATGGGTAATTTTAAGAAGTATTCCCTGGAGGAGGTGAGCTGTGTTGGCAGGAGCAGGGGCTCTTCATATCTCGAAGCAACTGAGCGAAGCGAGACCCTGCTCCTGGCGGATGGAATCAGAAACTGAGTCACGGGCAGGAAAATGCTGACAGTGGAGATCAAATTCTCACCAGATGGGGGCACAGAGTGGGTGGCTGACTTACTTGTTCATAGTCTCACCCCGAGTAAGAGAGAATTGACACCAGAACTGAAATTTACTCCATTGCTTACATCCCATATATATAAAGGGCCGATTTTGTGAGGATGAGCCTGAGCCAAATACAGGAGAGGGTCTGCTCCTGGTGTCATGCTCAGCAGCTGTCATCCTGAAATTCATAATAATTTTTTAAGGAGGGATAGGGCCCAAATTTTCACTTTGCCCCAAGTCTGGCAAATTATGTAGTCAGTCTCGCAAACAAGGGCTTATGTACCAGAAAATGTTTATCTTTCATTGATATTTTATTGATCATGTCTGCATGTCTGTATGTTCTTAAACCCTGAAGATCCATTCACAGATGTAATTGTGATTTCTTTGGGAGATACCATTTCCAAGGTCTCCCAAGACCCAGAATGAGAAAATGGTCAGAGAATTTCCTCCTAGTTGGCTCCTGTGTGCTCTGCTGCCATCCAGATGGGTTCTGTTGGCCATTCTGCCAGAACAGTTGTACTTCACAAACATACCAATTAATTTTAAACATGTGATTGCACAAATATTAAACGACTGTACAATGAAAAATTCACTCCAATTAGTAGTTGCTTCTTTCTTCTGTTTCCTTTCTACTCCATGTCCAGATATGCAAATAAACTGTACATGTTGGTAATCAGAATGTAAGAACAACGTTATGTATCCTTCTAGCTTGGGTTTCCCTCCTGGATGAGTACTTCTCTTGCAATATTGTTCTCACAGTTTTTATTTTTAATGACAACTTCCTCTCCCATTGAGATAATCTTACATAATTAATGCTAAAATTATCCGTTTGTGATCACGTATTTTCACTTACTATTTTAACAAATTTTAAAGTGCAGACCCTGTGTCACGCTTGTTGGAGACTGTGTTGAGGACACAAGGATAAAATATGACCCTGACTATCACAATTTTTCAGTAGAAATTAGAAATCAGTAAGCATCTTTATTTCTTTTTTTGTCCATATAGTTCCTAAGGAAATTTCTTAAAGAGAGATTGCTGGGTCAATAAATGCCAAGCACTTTAATGGCTTTAATCACACATTGTCAAATTGCTTTTCAATCCATAGTTCTTCTAGCAATGTACAGATGTACCTGTTTCACCAAAACCTTGCCCAAATTCAGTATTATCATTAAAAAAAAAGTTCTCCCTGATTTAAGAGGCATAAATATAGCGTTGTTCTAATTTGCTTTCTGTTCTTTTAAAGCCCTGCCCCCAAGTTTCAGTGATTGCTTATTTTACTCCTGACACTTTGTCTCCTTATAGCTCCTTTTTTTCTTCCTGTAATGGGGTTAGAAGACGCATTCTTACTTTCTTTCAAGGAAAATATTGTGTGATCTCATAAACCTTCTATACTGTATAAAACCTTTCCCTTCAATAGGGATAATTTTCCCCTCTACCTTAAAATGATATCTTTCCAAGATATTAATTCCCCTCCCCACTCTGAAGTGGGAGAATCATTTTGAATAGATGTTTTATGAACATCTTCAGACATTCAGCTAGCATAGTTCTCACTTTGGGACAAGCCTCACCTGCACATCTAAATTAAGGCCAGATGCGAGCAATATTCTGTTCACTTTATTCACTTTCTTCAGTCACAAATTCCCCCAGTGTACTCATGGGGGCTACTCACTTATTGCAGAGATTGTCTCTCCTGCTGTTCAGGGTTCATGTGGTGACAGGAGCTGATCCAGTTATTTCCCCACTCCTTGAGCAAATGGTTCAGTGGGTGAACACATGGCTTGAGGTGAGCTGATTAGTCCTTCTCTGAGATTTTCTAAAATTTAGCTAGATCATAAGAAGTCCCTTTTGTTCTTTAGTGGTGTGTCTGTGAAGATATGAATGTGGAACTTTCCATCTGCCAGTCTTTACCCTTTCTCCCTGCTCCCCAACCCACAAACCAGCAGGAGAGGAAGTAAAGGGGAAGGATGGGGAGAACAGTGCCTGACAGCTACCCTCAAGGGCAGTTAACCAGCACCTTTCCTATATTTTAACTATATGAATTAAAAAAAAAATCTATTTGTTTTCTTTGCTACTTCCAGTTAGTTTTTTTTTTCATTTGCAAGTAAGAGTTAGTATTTATAGTAGTTCTCTCTTTTGTTCACTTTTCATGGTTTCAATTGCCTGAAGTCAACTGCAGTCTGAAAATATTTAATAGAAATTTCTAGAAAAAAAACAAATCATAAGTTTTAAATTGTGTACAATTCTGAGTACCAATGAAATCTCATGCCATTCTGTCTGGACTTAAGTCATCTTTTTGTGCAGTGAATCCTAGTCCCTGTGTGCAGAACTGAGTAGAATCTGATCCAAAAGTTAAGGCAACAAAGGAGACAGATGCAATGTGAATACAGAGATGCCAAGCATTTTCATCCCATTCTAGTCACACATGGGACATCTGCAGGCCCAAGTGAAAAGTCAGTGTGGTAAGCAAAAGTGGCCTTCAGGTCCCCAGAGAGTAACATAGGCAACTGTCATCATCATAATCCCCACATCAGAGGTGTGATCTACAGCAAAGCCAGGGGGAGACTAATATTTCCCAGTTGTGTAACCTCCAAAATTAGTTTGGTTTTTGTTTGTTCATTTTTGGCACCAAGAACTGAACCCAGAAGTGCTTAATCACTAAGCCACATTTCCAGCCCTTTTTATTTTAAAATTGTTACACAGGGTCTCATTAAGTTGTTGAGGGCCTGGCTAAGTTGCTGAGGCTGGCTTTGAACTTGTGATCTTCAGCCTCCTGAGCCTCTGGGATTATAGGCATGTGCCAATGCATCTGGCCAAAATTAATGATTTTTAAGCCAATTAAGAAAAATGAAGCTAAAGGGTTTGCTTATGTTTTTCCTTGGTAATACTCTTGAGTTATTAGTTGACTCTTGTGTTATATACAAGTAACCCTTATTTTACTTAATAATGGTCCCAAAGGGCAATAGCAACGATGATTAATTATTATAATTGTTCTATTTAATTGTTATAATTGATTGTTCAGTTATCATAATTGATTGTTCAATTTCAATTGTTATAATTGTTCTATTTTATGATCCTTGTTATTAATCTCTTACTGTGCATAATTGATAAATTTTCTCATATATACACATGTGAATGAAAAACATAGTATCTATAGGGTTTGGTGCTATTCACTGTTTCAGGCATTCACTGGGGGTCTTGGAACATAACACCTGGATAGGAGAGGCTACTGGTCTAGTCAAGTGGACTTTCCCTGTGTTTCGTAACATTATTGCTCTCAGCTGTGTAGATGAGGCTCCATAGTTATTAAAATTCAAGTTGAATGGTTTGCTGCATGAAGTCATTCATCTAACAAGTCTTATGAGTCTGCTACAAGCATCTCTAAACGCAGCTTCTGAAAATGGAAACCCCATGTTCCCATCCAGGCCCTCAACCACCCAAATGATGTCTTAGATTCATAAAGTGTCCAACTGGAATTACCTTCACTTTATCCCTTTTTCCTTCCATTTGACCAGTAGAATGAATCCAGAACAGTCAGGAGCTGGGGCTAGAACCATGTGCTACCTCCATGGCATTATGCCTCAAAATTGAGAAGTTTCCTGTTAGATGATCACCTGGGCCAGAAAGAGGGCTGGGGAAGGACTTTATAAGCTGAACAGTTCTCGTATCGGCACTTTCGTTGGGGACGTATTTTTAGCAGAGGCTTTGGGTTTCACATAAATAGTCCAAGTCGTTGTCAGAGGCCTCGTTTCCCTTTCTGTGGTGTCATCTGCTACTGTTTCCACACTCTTGCCTCCACACATTATTCAGATGTGTAAATATCAGCTGCCAGTTTGGAATAGATTCTGTCTTCCCCCAAGGCGGTGTGACGCGGGAGCTTGGCCCACTCTCCAGTGTCTTTTTGTAGTGACAGCCTGAGCACAACAAGCACTACGCTTCAGCCCACTCTGCAAAGCTGCTGGTCCCCTTCCTGTTGGAGAGGCAGGCAGCATGGAGGGTCGCCCACCAGGGCGGAGGTTTGCATGGAGAACAAGTGAGGAAGGAAAGAAAAGTGTTTTTGGAAAGCAAAGCCCAGCAACCCTTGCCTTCTCTATGCCAGGCCCCTTCTCTCTGAGAGAAGCCAGGCTCTGTCAGAAGGTACCTAGGATATGGGGTGAGGAGTGGCTGACGAGGAGATGCCTAGGCGTTGTGTCGTTTGGGTCATTTGCCTCTGTCCTGACTTACAAGGGAAAGTGTGGCCCCGGCCCTGGAAACCCAGAGAACTCAGGCCAGACTCAGGACTTAGTGAATGTGCCAGCACCTTTGTTTTCTTCACAGGGCACTTTCCACGGCCCCTTGTGGTTATTCGACAAGGTGTTGGCAATGAGAGGGTCTGGGGACTTGTTCTGGAGGATGGTGGAAGAGAAGGGTTCAGGGAGGAGACCAGTGCCCATTCCAAAGGAAGGTTCAACAACAATGGAACAGCCAGTAAATGACACCGTAGCAACCTACGGCAATGAGGAAAATGCTGGCCAGCAACAAGGGAAAGGTCAAGATGCAACTTAGATTGGAACCATGTAGAAAGGAATGATAATAAATGGATATGGCTGAGCAAGAAGACTTTGATCTATTCATTTCTGTTTGTTTTACTGTTTTTCCGACGGTTCCCCTTTCCGCTTGCCAATCTCCACAAGTCTTTGCACCTGTTCTCGCTTTCCAAGACGCTATGCCCCCAGTAGAAGTCAGTTTCTCTCATCTTCAAAACACACCTTCTCAGAGAGCCCACCCTGAACACCGACTGACAGTTGCCTTCTGCATCCTGGACAGTCATTTTCGGCTACAAATAAACAAAACCCCCAGGAAATTGGACTACAATTAATTTTAAAGTAAGCATTTAGGAGAGGCTATGCCCACTTTTAGCTGAGGCTCTCAGTGTACAGAAGCATACGTTCAGCACAGGAAAGTAGACTAAGTATCAGGACAGCTAATCTTGTTTTTTCAAAAGCAGTGATGATTTTTAGACCAGGGGAATAGAGATAGAGTGGATATTATCCTTAGAATGATTGGAATAAAGCATCATAATTCTATAATTTATTGGGGTTTCCTGTCCCCAGGTGATTTATTGGTTCCTATTTATTTCAGAACCCACCACATGTCCTGATTAATTTACTTACCTACGTCATAATCAGAAATGGGAAACAAATATTCCTTTCTAGGTGACCAAAGCCATGCTGTGTGAATGATAAGTTTTTAATAGACTGAGGCTCATTCTTTCTGTAAATGATTATCGGATGTTTATTCTTGAATAAAAGTTATCAATCAGAGAAGACTCTATTGTACTAGAGGAAAAGAAAGTAGGAAGGTTGGCTATAGTCATGAAATTCATCAAGATACTAGTTTTAGAAAACAGTGTAGAAACTGATGGGGTCCTGGAAAGGACAGCAACAGACTTGAAGGAAGTCTTTGTTTTCCGGGTCTCAAGAGTAAGAGTGCAACGGAAGTTTGACCACGTGGAGTCAAGCTTTTGGTAAAGGCTGAAATGGACGTATCTTACTCTTGGCTGCCCTGGCAAAGAGCTCTTGGCCTTTACCCTCTAGTTGGTGCTGGAAGGTCCTTCTCAAGGGATCTGATTAACTAAACATAATGACAGGAAGACACAGGGCAGTGGGGCTGTCCCATGAAATAATGCAGCCAGATTCCTAACAAGTGAACCCACCTCGGCTACGTGTTTAGAGCTTCCGTCAGATTTTGATTGCCCCACTTCTAAGTAGGAATGGCAACTAACTACTGGACACTAAAGGAAGCATTCTAATGTGAAATATGGAGACCAAAACGCACAAAGAAAAGGAAGACTAAAAGAAAACTAGAGGAAACCGAGATCTGCAGAAAAAGGAAGCCTGCCATCCTCTTCAGAGAAGAGGAGAAGACATTGTAGCTGGGAAAGGAGGAGATGTAGGAATGCCAAGAAGAAAGAGGGCCTGGAATTCAGGTGCCACACAGGGAAAGAGGTAAGAGATCCCTGAGACTATGGTGAAGAACAGCCATGGCCCAGGTCAGGAAGTCCATCAGCCCAGAGTCCAAACTGACCCAGAGATTGACTTTGAGGAGTTGAAACTAATAGACTTGGAATATCTAAAATTGACATTTTTAAACATTTGGGGATTGCTTTAGTGATAAATGCAGATTAAAACATCAGGGGAAAATTTAAAGATGAACAACAAGCAAGACAAACCTTCTGTGGGAAAGTCTGAGCAACACGTACATACTCATAATTATGTAAACAGTAAATATGTTTAGACTAAACTTAGCTAAATTGCTAAAGCTGAATTGGAGAGTGGGGAGCCAGGAAGAGGGGTGTTGGGGTATGCATAGACAAGCACTGAATTGAGAAATTAAGAGTGAATAAGTCTACTAATTAGAAACATAGACATAAAGACCAAAAATAAGCTAATAGAATTAAACTGCAAGCTGGTAGAATTAAAACTGCTTGCTGTGGATTGTGGGGAATTGTGGTGAAAAGTGGACCAAGGACTGCTATTTTCATTACAAGTCATTTATCCTTTTGGTCCTTTCAATCTATGTGCATGTATAGCTACCTGGAAAACACTAAAGGATAAAGAGCAAAGGACAAGGGAGTATGGGAAGAGGTCACAGTAAAGGAAAATGGTACCAGGAGAGAGGACTTCTGGGTACTAGGCATCTGCCTGGAGAGAAGTCCAACAACCTCCTATCTGCCCAAATCCATGTTCTTTCCATATGACTACTCTAGGTGATTCCACCACCCTAGGGAATTTTGCCAATGGTGAGATTTAGGGTTAGGATGTTGGGAACCAACCTCAGGTGACAACTCCAGTGAAGGCTGTGGACAGTGAAGTCCAGGAAGACCTCTTATCATGACCCCTAGACAGTGAAGTCAAGGAAGACCCCTTGTGATGATGTACAGACAGACACTCAGGGGTCTGACCTCTGTGGTTTGGTACACTCTAAGCTAAACCCCATTTCCTAGAATTTGCTTTCTTGTGGGTTTCTAGCTAGTGTGGTCAGAAGGGAGTCTCTTGTAAGACCCAGAGGCCTGAGGGGAGCAGCAGACTTTCTTGCATTCATTCTTGTGATAAGCTGTGGATTCACCCGCAGGTATGAAGGAGCAACTGGGTGTGCAATTGCTCTGCCTTCCCCTGGATCCCCTGTTTAAATAGTCTAAGCATATTTACTTCTCCAACTCCTGGGTCGGCAGTGTGCCATTCTCTAATTTTAACACCTTCAGAGAAGAGAAGACTTCGTAGCTGGGAAAGGAGGACATGTAGGAATTCAGGTGCCACACAGGGAAAGAGATAAGAGATCCCTGAGACTATGGTCTCAGCAAAACTATAATTTACCCAAGAATAACATCCAAAAAAATGAGCAAGAAAACTATAAAACTTTATTGAAAGATACCAAGGAGTATCTATGTGATCAAAGGCCCCCACCTCCACAGAGCCTCCACACCATCAGAATCAGGGACAATTCTACTTTGTTCTTGTGGGTTCCAGCTCATGCCCTTAGTTCATGGTCTTCCCTTTCTGATTGGCTGCCCTGTGGGCTTCCAACATGAGCATCCAAAGCAGAGAGACTACTTAACCAGCTCCCTAGATATGTTAGTTAAGGGTTTTATGTTGAAGTCTTAATCTCCAATATGGCTGCATTGGGAAACAGAGACTTTAAGAAAGTAACTAAAGTTAAATGAGATCATGGGACTTGGGCCATGATTTGTTAGATTTTTTTGTACTTATAAGAAAAGATACCAAGGCACTGGCAAGCACAGGTGTTCTTTTGGTCTGTCTCTCCTCTCTCCACACACATAAGCACAGAGGCAAGTTCATGTAAGAACAGGGTCATTTACAACCAGGAAGAGGGCCCTCACCAGAAACAGCCCTTGATCATGGACTTCCATCCTCTAGAACTCTAAGAAATAAATTTAAGCCACCTATTTTGTGTTATTTTAGGATGGCAGTCCAAGGCAATACTCTTTCTTTTTGTGTTAGTTGATCCCTTGTGCTATCTATCTATCTATCTACCTGCCTACCTACCTGTCATCTATCATCTATCATGTATTTCTCTTTATTCATCCATCTATCATCTGTGTATCATCTATTTATTCATCCATCCATTCATAATATCATGTCTGTATATCCAGTGACTTCGCAACTCTGGTTAAATTGTTACTGGTACACCTTCCATGGATAAATACTATGGATAAAGGGTCGAGGAGAATTGTTCTTTCCTATCCTGCATTCCTAGAAATTTCTACTTTATAGTGCCTGAGAGAACATTAGTCATGAGATGAGAAAAAAATAAATGAAACAAGATAATTTAGAAGATTGGAATAATTTAGTAAGTTCAACTACAAATGATTTTATTAACCAGCTTGGCTAATAGATATAAAGAAGCAGATTCTAACAGCTAGAAGGAAAAATGATTAGGGAGTTGGAGGTACAATTTTAATATGGAGGGAGAGTTCTGATGTGGAATCAGGGGTAAGGAGAGAGTGGAAACACAATCCTAAATCAGAATAGATATGTTACATACCACCCCTTGCACTCTCTTGCAACCAAGGCAGACATTGCCAATCAGTCACCACACTGTTTCCTGCCAATCAGTTGAGGCTGCAGTTCCTTTGCCTTTCCTAGTCAGGATGGCCTGAGCAGAGCAGGCTCCGAGGGCCAGGAGGTGGGAACTAGAGAATGAAATAGCACTTGGCATCAGAAAATTTGCTACCTCATTTCTCAAATGGCATTCTTTCCTTTTAAGTTCCAGTTTCTTTCCTTGTGAAAGCAGCAAGACACCATGTTAACAGGACACAGCAATTAGCAAATACTAGCAATGAATTGGAAAAGATGATTTTTAAAGCTTTAGTTGTAAAAGTAGCAAAACTATAATTTACCCAAGAATAACATCCAAAAAAGGAGCAAGAAAACTATAAAACTTTATTGAAAGATACAAAGGACTATGTAGATGGAGAGAGAGATAATTTCCATGGACTCCTTAATATAAACTCTTTCCCTATCAATCTATATTTTAAATTCATTCCCCATTAATAATAATTGCATATACTTATCAATCACTTATTATACACCAGGCACTCTCAGAAAGATTTTAATTAATATGCAGAATTGATTTTAAAATTGATGTGGAACATTTAATCTGCACCATCAGCCATGACAAGTTTGAGAAAGAACAAGAGAAGCTCTTTTAGATTCCAAAATTAAAAGCCATAATAATAAAAGCCCCATCAGTGTTTGTGCCAGAATAAACAAATAGACTAACAGGACAAAAGCCAACTTTTGCAGAAATGCAACTCTAAGTACAAACAAAACACCTATGACCCATGCCTGGGGCATTTCTGAAAGGAGAGAATACCATAAACAGCAAATCATCTGTGTGTGAACAACACCCAGTTCCAGCAGGGTTCCCACTGCTGTTGCAAACTTGAGAGTGCGGAGAGCAGGGATGAGGCCGGAGAGAGGGTCTGCGGAAGGGGAGGGGTAAATGGAGTAGAGGGGCTGGCGGTGTGGCTCAGTGGTATGGTGCTCTCCTGGCATGCCCCGATGCAACCCATAGCACCACGAAAAACAAAAATCGCCTCCAAAGAGAGAGATAGCCTGACCCCCAGTGCCAATGCCTGAACGAAGTCCTGGGGCTTGATGGCTCATGGCACCATCTGGAAGGAGAGAGCTTAAAGCAAGCAGGAATAAAAAGGAGGCCTTGTACTTCTGTACTGCTGCTGGAAGATACAGATGCACGGCAGGTGATGCCCACAGAGATGTGGCGGCAAAAGGGAAGAAGGGAGAGGAGGAAATCAAAGATCCTAGAAGAACGAAGAGGAAATAACTGATGTCAACACTCCCCACCCCTCCTCAACTGCTCCCAGCAACTTCATCGATTAAAGAGGTATTTCCTATATGGACAGAGAAGACTCACTTGAACTAGGAATCTATCCACAAAATGTCTGGTTATTTTTCTTAAAAATCAAGCCAACTCTACTCAAAATTGCTATTCAAAGAAAATAAAACCAACATGAATCATTACATTATGTCTGATGAACATTCTTTCACAGAACCATGAAGCCAAATAAAATTATAAAACAACACAGTTGCGATGGAATCAAATACCTCGGAGAAGCCTTTGGAGGTATAAAAATGATTAGAAATAGAAATTCAAAGACTAAGAGCAGGAATGTCAAAAGAGAGAAAGAAAGAGGGGGAGGAAGGAGGAGGAGAGAGGAAGCAGAACACAGGAAAGATGGAATAATAAAGACAAAATGATCTCAGAAATTAAACAGCTGGGAGATGCCAGGGGCAGAACAAAATCAAGTGGAATTTTAGTAAGGGACACTGAAAACAGGCAGGGAAACAGTCAAGAGAATAAAATTGAGTTAAAAAAAGAAGTCAGCAGGTGAGAAAGAAAGTGGTTGAAATGGAAGTCAATACAATGGACATAAGATTTAAGTCCTTGAAGAAGAAAAACCAAGCAGTAAAAACAGAATTACTATTTGAGGCTGTAATCTAAGAAGGCGTTGTGAATATAAGAGAAAATAAATCTGCTCATTATGTGAGGTTACTGTACGCTTTGGAAAATTCACCTGGAATGATCAACTCTAAGACATACTAGTAAAACTATTGGAAGCAAAGGAAAACATCCCCAGAACTTCAAGACAAAAAGATCAAAGTACATTAGAAGGATAAGAAAATTAGGCAAGCGAGAGATTCTCAAGAGGAACAAAGCAAGGCACTAGTGGAGAAGTATTTCCAAGAAACCCAAGATGAACAAAGACTTTAAATCCAGCCAAACTGTCAAGAATGAGAAAACAAACTTGCATGTGCAAGAACTCCGGGGCTCCCGTGCTCAGGTGTCCTTCTGCAGGAAGCGACGCTCAATCAGAAAACTGAGAAAATTTCAGCATAAGGATCAATGAATAGCAAGGAAAAAAAAATTGACTTGAAACCACACGGAAAGAGGGAAGTTAAATGAATTGTATTTCAAATGAAGAGCATGGCCACACCAAGGGAGAATGCAAATAACTATATATATATATATAAACAAATGACTTTTAACACAAAGCTATGACCATGCAGACTCAGTCTAGAGAAACAAAAGAATTAAAAAAAGAATCCTGAGTTCTTCTTAGTAGAGTTTTTTTCTTTACAGGATGGTATGGCATATGAATTTCAAAACAATTGTATGTCTACTGAACAAATGAATAAATGTATTGATTTTTTAAGGACCTAGTGTGCTCAGGGTGGAAGAAGAGCACACTAAGAATACTACTGGATTTTTGTGGTCTGTATGTAAATATATTTCTATTTCCCTGAACGTTCTATTTGCTGAACATTCCCAGAAATAATGACTCCCTATTACAGTGAGAACCTAGAGCTCAGATCCCAGTCTCAAAATATTATTCCTCACAAAGGGGAAGTAGGCTCTTTGGATTCAGTGACTGATTCAACGGAAGGAAAGTACAAAATCAGCCTGAATTATCTTCTTGTGCAAGAAAGTAACAAGGTGAATAAATAAATAAAGTGACAGAGTTATGTGAAAAGTAAAAGGTTGAAAGGGATCAAATTTGGTCAAATTTGACATAATCTCCACTGGTCAAATTTGAGCATCAAAATAAATAAGGACAGTGTGGCAGCTAAATTATGGCTTCCAAAGATATCCAGGTCCAATCTTTGAAGCTCATGGATATTATTTTATGTGGTAAAAGGGATTTTGAAGATGTGGTGAAATAAGGATCTTTTGACGGGACATCATCCTGGATTATCTGTAGGCCCTAAATGTAATCACAAGTGTCCTTGGAAGAGGGAGGCAGAGGAAGTTTGAACTATAGAGAAGAAGGAAGCCATGAGGCCTCTGAAGACAGATGAACTGCTGCTGGCTTTGAACATGCAGGAAAGGACCCTAGCTCAAGAATGCAAGGGAAGCAGCTTTTGGACCTGGAAAAGACAAGGGAATGATTCTTTCCTAGATTCTCCAGAAAGAATTCTCCAGCGCAGCGAATCTGACTCTGGATTTCTGACTCTGAGAGAGTAAGTATGTGCTCTCTTAAGTCATGGAATTTGTGGTGATTTGTTACAGAAACTAGAGCAAAAGAATACAGCTAGTCATGGATTACAGCTCACATAATAAGTTGCAAATAAAATAGAACCCATCAGTCCATCCTAATATTAGATGATGATAGATAATAAGTGGATGAACAAATGAGTAAACAACAGATAAGAGAGAAGGAAGGTCCTTCCTTACAGTAAAGAGTATAGAAGAAATGACAGAAAAATCACTATTTCATAACCAACATAGTGAAGATTTTTTTAGGCAAGAATCATGAATGAATGCTAAATCTAGGTGGATAATTTGGTGAGACAAGAAAACAGCAACTGTGCCCTTCAGGAACACCTTGACCAGGCAGTTAAAACTAATATCACCAGCAAGTGTGGATAGACATCGTGTGGCTCCAGCTGTGACACTGTGAGAAATACAAAGCCTCTCTTTTGTGGTACTCTGCCTGGGGCTGTATCTAATGATGAGGAAGCATCAGGCAAAGCCAACTTGAGGAAAAGCTTATAAAACAACTGACTTCAGTGTTTCAAAATGCCCATGTCATGAAAGACAACAGGACCTGTTCAAGATTAAAGGAGAGTACAGAGAAGTGGTAAGTAAATGCAGGACTGAATCCTGGACTGGAGGAGAAGAGTTCTATTAGGAATATGAAATTAATATTCTTAATATTACTGTGACAAGTGAATGATTGGAGTATAGATGGTAGAGTAGGTGCAATGATAGCCCAATGACAAATTTCTTGAAATCACCACCAGTAATCTAGTTATGTATAATAATAGTTTTATTCTTAAGGAAATACCCACCAAAATATTAAGGGGTAAGTAAGGGTATCTGCAACCTGGGAGAAAATATTTAAGACAAATACTGGGGGGAAAGCTGAGCATTCCTAAAAATCAATGAGAAAAACACTCAATAGAAAAAAAAAATGATTGTATAATGCATAGTAAATAACAAAAAAATGAAAAGATATGTAACTCTCTTGTAATTAAAAAAAATAAATTACCCAATGAGATACAAGTTTTGCCCATAATCTGAGAAAACTGAAAGAGTTTGGAAATATAAAGCGTCAGCACTTAAATGGGAAATAGTGAAACTATAAAATAATGTCACCAATTCACCTGTGACCCACATATACACAAAGAGGCAGGGACAAATTGTTCGTTGTAGCAATATCTAAAGTGAACAACTGAAAGCAGCATGAATATCTGTAGGTACATGGAGACAAACTGAAGTCATTGCATTAAAGATAAAAGTTGTACAGTATCTATGCAATTATTCTATGTACAATTAAAATGTCAACAATAAAGATGCTATAAAACAAAACCATGTACATTTAATGACTCTACATATCTCTATCTAGAAGTATGTAAGAGCGAGGAAAATGATCTTATAGAATATGCATCCACCAGGAGCTCAGGGCAGGGAGGCGGATGGGGCTTGCCCAGAGATGTCTCAGTTTTATCTCCGGTGCTTTATTTTTTGAAAAGGGAAATGTATTCCTGTATTGCCTGTGTAATAAGGACTCCATGTGTAATTAAGTATTTCATAAGTAATTAAACATTAATTCAAAAATGTAGGCAGCGATCCTTACCTTCCTGAGGCCTTTTATAAATCAGTTTTCCTCTCTGTCATCTAATAAATCAGCTACTGTAAGCATCTTGAACGAGAGTCACTTGCTGGGTGATGGTCCCCTCTGCCATTCTGACTTCTATTTTCACTCCTCTCTGGAACCTCCGGGCATTTCTTTTAAAACTGTGATACTGTGACTTGGAAATTAAATTCAGGTGAAGGCAAAAGAGGAGTGTCTCTGAATTTTGGCAGCTGGGGTCTCTACCTTCTCCTTTTTCAAATGTGTGTGTAAGAACCTCCTCTGCCTAGGTGTGAGGGGCTTGGTGAGCCATCACCAGAGCATCATGGTGGAGTTCAGCTTTGTTCTTGTGGGACACTATGAACGATCTCTTCCCAAGCTTCATGACTGGAAACCCTGAGCCTCATGTGAGAACAGTCTCCTGGGGAATGTGTGTGAGGCCTGTGTTACTCTTGATGGACTTATAATGTCCCTAGATAGCCTCTCATGGCTTCATGGAAATGAGGATCCAAAGGGAACTAATTCTCAAGTTAAATTGCCTTAAGTTTTTGTCCTTGTTTTCAAGGGAGAAACTGAGATCCAGAGAGAGGAAATTTCATCTCCAGGTCACAGAACATTAAAGCACAGTTGGAGGCAGATTCCAAACCTGATCATCCCCACAATAAGACCGTCACATTTGTGTGATATCACATCTGAGCACTCATTTTGAAAGTCAGATGCTGGAGTGACTGGAAAGGTGGAGATCATCTGTCATGAACCTGCCTGCTCAGGTCCTAAAACCTCAGCATAGCCCACCAGAGTGGACACTCCGCCCATGGACATTGCCTGATCCAGGAGAGGGTGCAGTTGGCCGTAGTGGTGATCTGCATCAGGATGGGACTTCGTGAGAATGCCAAGATGAAGCCTGACTTTCACTGTGAAGACTAAAACTGAAAGTGTTTTTTTTTTTTTTTTTGTCCTCAGTTACTGGAACATTGTTCCCTAATCATTAGAAACTTGTTCAGGGCAAACGCACATGCTGGTGTCTTACTGGTTTTTTACTCTTCCAGAATGACAAATGTGTGCTGATGTCAAAATTGATATGATGTTAAAAAAAAAATGAAGTCCTAGAGCCAGGTTTACAAAAGTACCTATGCAGGTGTGTGTGTGTGTGGGGGGATTGCAGCTGAGAGGTGGCTGCTGCCAGCACACTGAGCAAAACAGCGTAAGTGGACTTCTGAGGACCCTCTCGTGGTGTGCGAGCACTGTGGAGTGTGTGTGGCTGGGGGCAGGTGGACCCGGGTTCTCGTATTCATGGACACATCTGGCATTTACTCACTGCCCTTGGTTTTCTGATCGATGGAATGATGATCATACCAGGGTCAATCCAGTCTTTGGTGTGGTGAAGCAACGTGAGCAAAACGGAAAGAGCCCAAACTTCTCTTGCAGAACTCCTTTAGAATCAGTTAGCATGTGTCATTGTACGGAATCCAGCAGAAGAAGCACTTGGGCTTAAAATCAGACCTTTAGATTTTCATTTTATATTATTTCCTAATTCTGTGATTTTTGAGCAAATTTATTTCCCTCTTGAGTTTCTGCACTGGAAAATAAGGAGTAAGGACCAGTCTTGCAGCCCTGGCTACATTTAATGAGACAAAGTTCAAAACAAGGGAGGAGATCAAATATTCTTTCTACAAGGATCAAAACCCTTGGAGCAATATCTCCCATTTTTGACACCACACTTTTTAGAAGGGTTGTTGCCCTACATGGGTGAATTGAAGGAAAGTAACCAGGAGGAGAGGGGAAGAGAACTGTATTAAAGAATCAATACAATTATGGAGACTGAGAAGTCCCAGGGTCTGCAGCAGGCAAGCTGGAGACCTAGGAGAACTGATGCTGAAGCTCCAAAGGCCTGAGAAGTAGGAGTAACAGTGGCATAAATTCTGGTCTGAAAGCTGGCAGACTCAAGACCCAAGCAGAGCCAGCATTTCAGTTTGGCCTAAAGGTAGGAGAAGACCCTTGCTCCAGCTGAAAGTGCTCAGGCAGCAGGAGTTCCTTCTGACTTGTGGGAAGGTTGGTGCTTTTGTTCCTCCAGGACTTCAGCTGATTGAATGAGGCCCACCCACACTGAAAAGAATCATTTGCTTTACTCAGTCTGCAGATTCAAATATCAATCTCAACCAGGAACACCTTCACAGACACACCCATAATAATGTTTAAGCAAATGTCTGGGCACCACATAGCCCAGTCAAGTTGACATATAAATTAGCCATCCCAGGAGTTAAGGCCCATTTTCCTTGAGGGATAGGTAGGGGTGTTCAGCTGCTTCATTTATCAGCTATGGAACTGGTTCTGTGAGGCAGTTATGTCCACATTAAACAGATTCTGATTCAATATAACAAGAAAATTTCTAGCATTCAGGATAGTTAAGAATGAAATGAGCTCCTTGAAGAGTATATATGCTCTCTTGTTGAATATGCACAAACACAAGCTAAAAAATCCCTTTAATTGGAGACTGTCACAGTGGATCAAGTGCCATGTGCAGGATTAAGCCTCAGTTGGACAACATACTTGACCAGAGGTTTGCTCCAAGCACATAAGGCAATGGCTCTGTGACTTTGGGTGTACAAATGCTGTACAAGTGCAGGTAATATTCTTATATATAATCACAGAGTTCCAGGCACTTAAAATATTTTGCCCAAGTAACAGCATCCCAGTCATTCTCTCCAAGAATGCTCAAAGAATGACAGTAACAATCGAGTGCTCCCGGTTACCTAGTGAAAAACACCCAAACTCCCTGGCCTAGCACACATCGACTTCTAATAATGCCCTACCTATCCTGACAGCCTGATTCCTTACTAATTTCTGTATAGACCCTGTACACAGCCCAGGACATGCTCTGGATTTTTGAGGCTCTATGCTCTGTCCCTCCTGCAGGACCTTCTCTGAATCACCCAACACTGGACAAGGTGATCCTCCTGCAAGTTCCCTGGGTCCAATGTTCTGGTCCTCATGCCAGCATTTGCCACACTATATGGCAATTACCTAGTTTCTTGGGCCTATCAAGATCAAGAGCAAGTGAACCAGATTCCCTCAAGGACAGGAGCTCTGGCATGTTTGATCCTGTGCCTGAACATCTGCCTCAAGGCCTGGTACACAGTAACAGTCCCATGTGTCATTTGTTGACTTGATTTGTGTTTTTCCAAACTCCTTCATCTGCAGGCTTTCCTTCTGACTTCCGGCCGCATTTTGGTCCTTTCCCTTTAATGCCTTTCATTCAACCACTTCTTCATCCAGCTGATCCTGAATGTTTCCTAGGAGCTGAGCTCTGCACGGGGTTTGGGGGCTGCATCTGGAAATAGGAAAGACCCTTGCCTTTCAGGATGCTTACATTCTAGCAGGCAGAACACAGACCAGCAGCCATGACAAGACACTCGACAGACTTAATCTTGCTCACCAGACAGAGGGCTCCTGGAGGGCAGGGGCCACCCAGGCTTCTCATCTCTGAACCTTCAGTGCCTAACCAAGAGTAAGTAAATAGGATATAATTACAGAATGAATAAATAAATACAGGTAATTCCATAGCTGTGCTAATAATTAGGTCATCTCTTCCTATCTAGGCAAATCACTGAGATCTTCGATAATTCCAGAGTTTTGGAACTGAAAAGAACCCTGAACATCAAAGAGTCCAGTTCTGTATCTATTTTTAATACCTTCTAATAATATCCTTACAATTAATTTCACGAAGACAACTATGCGCTCCTAGGCATGGAAGCATCATAGGAAAATAAGATGATCTAATATTTTGGGCTGTGGTTCAAGTGAAAATTTTAAAACCATTCAGTTGATTATGTCTACAGTGCGCATATCTATTGGTGTTTCACCTATTTTTTTCTACATAAAATGTAACACAGGTTTAATCCTGTTATAGTCCATACTATGACAGCCGGAATGCTTGCCTGGTGAAACAGTTGTCAAGCTCCAGCCCACAGCCCATCAACTCCACTCAGCAGATGCAAGTAAGAGGACTTGAGCTGTTTATCAAAATTCTCCGTGGGCTGGAGATGTGGCTCAAGCGGTGGTGCGCTCGCCTGGCATGCTTGCGGCCCGGGTTCGATCCTCAGCACCACATACAAACAAAGATGTTGTGTCTGCGGATAACTAAAAAATAAATATTAAAAAAAATTCTCTCTCCCTCTCTCACTCTCTCTTTAAAAAAAAAATTCTCTGTGATCGTATTTGTCTCAGAATGAAAACCACATTAATTGAGTGTGTGGGACAATTCATTTGGGTTCTCTTGGATTGGTTTGCTGTGCAACTGGGTAGTAGATAACCTAATTGAACATGAATACACTCATGCAATTTCTAAGTCCTCTTCAAACCACTTTGGCAACTGTGTTATTGAGGACAAATATTGAAAATGCTAAACATAAATAATTTTGTCACTGTTTTAAAAGCACTTATTAGTTGTTAGGGTGCTAATGATATTTTGTTTCCAATAGTAGCAGCAGCTCAATTAATTAACTTACATGATGTGTTGAATTTTCAAAAGTCTTTACCATTTTTTTCCTATCTCCTGTTCAGGGGTGCATGGGACTTGGCCATATGAGGACTGGGGAGAGCTTGGGAGGGCCTCTGTGAGCTTATGGAGTTTGTGTCTTAAATGACAAGGCTCATAAGGAGAATTGTTACATTCCTATTTATAAGGACAAAGCCAAATGACAGGAAGTAGGCTTTGGGGATTCAGAGAACATCAAAACACTATTATGCCCTTGAGAACAAACTTGTAGACATCTGGTAAGGACATGGATGGAATCTATGGGAATCGGGGTTATCATATCAATTAGGATGCAGAAGATTCATGTCGAAGCTTTGGAGATGCACACTTAGGCTCACATGGCAGGTCTGTTCCTTGTGAGCCATGTCACCTCAGGCCACAGACCTCACCTTTCGGCACCCCCATACGATCACCTGTAAAAAGGAAGAAATCACATCTCCCACACAGGATTGCCAGGAGGATATGAGGTAATGCATCCAAAGCACCCAGCCAGATGCTCAGAAAATATGATTTTCTTTCTGCCTAAGGAGCATGCAGTGTAGATGTGTGCATGTGCCCAGTCATTGGAAGCCGTAAATTCAAGCATCCAGTTTGGGGCCGTTTAAAAAGAAAGCATCCAGAAGAACCATTATGGAAGCAATCGATTAACTCTGAGTGCCACAATACATTATGAAGGCCAAGAGAGAAAATATTGCTCAGATAAATTGCTTGGCTTTCTTTTCTGTCTTTAGCATATTTGTCAGCACAAGGAGAGGAGAGAGAAAATAAGCACAAGAAGTCCTCATGTCAAAGAGAACCTCTTCTTGACTCGGTGTGCACGGCATTCTCATTTAGAATCTGTCTGAAGATGACCAGTCTCACCTGAGGACAAGGGAAGAGCCGGGGGACTCCAGGGTATTATCCCTCCATCCCTCAGAGTCTGGACTCTTACCCATTGCTCTTTTCTTAAATAGGGGTGACTGGGGAAAAAAGAGGGAAGAAGGAAGGATAAATGAAAGCAATATTGTGTAAAAACAAGTCCAAGTTCAGACTTGCTAACCGTGTAACTTCAGTGGGTTTGCTGAGCCTCAGTATCTGTTTCTATTTTAAAGGGCATACCAACATCTACTTAAAGAGGAGGTGTTAAGTGAGATTAATGCCATTTCTCACTGTAGGTACATTAGATATTCATTGGCTTCTTTGTGTATCAGAATTGTCTCCATCAAATTAGGACAGGAAGGTTGTGTAGTGCTCACCACTGCATTCACACATCTAGAACCCTGAAGTACTTAGTTGGCACCTTATTAAAATTTGTCGAATGTTTAGATGATCATGATGTAGATAAAGGTTTGGCACAATGTCATTCCTGAGAACCTTTGGAAGACTTGTGCATGGCTTTCAGAAATTCAGTGAATGGGGAAGAAACTGACTTGGGATCTCTAAGGCCAAATTGGATTTTCCTTTGAACAACTGCATAGCAGAATACACACGAGTAAGGACTAGATTCCAGCAGGACCACGTGGAAATCCCAGCTCTTTCACTTTCTCACCTTGGGTGAGTTAGTGTCCCTCTGTTTCCCCTACCCTTCAGAGTCCCACTGTAAGCGTTCAGTTTATTAATATTTGGTAATGGAAAGGGTGGGATCGGCGACAGGAGGATGCTTATGACAGCGAGAATCATCAAATCCCAAAGGTCTTGGATGAGACGCAAAGGTCACTTCTTGCAGACTGGGTCCCACCGTAGGACAGAAGCTTATTGCTGCTCCACCCCTGGGGGGTTAGACGAGAGCCATCAGGGTGTTTTCCCCGTAGGTGGCCCCCCCACAGGCATAGTATCTCACGCTGGTCTAGACACCTTGGGGAACACAAGGGATTCTTGCTCCCTTTCCCTAAAATCTTTCTTGGAGAGCCCTTGTCCCCTACATCATTGTCCCCTCCACCCCTGGACTAAGTCAGAGCTCATTATTATGAGATCTCAGTGTGCCTTTCCTCTCAGACACCCCGCCACATGCACGAGGACCTGCTCGGTGTCCTTCCTGACAGACTCACCCCATGAGTAGTGATAGTGTCTGAATGTCCATCTCTCTAGCCCTAGTATCTAGCATAGTCCCTGGAATGTCTTATGGATTCAACAAAGTCTGAGAAATGAGGAGTAAAGGAATGCATGAAATGTACCCGTTTTGTATCAAAAAAAGAGAACTCTAAGAACATGCAATGTGTTTAATGGGATTACCTTTCCTGTGCCCAAATGTACATCCTTTCTCTCCCCACCCTCTTTCTCTCATTTCTTTTTCTCTCATTCAATCCCTACCACTTTTATTTCAGTAGCCAAAAAAATGAGGTTATAACTTTGTACCTGGATTCCCCGTGCAGACTCAGACATGCCGAAAGCTGTGCACTTAGAGACTGAAGAGTTCTGGCTCTGATTGGCAGCAATTTGTGGTCTCTTTGAGAGGTTGTTAGCTCCTACCTGAAGGTGCCCTTCAGGTAGGAGCTAACACAGAAACCTCCTTGTGCCCAGAGTTCTGGGACTGCACCAGGGGAGGCCAGTGCCCAAGAGCCTCTGGAAAATTGTCACATTGCTGGCGGCCAGCCTGACTCGTTCAGCCCTCTCTACAGATGGTGACTTACGTCAGGGGGATGCACTTGTGTTCCAGCTGCACACCCAGGGAAGATTCCCTTCTCCCATTGGCCAAGCTCATGCACGCACACACACACTCCCTGCTCACATATGCACACAAACTCTCACAATACACACTCCCAGACTCACACCCATACACAGACACAAAAACATACATGTTTGTTCATATGCACTCAATATACTGAGTGTGTACATTTAATGTACACACAAATTCACATATACTCACACACACCCACGGACATATGGGCATATATACATATATACATACTCTCACATATACAAACACTTTTAGGTACACACATTGCATATTGTGTTAGTCAGCTTTCTGTTGCTGTGACCAAAATACCTAACAAGAACAATTTAGAAGAGGAAAAGTTTATTATGACTCATAGTTTCAGAGGTTCAGTCCTTGGTCAGCCATTGCTCTGGACCCACGGTGAGGCACAGCATCATGGCAGAAGGGTGTGGCAGAGGGAAGCTGCTCCATTCATGTCAGCCAGGAAGCAGAGAGAGGGAGGTGGGCAAGCGGCTCAGGGAAGATGAAGCCTTTCAGGGCAGATCCCCATCGACCCACCTCCTCCAGTCACGCCCCACCTGCCTCCAGCTAGCAAACAATCAGTCCATTCAAATTAGGATGGGCCAATCACGTTGAAGCTCTCATAATCTAGCCTTTCACCTCCGAAGAGTCCTACATTTACACGGGAGCTTTTGAGGGACCCCTCGTGTCCAAACCATAGTACATACATTCACTCTGACTCACTCACATTTAGAAATCACAAACACACATGTAATCACTGACCAAAGATGGGGAGAGGGAAACGAGGCTCCCAGGTGCCTCAAGGAGGCCGCGACCTGGCTTCTCACCTCACTGTGGACTCTGTGGCCTCAGTTCCCAGCTGGGCTCTGAACCCATGTACTAGGCAGACTCTGGAGCCAGCAAGGGCCCAGCAAGCTCACCTGGTCAGCAGGGTCCAGAACTCCTCCAGCTGGGCCTGCCCACCCCGCCGCCTGCTAACTCCCCGTGCCGCTGCTTAGACCTTCCCTCGTCGTCCTTTTCCTGTCTCTCAGCAAATGATGAGCTCCAGCTTCCCCATCCCTTTCACCCAAGTCATCCCTTCTCTCCCTTTCCTCTTGTCCCAGCAGTCAGAGTGTCCCACAGGAACAGCAGGCAGGCTTTGGGGTCAACAGATGTGGGTCTGATTCCCACCTGGTCCTTTCCTGACTGGATTTGGGCAGGCCTCTCGCCCTTTTCTGATTCAAATTTCCTCATCTGCAAAGTGAGCTCAACCATATCTCAGGTAGGTAAATAGTAAGAGGAGGAAAGGAGGTGTCCAAGGTGGGGCCTGGGCTCCTGTCAGCCCTCAGTGAGTGCCCACTTCTCCTTTCTTTCTTTCCAGCAAGGTTAAGCCCTCCCTCTGGACAGCCCTCATCCTGGTCCTGGGTCTCTCTTTCTTTATGCCATCTATGAACTTCCCCTTCAAACCATTAACCTTTCTCTCAGCATGACCTCCATCCCTGGACCTACAGCTGTTTCCTGTAGAAAGCCTCCTTCAGCAATGCCCTGTCCACTGCGCACCTTTTCCCTCCCCATCTACAATATGCAGGCAGTATTCACAATATCAATCATGCTGCTCCTTAGATTTCCTCCTCTTCCGTCCTCTGCAGTCAGGTTTCTATTCACCCCACTTCTGGTACTATAGATCCCACACTCCTCGGACCCTCAGTGCTCAGCTCGATTTCAGCCCCGGGCACCTGCACAGTGCTGGTGCCCGGGAGTGCTCCCTTCAGCATGGGGTAGGG
Source organism: Callospermophilus lateralis (assembly GCF_048772815.1). NCBI lineage: Eukaryota > Metazoa > Chordata > Mammalia > Rodentia > Sciuridae > Callospermophilus > Callospermophilus lateralis. Next base: position 121,174,674 of record NC_135307.1, on the reverse strand, counting down.
GTGGGGAATGAGGGGACTGGGTCAGACAGCCTTCCTTCAAGTCCTGGCTCATCTACTCCCAGTTGTCACCCTGGAGCCATCCCAGATGCTCTCCGAGCCTCAGTTTTGTCATCTATGAAATGAGACTATGAGGAGCACTGGTGTATTGGTCTGTGTGAGAGCCACATGCTGGACATTTCCACATAACTCATGTTGAACAAGCATGACTTCTTATTTTGACCCTTACACTCTTTTTCCCAGAATCCGGAGCCTCTGGAGTCCTTTGAATCCTTCTCACACATGAACGTCCTCTGGGGCTCTGTCCTCAGGCCTCAGGTGTGTGGTAGAAAACCTAACCACTCCCACAGCACCCCATCCCTTCCTCCCAGACGACTCCGCTGCAGTGCAGCCAGGCCTAATAATGGCTCTCCTGTGCCCCTGGTCTGGCCTGTGGAGGGACTTCTGTGCATCTCTCTCTGGACGGGGTCTCGCACTGCCTGGTTTGGAGCCATCTTTGGTCTTCTAGCAGGGCAGCTTAATGGCCAGGGTTTTCTTTAGAAAGAATACTCAAGAGGAAAGAGATCCAAGACAGCCACTCCAACGAGGAGATGGCTGCCTGCAAGGCCAAGGAAAGGAAACTATTTCTGAGCACATGTCTCATTAGAGCTAAAGATGGTCCTGCAAGAGAAGTACACTGACCCCATCTCAGACTTGAGGGGCTGGAGGTGAGCCGAATGCCAGCCCCACTCTTTCTCATTACAGCTGAGACAGCACTTATTTTAAACAAGTTTTTCTCCAGGTACTATGTCTATTGCCATACTAGTTTAATCCTTCCAGGGACCTTAGTAAGGAGTTATTCCCATTTTACAGATAAGTAAACTGAGTTTCAGTAACTTTCTCAAGGTGTGGCTAGATCTGATTGGGTTCAACTGATGGCAGGAGCTACTTTGATGGCTAAGCTCTCTCTCTTCCTTCTCCCTCTCTCTCCATACCGGCCACATTTCCTATGTAGACATATATACAAATTCTGAGGAGACTGTTGCTGGAGATAAGCCAGAGACCATGTTCCCTAGGTTTCCCTGCTGGAATCAAGCCCCAGTGTACCATCCACGCAGAGGTGCCTTTGAACACCAAGCCTCGTAGAGAAAACTAGATTTTCAGATGGTATTGTTTTTAGGCCAGTAAAAGGATTCTACAATCCTGAAGGCAGCTGTCTGTTTCATAATCTAGTAACATTTCATGGTTTACTGCAATCCTCCACAGATAACAAAAAGAAGTTCAAGGAAAATGTTCTTTGTTTATGAATCAAATATTACCTTCACTTTCTCTAAGGAAACAGACTTTAATTTCCACAGAGGTAACATAAAGGATGCAGCTGCTGATTTAGTGAACCCAATGATGTATTCTTTTACCACTTTACCTTTGTATAAATAGTAGCACACTAGCCATAATTTTCTGCACTTGGCTTTGTTAGCAATATGATCACTGAAACTTTCAAGTGGTGCACAAATGTAAGGAGGTATTATTATAGTCACAATATTTTAATAATGTAAAATGGCAATTATGAAAATCAAATTATTTTTTCTTAGAATTTATAGAGAAAAAAAAGGAAAGACTTTGATGTAGCATTTGGATATTTTAATGAGAAATGCTACATATTCCAAGTTTCTCTAAATTTAATTTAAAAACTCCAGAAGTCGAGATAATTGATTAGCAAATACATTTTCTAAACAAAGTGTGTTCTGCACCCTCTGGGAAACTGAACAACGCTGTCTTGTGTTAACAGTCCCACCCAGAGGCAGAGGAGAATTTTCACCATCCCCACTCCCAACTTCATTTCTTTATGTTTACGTCTTTGGAAAATCCACACAAATTCTTGACATATACACATTCATGACTTCTTTTGGTTCCCTTGATTCTTTTCTCAAATGATCTGTTTGCTGACGACATGATCCTATCTTTAGAAGACCCCAAAACTCCACCAGAAGACTTCTAGGATTCATAAATGAAACCAGCAAAGTAGCAGGATACATGCTCAACACTCATAATTCAATCATATTCGTATCCTCCAATGACTAATTTCCTAAAAAAGAAATTAGGAAAACTACCCCATTCACAACAACAACAACAACAATGACAAAACCCTTGAGAATCACTCTAACAAAAAAGGTGAAGGACCTCTATAATGAAAACTATAGAACACTAAAGAAAGAAATTGAAGAAGACCTCAGAAAATGGAAAGATTTCCATGTTCATAGATAGGCAGATTTAATAGTGTCAAAATGGCCATACTAACAAAAATGCTCTACAGGTTCAATGCAATTCCCATCAAAATTCCAATTCATTTGGAAAGATAAGAGACCCATAATAACCAAATCAATTCTTTTTTAAAAAATATTTTTTAGTTGTAGTTGGACACACAATACCTTTATTTTTATTTTTATTTATTTTTTTATGGTGCTAAGGCTCGAACCCAGTACCTCACACATGCTAGGCAAGTGCTCTACCACTGAGCCACAACCACAGCCCCCAAATCAATTCTTAATTAGAAAAGTGAAGCAGTAGGCATCACAATACCAGGCCTCAAATTATACTACAGAGCTCCAATAACAAAAATAACATGGTACTAGCACCAAAACAGTCATGAAAAACAATGAAATAGAAGACATAGAGACACACCCACATAAATACAATTATGTCATACTAGACAAAGGTAAAAAAAAAAAAACATGTTGGAGAAAAGATAGCCTTTTTAACAAATGGTGCTGGGAAAACTGGAAAATCCACATGTAGTAGAATGAAATTTAACCCCTATCCCTCACCTTGCACGAATGTCAACTCAAAGTGGATCAAAGACCTAGGAATTAGACCTGAAACCTCACAGCTGCTAGAAGAAAATGTAGGCCCAACAGTTCAACGTGTCAGCACAGGAACTGACTGCCTTAGCAAGACTCCTAAAGCACAAGAAGTAAAATAAAAAATCAATGAATGGGATGGCATCAAATTAAAAAGCCTCTTCACAACAAAGGAAGCAGTCAAAAGAGTGAAGAGAAAGTCTACAGAACAGGAGAAAACCTTTGCCACCCTCTCCTCAGATAGGGCATTAATATCCAGGGTACACAAAGAACTCAAAAAACTAAACACCAAAACAAGTAAAGTAATAATAATAATAATAATAATAATAATAATAATAATAATAATAATCAAATCACTAAACATATACCTTCAAAAGAAGAAATACAAATGGTTGGAAAATATTTGAAAAAATGTTCAACATCCCTATCAATTAGGCAAATGCAAATTAAAACTATACTGAGATTCCTTCTCATTCTAGTCAGAATGGCACTTATCAAGAACACAAATAGCAATAAATAGCAAGGATGTGGGGGGAAAAGGTACACTCATACATTGTTGGTGGGACTGTAAATTAGAGCAACCACTCTGGAAAGCAGTATGGAGAATTCTCAAAAAAAAAAAAAACTAGAAATGGAACCACCACATGATTCAGCTCTCCCACTCCTCAGTATAGATTTTAAAAGATTTAAAATTCAAATACTCCAATGATGCAGCCACATCAGTGTTTATAGCAGCACAATTCAAAATAGCCAAGCTATGGAGCCAACCTAGGTGCCCTTCAACAGGTGAATGGATGAAAAAAAATGTGGTATATATACAGAATGGGGTATTACTCAGCCATAAAGAAGCATGGCATTACAGCATTTGCTGGAAAATGGATGGAACTGGAGATTATCATGCTAAGTGATATAAGCCAGTCCCGAAAAGTCAAAGGTCGAATGTTTTGTCTGATATGTGGAGACTAATTCAAAATGGTGGGGGAGGTAAAAAACAGAAGAAAGATCTGTGGAGTAGATGAAAGGAGATGAAGGGAAGGGAGGAGAAATGGGATAGGGAGAGACAGTGGCAGAAATCTGACCTACTTTCCCATGCACATATATGAATATACCATAGTGAATCTCACCGTCAAGTATAATCCATAAGACGTTAATTTTAAAAGACTTAGTAAATACCAAAAAGATCAATAGAATAGAGGGAAGGGAACAGGAGGAGGAAGAAAGGGAGGAAAAGGAGAAGTCCTGGGGCCTGAATTAGACCAAATTATATTCTATGCTTTTATAATCATGTCAAAATGAACCCTAATATGTGTCTAACTAAAAAGAACAAATAAAAAAGAAGAAATATTATTATGGTACCAAGAAGCAGGGTATACCAGAGAGGGTATCCAAGACTTTATCTGTTCCCATGTTCCCTCAGGTAGTTTGTGCTGGAGGGCTTGATCCCTTAGCCACTTGGCTTATTGTGAGGTCATCTGGGCTCATGTCTCCACCCTGCTGGTGGCATTTCTGTTCGCACTGAGTGAGAAGTTAGCAATAGTACAGACCCCGCCTTCCTTGGCAAGGAGATTAGAAAACATTGTAGGTCTTAATTTGACTTATAACAAACTTGGGACTCTGGTAGCATCTTTTGTAACCCTTTCTTCATAACTTTCCAGTTTTACTTACTTGTGAGAGAACTGACACAAGTGTACATCTCAAGTTACATAAAAAGAGGGACAGATTCAATGCAGAGATGCTCCTCTTTGTGGAAGGTGCACGGGTTGGTTCCTGTTCTCTAGAGTTCTCACAACCCCCTGATCAGGAGGCAGAGGGGCTCACTGGATTTGCAGAACCCTTAGAGGGGGTCTCATCGCTCCCTGAGTTCTGGCTGACCTTAGAAGGCAAGGGACCAAATATTGGCTGCTTTTTCCTTGGCCCAAGTACTTCCTTGGCTTTGTTCTCCAAGTTTTGGGTTTAAACATCCTGCAGACCAGTTTCACCATTCTTGAAGTGGGAGTAATGGGTTTTAATTTTCATGTCTATACTTTGACAATTACCCCTTTGTTTGATTAGGACTAGTGTCAGTACGGGAAGGCAGCATTTTATCCTATTTTTCCTGGAGGTGATGCTTTATTGTCTTAACTCAGGCTGTTCTGTTTTTGCTTCGCTCGAAATTAGGGAAGGAGAGAACAACAAAATCCTGGTAGTGTTAAAATAAATTGTAGTGGCAGCGCAGCGGGGGCTGTGTTCACAGTATGAAGTGGGCCATTATAATAAGAGCAGATCAATGTTTTAAGGAACACTTGTTTTTAAACAGAGAATTAGCTTTTGTTCTATATCAGTATATTAAAAGTTGACCTTGGGGCTGGGGTTGTGACTCAGTGGTAGAGCACTCACCTAGCATGTGTGAGCACCATCCTCAGCACCACATAGAAATAAATAAATAAAATAAAAGTATTTTGTCCAACTACAAGTAAAAACAAACAAACAAAAAAACTTTTTTAAAGTTGACCTTAAGGGAGAAACCCTTAAATAACTGATTGTGCTGAGGATAGCCAACTTAATCACAAACTCAGACCTTTTGAGATTTACCAATAAAAACCTACCTAGCAAGCCTGTCACCTGAGTCTTAAGGCTGGTGGTCATGCCAGTCATTTTTTAACTGACAGGTGCTCAGTGTTTTAAGACAATGTGGCATATATACACAATGGAATTTTACTCGACAATAAAAGAGAATAGAATCACGGCATTTGCAGGTAAGTGGATGGCGTTGGAGAAGATAATGCTAAGTGAAATCAGCCAACTCAAAAAAACAAATGCCAAATGTTTTCTCTGATATAAGGAGGGTGACTCATAGTGGGGTAAGGAGGGGGAGCATGGGAGGAATAGATGAATTCTAGATAGGGTCGAGGGGAGGGAGGGAAAGGGAGGGGGCAGGGGATTAGCAATGATGGTGGAATGTGATGGACATCATTATCCAAAGTACATGTATGAAGACATGAATTGCTGTGACTTACTTTATATACAACCAGAGGTATGAAAAAGTGTGCTGTATATGTGTAATAAGAATTGTAATGCATTCCTCTGTCATTTATTTTTTTTAAAAAAAAACACAGTTTAAAAAACACAATATCATTCACTAGGATGTTGCCTATGACAAACCCATAGGAACATCATAGTGAATGGGGAAAAAAATCTACAATAATTTCTTCTACGATCACTAATAACACAAGGGTGCTTACTTACTGCACTCCCCCCACTTTTCTTTTTGGTACTGGGGATTGAACCCAGGGCTTCCTGAATGCTGGGCAAGTGCCCTACAGCTGGGCTAAGTCCCCAACCCTTCACTTAACACTGCTGTCATTAATGTAGTATTGAGCAATGAAACAAGAAACAATAAAAAAGACAATTTTTCCACTAAGAAAGAGCACAGAGAAGAGAAATGAGAGCTCTTTTGTCCATAATATTCCAGCTCACATCTTGAGTCATTTTTAATTGATTTTTTAAAAAATAAATGACAGCAGAATGCATTACAATTCTTATTCACATATACAGCACGATTGTTCATATCTCTGGTTGTATTTAAAGCATGTTCACAGCAATTCGTGTCTTTATATGTGTACTTTGGATGATGATGTCCATCACAAACTCTAGGGAACCCAGAAAAATCTCTAAGCTGAGGGTTATAACTGAGAATCCCAGGGAACCAAGTTATCTAGAATTCTCAAAGTGGAGTAATGAAGAGAAGTGAGTTGCACACACACACACAAACAAACAAACAAAAAAACAGAGCTATGCAGAGGGTCCCCCTTGAGCAATAAGGCTGGGGAAAGAACCATTCGGATTAGAAAGAATAGTATTCATTTCTCAACAGGAACAGATGTGGCACCTATTGCCTAAAAGAATGCTGGAATTTATTTGGGGGGGGAAAAAATCCCTCCTTTTAAGTATCCTAAGGGACAAAGAAGAAGTCAAAAGCTAAAGTAAGAAGTATTCTAAACTGAAAAAAAATGAAAACAAAACATATCAAACTTTGTAGAATGCTGCAAGAGCAGTAGTGAGAGAGACATTTATAGCACTAAAATTAGGAAATAAAAAAAGTTTTAAATAAATGACCTTAGGGCTGGAGTTGTAGCTCAGTGGTAGAGTGCTTGCCTAGTATGCGAGAGGCCCTGGGTTCCATGCTCAGCACCACATGGAAGTGAAATAAAGATATTGTGTCCACTTACAACTAAAAATAAATAAATAAATAAAAATAAATAAATTATCTTAGATTCTACCTCAAAAACAAAAAAGAAGAGCAAATTCCAAGTAGAAGAAAGGAAATGATAAAAATCAGAGTAGAAATCAATGAAATAAGAAACAGAGAAACAATAGAGATGTTCATTAAAACCAAAACCTGGTTTGTTAAAGAAGATAAAATTGAAAAACAAAACAAAACAAACAAACAAAAAACAACTCAGCTTGGTACAGTGGCACATACCTTTAATTCCAGTGACTTTGGAGGCTGAGGAAGGAGGATTCCAAGTTTGAGGCCAGCCTCCCAACTTAGTGTGACTCTGTTTCAAAATTTAAAAAAATAATAAAAGGGCTGGGGGTGTAGCTCAGTAGTAAAGTGCTCCTGGGTTCAAGCTCCCATATCAAAAAAAATAAAAATAAAAATTGAAAAATCTCTAGACAGAATAATCAGGAAAAAGAAGACAGTGTTAATATTAGCAATTAAAGAGGTAATACCACTACAGATTATGGTTACTAAAAGCATAAAGAGAAAATGTTATGAACAGCCTTAAATTATTCTTTAAATATTTGAACATGGTTATAATAGCTGATTAAAAATATTTGCATTTTTTATTTCCATAATCTTAGTCATTTCTGTTGAATTTGTTTTTTCTTGTTCTGGGTCACACTATCTTGTTCTCATTCTCCTGCTTCTTTTTGAATGTTACATCATTCAATATCTAGACAAGGATGATCTCCTTTAAAGAGTACAACATCTCTAGCAATTAGAGAAATGCAAATTAAAACAACTCTAAGATTAGTTTAGAATGGCTGTTCTATTAAGAATACAAACAACAAGTGTTGGTGAGGATGTGGGGAAAAAGGCACACTCATACATTGCTGGTGGGACTGCAAATTGGTGCAGTCAATCTGGAAGGCAGTATGGAGATTCCTTAGAAAACTTGCAATGGAACCACCATTTGACCCAGCTATCCCTCTCCTGGGTCTATACCCAAAGGAATTAAAAACAGTGTACTACAGGGTCACGACCACATCAATGTTTATAGCAGCACAATTCACAATAGCTAAATTGTGGAACCAACCTAGATGCCCTTCAGTAGACTTGGATAAAGAAACTGCAGTACAAATATGCAATGGAACATTACCCAGCATTAAAAGAGAATAAAATCATGGCATTTGCAGGTAAATGGATGAAGTTGGAGAATATAATGCTAAGTGAAGTTAGCCAATCCCAAAAAACCAAAGGTCGAATGTTTTCTTTGAAATGAGGATGCTGACTCATAATGGTGATGGGAGGGAGCATGGGAGGAATGGAGGAACTTTAGATAGGGCAAAGGGGAGGGAGGGGAAGGAAGCGGGTAAGGGGGTAGGAAAGATTGTGGAATGAGTTAGACATCATTACCCTGAGTACATATATGAAGACAAGAATTGTGTGAAAATACTTTTTGTACAGTGACTTGAAAAATTGTATGTGTAACATGAAATGAATTGCATTCTGCCATTATGTATAACAAATTAGAATAATTAAATTAAATAATTTAATTTTTAAAAAGTACTGATGTTTGCTTTGGTAGGTATCTGAGCAGCTGTGGAGGGGCATGGATTTTTGGAGCCTCATTTTATAAGATGTTTTAGGACAATTCCAGGCTGGTCTTTCTCTAGGGCCTTATATTGTTTCTCCTGAAAGTTCTGGGAGTTGAGTGAGATTATCCCACTAGGGCTGGTCTGAATTTGAATGTCTCCCATGTCTCTGGGAGTTTTGAGATTTGTTTGATTTACAGTTACCAGTTCTTGTCCAGCCTCCTTCGGTATCACTGAAGCATGCTATGAAGTATTCAACCAAAGACTCAAGGGAAAGTGCATGCGCATTTATGGCACTTGTTTGACTGGATAGCTCTATTTTCCAGTACTCTTCCAATGTTGAGCTAAGTCTCCACCAGCTCAGGTCTCTGACTCCTCAACTCAGCAATACTGTGCTCTGCTGAGTTCTCCCTTCCTGCCTCACAGTCCTGTATGTGCCTCTAAGCAGAAAGGGTGATCAGAGAGTTCATCTTGTTTGTTACTCTCTGTTCAGATATCTCAGTCCTGTGCTGCCTATTGTATAATGTTTGAAAATAATTATTTCTTATATTTTGTCAAATATTCTAGCACTATGGGAGATCAAGTCTGTTGCCAGTTTCTCTGCCATGGCTAGAAGCTAATGTGAACTAATTTTTTTCTTGTAGTCATATTTATCAAGACTTTGTTTATAATTTCCTTGGTGTCACGCTTAGAAAAAGCCTTTGTATTTACTTATATTTTGTGCCAGCATCATACTGGTTTCATATTTTTTAACATTAAAGTCTTTAGCCCATGTAGGATTTATTTTGGTGAAAAATGCAAGGCATTAGTCTAGTATTTCACAAATGGTTAGCCAATTGTGCTAACCCAATTTATTAAATAATCCATCCTTTCCTTAGAGGTACAAAAAGCCTCCTTTATAAACTTAAATTTACATGTAATTGCATCTATATCTTGACTCTATTTTGTTCAAATAAATTGTCCATTACTGAGGCACTATAGGAAAATCACTCCATGTTGCAAAATACTGACTTACATATTAATTTAAGCAAACTCCAAGGAAAAACTATGTGCTAGAATAGAAGTGGTGGAGGGTTGATTGGCCCTGTCCTTTTGGGCCTGCGGCAAGGGAGCATACCATGGCTGGAGTACATAGTGATGCCATTCACCCCATGGTCAGGACAGGAAAGAGAGGGATGAAGAGACCAGGGTTCCAATATTTCCTCCAAGGTCATATCTCAGTGACCTAACTTCCTCTCACTAGGGCCCACCTCTTAAAGGTTCTATTATCTCCCAGTGGTGCCCCAAGTTGGGAACCAACCTTTAATATGTGGTCTTTCAGGGGACACTAATAATAACCACAGCACTCTGCTGGGATAGATTTCTAATCTTTTCATGGTGAAATCTTACATATCCTGCAAGGAATAGATATCAAATGTCATCTCTTCTTGAATGCTTTTCTGCATTCCCCAGAGTTATGTAACCCTCCCAATAGCCTGAGTCCATATCTCATTTTGATAAAATTGTTTATTTACACATCTATGTCCTGTGGCTGAATTCAAGCTCCCTGGGGATAAAAACTGTCCTTTTTTTTTTTTTTTTTTTAAACTCTCTGATCACAATAATTAACACTTAGCAGGTGCTTGGCAGACATTGTTTGAAAGAACAGGTGGTAGACTGGTGTGTAAATGCAGGGCTAGTACCTGGTTTAGTAAATTGGCCATCCCACCCTGCTCTATGTCAGCACAACATTTTGCCACACCAGGGCAAAACTGAGTTGCAAAGGGTAGATTGCCTGGATTCGTATTTGCCATGTGAAAATTTAAAAAATTTTAAAAATTTCCATTTTGATATTTAGACACCTAAGGCCTTACTAAACCTTGCAGAATCAGTGAGTTCTTAGAAATAGTAAGCAATTGGCCTGTGAATACTTTTTTTTTTTTTAAATGCAAACCAACCAATCCAGAGTCCACATGCCAGACAACCGTTCCCTTTATCAGTTCTCACTCTCTGGGCCACTTTGCCCTTTATCTATAACTGGGGACAGCCCCTCTGAAATTATTCAAACTAACCAATCCTAAGTTGGTTTACTGTCTTGCCCATTCCTTCCCCTGGTAACCACAATAAAAGCTCTTGCCTAAGGTTCCCTCTGTCTCCCTCTGCCTCTGACCAACCTCAGTGCTTCCTCACATGACCCCCTCTCTCCCATGGCATAGCTTGCCCCCTTCTCTTGGGAAACATCTTTTCAGTGGCAATCACCTCCTGCTCTGTTGATATTATATCTCCAGTTTTCTGTCAGTACACTCAATTTTAAAATAGGCTTTGAATCTAAGATTTGAGATACTAATTATATAATCTTAGACACATGTCTTTGAGTCTCTACTGTCTCAACTGCAAAATGGGGACAGCAGTTGTTTCTACTTCAGGAGGTTGTAAGGATTAAGAAATAGATTGCCTGACACATACTGAGTTCTCATCAAGGGTTAACTGCCACAGTGGGATCCTCACTGCTGTGTGCTCTGCACTCACTAAGTACCCACTAAGGTGTAATGTGCAAGCCAGGGACAGACAGAGAACTACCTTGACTTGGACAATGACAATCAGTTAAGACCTCCTTTATGTATTTTTCAGTCATCCAAACACAAATGAGGGTGCATTGGAACTCTGAAGGGTTATGGATGTGTTTGGGAGAAATCAGAAGTGGAAGTTGACCAGCCTAAGGATCTGAAGGAGCAATTGTGCTAGGCAGTTCATAGTAGCAGAGTGTTGCTGACCACGTGGATGGCTAGGGAATGGTGGGCAAGTGGACAGCACTGCCAACTTGGTGTCAAAGTAAAGGCCAAGTAGTTGGTCAAAGCTAAATTATAAGAGTAGAGACTATGCAGGGACCACGTTACTAAGACCATTCTTTCTCTACCTGAGTGTGTTGCAGGAACTGGACTCAGACCGGCAGATGAAGCAATGGCTGGCATATGAGTGCATATACAGAGGGCAGTGACTTCTAGGAATCCAGATACCCCTTGGTGCTTCCCAGAAGAGAGGTCGCAAGAGTATTACAGACAGCACCCCCAGAGCCAGGGTAGGTTGGCAGTGCTACATTGTTCCTGAGTCAAATGATAGCTCAGTTTTGTAGTTTTACCTGTATTTATTGTGTGTCTACCATGTTGTTAATGTTGAAAAATCTTCATCTTCCAATACAATGTGGTTCCAACGGTGATGGAATGTGGCTGCAATGAGGAAACACGCTTGACCCAGTTGGTAGAAGAAAAGGGCTTAAAAGAGCACAAAAGATGGGTGATTCTCAAAATGGAGCAAGCTTTACAATCACCTGGAGGTTGGGTAAATCAGATTACTGGGCCTCTAGCCCCACTCCCAGAGACCTCAGGATACATTTGGCTTAGCGTGAGACCTGAAAATTTGTATTTGTAACATGCTCTTTTGCCAAGCAGCACTCTGTCCTTTATTACAATAATTCAAAAATAACTGTTGCCCTTCCCTACCAGGATCCTCCCTCCTAAGATCTCCCTAAGCAATGGATCCATTTTACAACTGGGAGACATCAGGTTTGCCCTTACAATGAAATATGAATGCAAGGATTGTGTGCCAATGTGTAATTTGCCATCTCTCTTTTCCCCTCTATCAGGAGACCAGCATGCTCCAGCATGGGATTCCCATTTGTTGGCTTCTATAATGATAAAAAGATGAAATTGAGTTGCATCTGACCATGATGAAAATTTTCCCATGGGAAATAAATAAACTTTCATTGTTATAAGCAACAAAGATTTGGGGGATTGCTTGTTAGGGCAGCATACCATGGCTTAAACTGACTGATACAGAAGTTCCTAGGGAAAATGCTACTGAGGGGAATTTTGAAGGTGAATTACCTAGGCACACTGTGCTATACCTTTGGTACACTGAATATTCTTCAGTGTAGAGAGTGATAAGAGAGGTAAACAGGATCAAAACATTGAGTCTTACCCAGTAAGGTGAATACAGTAAACAATAATGCACTGCTAGAAGAGGATTTTGAATGTGCTCACCATAAAGAAATGAAAAAGTTTTAAGGTGATGGGTATAATAATTACTCTGATTTGATCATAACACAATGTGTACATTAATCAAAACATCACAATATATATTAACATATATAATTATCATATATATAACATATATGATTATCATGTATCAATCAAAAAATAATAATAGAGACAAGAAAACCCACTTCATTTGTATGGACAAGATGAAGGAAAACTAAAATGTGACGTGTCCCAAACCAAGTCTTAGGTACCTCTCACTATACCCCAAAATGTTCCTTCCAAATTCTTCTCCAGTGAGTGAAATATTGTCACTTACCTTATTCTTCAAACTAAACATCAGGAAGCATCCTTAATTAATTTGTCCACTTCCCTCACTGCTCTCGTGTGCAGGTCCAGTGGGCTGTACCTGCAAGCACAGGTCCAGCTCCCCTGCCTCACCGTGGTCCTGAATTGTTGCAACCACCTCCCGGCTGGTCTCCCTGTTTCTAGCCTTGCTTCCTTTCACGCTAGCCTCCACATGGTAGACAGAATGATCCTCTAAAAATACAAACCAGATTGTGGATTATGTCATGTTCTTGCTTAAAACCTTCCAGAGGCTTCCAATTAGTTTTAAAATAAGATCTTCCTTCTTTACTGTGTTCTGCAAGGCCCTGTATAACCTGGTCTCTCCCTACTTCTCTGATCTCTCCTCACAGCACTTTTCCTAGGCCAGCTCACTGAGTTCAACCCACACTGGACTTCTTCATTCTCCTCTCAGGACTGCAAGTTCTCTGCCAGAAATGCTCTTCCTCAAATGTCCACATGCCACCTCTTTCAGGAAGCCTTTAGGGACCATTCCAGTTCAATGCTTCTGTTCCTCTCTAAGTTGATCTCCATCTTCTTTTCCTTGACTCCACTGCTGATTGAAATGATTTCACTTACTTGATTAAGTAAGTAAGCTAATTAGCTTGCACATCCCTTGGAGTGCAAGTTCCAAGATACTGGTTCAAGACTTTTATTCACTCATATGTCCACTCACTCAACCTATTCTCATTACGCATCTAGTATGTACAAGACATTCCTGCTTCTGGGGACACAGCAGGCAAAAATATTTCAGCACTGAACTACTGCCTCGAATATTCTGGTTGCTTAATAAATATCAGTTGATGAAATAAATAAATTAACAAACCAAAAAGTAGGGAAAAGTTTGAATCAGAAAGAAGTGTATAGGTCACATGTGCATTGCTAGTGGTAAAATTGAACATTAATAAGAAAAGCACAAAATGCTAATGTAGACTGGCTGAGACATCTAGATCAAACAGGACTGGCCCAGAGAAAATGTGCTGGGAAAAGCTTCCTCACTGGGACTTCTGAAATTATGCAAAAATCATTAAATTGTAGAACATGAATATGAGCAACCAGCATGAAAATACCATGTACATTTCTTCTATTAGAAGGGCAACTACTCAATGACTTATTAGGTATAATTTATTAAGTACTGTCCCTGACAAATGAAAGGAAACTGTATTTGCAATTAACCACACTTGCACTAGCAATAATTTTATGTGCAGGATTTAATGAATCTTTCAGGAATTTTCATAAACTGTTATGAGCCAAAGTCAATTTTAAGGCAGCAAAGAGATAGTGTTTGCAAGGTGCACATTCCGAGGGTCAAAACGCAGTATCTGGTTCTGGCCAGAAACTCAGATATTATGTTCCTGTTTTTAGAGACTCGTTTATTTTTCATATAATGTAATATCATTTCTGTATGAAATCATGTGCACTTTGTCCCCTTCCTTTCATCACAAGGATTAATGAAGCTATAAACAAAATCTAGGTACAGCAACATCTCAATAATTCAGACTCACTATGAAGAAAGCCAGTGGGAACTGTTGCAAAGCATGAATTCTAGAGAGCACTAGGAAATGGTGTGTGCTTTTTTTTTTTTAAGTACATTCAATAATGTAAAGTAAGTTAAGCAAGTATTGACTTTTGTTAGTACTTGGGGGGAGGAAGCTAAATTAATGATAGATTAAAATGCCTTACAATAGCATATTACATATTGATTTGTCCTCTTAGGGAGGATAAACATTTTTTTCCCTAAAAGATAACTTGTATATGATTTTTTTAAATTCAGGTTTTCAGAGCACTTAGGCAAAGTTCAATCTAGGTTCGGTCCAGCTAAAGGCAAACTTTGGATTTGTGGGTCCAATTAACATTTTATTGGAAAACTAAAAAGCATTTTCATACCTACCATGGTGTAGTTGCTTTAACATTCTCCAAGATCTTGTCAGAGATTTCTTTCTGTGTTTGGATGTCAAGATATAATTGCTTTTTGCCATGTTCTGTGACTCTGGCTTAAAGTGATCACTTTTCTTTAATGACTCAAGCAGGTAAGCCAGTGACATTTGTGAATGGTCAAAGGGATAAAAGGAGCTGGACACATTTTCTCTTCACCATCCTCCAGGATATGATTTCACAAGTGAGAAATGTACTAAGGCAACTGCCCAAGTCAGTCGCTATTCATTTGCTTCATAGTTCCAGAATTAAAGAATCTGTGATGAAAAAAATCGATATGGTGCTTATGCAAGAAAAGATGACTAGACCAATGGAGTAAGATCAAAAGCCCCCAAACCGTACAGACACTCAATAGATTTACATCAAAGGGGACAGATGATCTTTCTAGTAAATGGATGACCAATGGGCGATTTTAAATGGGGAAAAAACATATCTTAACCTGCCTCAAATCAGGTACAATTATCAACTCGAGGAGTACAGCTCTAATTGTGAAAAGTAAATCAATAAAGTTTCTAGAAGAGAAGACCATCTTTAGGAGCTTGGAGTATGTAAAGATCTCTTAAACAGGACCAAATTGCCAATTACATGGGGGAAAAATGATGAATTTTTATACCAAAACCAAAAATTCCCCATTTACCAAAAAGGTATCATCAAGACAGCAAAACATACAGCCCACAAAATGGAAAATAATGTTTGTAATAGTTATCTGACAAATAATTCACTTCCATAACACATAAAGAATTTCTACAAATCAATAAGAAAAAGACATACAATCCAATAGGAAGCTAGATTTTTTTTAAAAAAGGAAACTGGATAAAACCATAAATAAGCACTTTACAAAATAGGATATCTGAATGGCCAGTAAACATATAAAAAGGTAGCAAATTATTTTAGTCATCAGTGAAATGTTAATTTAAAACACAATGAGATACCACTACATACCCAACAGAATGGCTACATAGTTGGTAGGATGTGGAGCCAATGGAACCTCTATATAAACTACTGATGAGAGTATATATTGGTAGAATCATTTTTTAGAAGTTCTTCACAATATCTACCAACACAGAACACAGACATTTCTCGTGACCCAGGGGTTTGACTCCCACCTTCCTGTGTTATGGAAAAGACACATAGAAGAATATCCATAGCCCTAAACTGGAAGCTAGCCAAATATCCATTCAATGGTAGAATGGACAGTCGAGTATAGTTTGAAATGTGAAACATGCATAGAATAAGTATAACTTGTTCTAATTAGGATCCCATTATTGTGGTTGTACATGATGTGGAGTTCCATTGGTTGTGTATTTATATATGAGAATAGGAAATACAGGTCCAATTCATTCTACTGTCTTTTCTATCACCTTCTCCCTCCCTTGTCTTCATTCCCCTTTGTCTAATCCAAAGAACTTCTAATCTTCCCCTCCCTTGTTGTGGGTTAGTATCTACATATTAGAGAGAACATTCTGCCTTTGTTGTTTTGGGACTGGCTTATTTAACTTAGCATGATTCTAAATTTTTTTAAAAAAGTACTAGCCCTGCCTTAAGAAAAATTAAAATACAAGTTATCCAAGCACGTGTATTCAAAATTCCATACTCTAAGAAATTTCTTCCTATTGAGTTTACCATCGGGCTCTTCTGACTCTGTGCTTGGCCCACTACAGTGTCTCACAGAATATAATTTCTATTTCTTTGCATGTTAACAATGATTTTAATAAGTGATGATAAAGCATCGAAGATCCTGTCATACTGTATAGGGTCCTCACAAAACAGAACAGTATTCAACATAGTTTTGGGGGTAACTATTTTCTGATTGCTTAGAAGTTGGGAGACTTTAGGGGCTGGGGTTGTGGCTCAGTGGTAGAGCGCTTGCCTAGCACATATGAGGCCCTGGGTTCCTTCCTCAGCACCATATAAATGAATAAATAAAATAAAGGTATTGTGTCCATCTACAACTAAAAAGAAATTTAAAAAAAGAGGTTGGCAGACTTTATAGATGGAAATTCTTGATTGGTTCAAGCATTCAGTTCTCTTATTGTGATAAATAATAGAGGGTTCTATGTATTCTTATACATATTTACAATAATATTTTTCAGATGGAAGAGTTTAATAGTTTTCCCACTTTCTAGGTTTTTATACTATCAAATTACTCATTTAAAATATCCCATTACAAAAAAAGTTAAAAACAAAAAAATTAAAAATAATGGTAGAATGGATAAATAAATCATGTTATATTCACAATGAGTTGGTAAAATGAAAGTGAGAAAAGTACAACCACCCAACAGCACAGGCGTCTCTCCAAACATCAGGGCAGGTGGTGAAAGACAGACACAAAGGAGTACTCACCACACAAGTCAATTGGCATAAAAGTCAGAAACAGGCAAAGGTAACCTGTGTTTCTAGAAGACAGGGTGGGGTTTTTTCTTTGCAGGGTTTTAACTGGAGAGGGGCGTGCTCGGAGGGCTGACTACGTGGAATTGTGAAATAGCAGCAGGCTGGGTGCTTCAGTGTGTGCATAAAACTCAACACTTAAATTTATGCATAGGATAAAATCTCACTGCAAGATATTTTATATTTTTCAGTTTATTTTTGATTATATTTGGAGAGGCAGATTTTACATGATAGCTTCAAACCAACCATTGTACATTAACCAAATTTTACACAAGCCATTTGAAAAAAGATCTAAAAATGTGCTTAGTTATTGGTATTATATAACATGTATCAAGCACCAAGAGTGTGCTGAGAGCTGTACAGAACAAACATAGAAAAGACACAGTCCCTGCCTTCAAGGGTACCCACTCCTATAGGGTCTTGCACAGAAAACTCCACCTCATATTTCACACTCTTTTGTTCATAAGGCATAAATAAGGAAGTTTGTTGCATTTCTCATTGTTACTTAATAAATATCTAATACCCTTTTCCCCAGGTATAGCATCGTATCTTTGCCTTTAAATACAAATTTCTGTAATACAATATACAGTATATATTGATTTGGTATTCACACGATTGACCACAATGTTCTTGCAGGTTAGTTATAATACGAAGCATGTTGAATTTCAACATTCACAAAGTTTCATACCACTTAACAGAATCTTTTACTGCTGGCAGAGGTTTTCTTGTTTAAAAACAAACAAATGAAGTGCCACTGTAAACAAATAACACACTGCCGTGATTCCAATAAGGGTATCAGAACTATGGCACAGATATTCCTAACAGTGATTTGTAGCACATCTATTAAATTAGCCTTGCAGATATCAATCACATAGCTGCATGCCCTAAAATACTAACAATTTATGATCAGCTAGTAATGGATGATGTAAGAATGATTGGCTATATTGTATTTGCCATTTAACAAAGGGGCTACTGGTATAAAATATCTGAAATCTGAGAGCTGGGTACTCTTTTTTTTTCTTCTCTGCAAGGCTATGTTCAAAACAAATTCAGATTAGAAAAAAGGATGAAATGTTTCTGAATTTAATCATTGCCTAAGGACATTTGATTTCAAAATAATCCCTTCAATAATAACATCTGATTGTTTATTTTTTAAAATACAAGGAAATGCAGTGAACTTTAATCATGTAGTGATTTTGGACTCTGATACAAGAAATTATACTCTACGTAAAGTGCCAGAATGTGGTAGAAGATGACACCCAGTACTGAAGATAGGTCAGTCTACCTGTCATCTGGGGGGAGCTCATTGTAGCAGGAAATGAGGGGCACATATTAAAGGGATAGGTAGATGTTTCCCCCTCAGTCAGACTCTTTCTTGTTCCACTCAGCATATTAAGGGACTGGAATAGCTGGGGTGAGTCTGGGGTCCTGGGGAAGAAGGCTGGAGTAAGCTTAGGGGCCAACGGAGAAAGGATCCAACTATGAACTTCACCTTCTATGGATCCCAAGACCTCAAGCACCAATTAGCTTCAAGACACAGCCAGGGCCCACTACTTCAACAGTAGACTTGGTACCATCAGGCTGAGGATGACCCCACCCCTGATAAACCTTCAGGATCTGATTTCCTGGGTTAACACCAGGTCTGGATGTTTCATTATGTCCTAACAATGTTGAGTTGAATTTAAATTTTATACTGGACTTCAGGCAAGACTGGCTATCTCCCCAAAAATGAAGAAAAAATATAGAAGGCTCCACAGGGTCCTTCTACTTCCATGCTTGGGATGGGGCACACAGTGGTGCCCTCCCTCAGTAGCTAGGCACATGACCCAGAGAGGGTCCATTAGTAATAGACTCACCCAACGGCAGTGGCAAAGTGGTGTGGCCCAACCACCATGATCCTATCTTTCTAATGGAGGAGTCGGGATGGGATTTAACAAGATTTTTCTTATCCTGGGTGAGTACATCTCCACTTTTCTGCAAATCACAGACACAGAAGTTGGGAGGTACGATCTCTGATGCTCTGGCAGCTTAATCTGTGATAGAGGGCAGAAGGGTGGGACCAGAATGTGGTACAGAATCTTGGAGGAGAGAAGGCAGGACAGCAACTCCCAAGGGTGTAATCTATGACCTCTTTAGGGTGAAAGAAATAATCTTATTTATAGTGCCCAATTTAAAATGGAGCACCAAAAGACTAAAATTCTGACAATAGACAATAATATAGAGAGGTTTTTTTTTTTTCATTTTCAATTATAAACCCTCAATACTAAGGCTTAAGTTTCAGTCACCTAATTGAAAATCCATACATAAACATGACAATAGAAATAGATAACATGAAGACCTCTTAAAAATAAAGGCTCACTACAGTTGAGAGCATCCATCCCTCATTTGCTAACATCATAAAATGCACTGACTACCTCTTAATAGTGAACAGTAGAATTAGACACAGCAAGCTAAATATTGTTGTAATTGTTTAGGATGAATGCTGGACTCCTATTGCTTTAAAAATTGAAATGCTTCCCAAGCCCCACTTGCAAGAATTTATCATACCATCCAGAGCAAAAATTTCTTACTATCCAAAAATTATGTATATACCACCTCGTGAAGAAAAGAATTTAAGGTTGCTTGCTTGGCAAAATTTTGTTTTGTTTTGTTTTAACTCATAACAAGACATTAGAAGCAGATGTTGACAAGGATTCTTTCTGTCCAGTTATTGGCAAAGCACCATTCAGCAGGTGGAAATTTGAGATCAGACTCTAATGAAATCACAACAGCTTCTTATATACTGGAGAAAACCTTGCTCTCGAGTTACTTAACAGAGAGGACAATAAACAAAAGTTACGTATTTAGATAGACATGTAGATAGATAAATGGTTAAATAGATACTATTTTTTTTGCACTGCTGACAAGTATTCAAAACTCTGGAGTAGGTGTTGGGGTAGTTGAGAAGACCTCAGTGCCTTTATCATAGTATTGAACAAGCTTTCCAAATCTTTTTAAGCCATTGAAAATAGCTGATATGGGTGGTGCATGGAAACCATGGTATAGAGTTAGAATGTCAAAGTGTCGCCATTTGTCTCTACTCCTCAAGGCACAAGGACAAGTTCCAAACTCTTCAAAGCAGAGTATATGGTATCACCAGGAGAGAGAAAGTCAAGGAGAAGAACCACTCACCAGAGCAAAAGTGGTAGATCCTTTGGGGTGGCCACAATTTTCAAATATCGACCTTACACCATGAGCAAGCAGCTCCCCACACCATGGGTTGGGATCAGGAAGGTCTCCTGTCCTGAACACCTTGGCCATTAGGCAGAAAGGGCACATTTGGTGCCGTGCTGGCTTGGCAGGCCAGCTCCTTCCTACTCTGGGCACAAGGAAGAAGGTCTAGAATGTTCCCACGAAGATCTGCAATCTACAGACATTCTTTCATGGTGATGATAGAAGGGCAAGGATGCAAAGTCGGTAGCCCTTGACAAAAGTCAGCAGGGAAGTAAGATCCTGTGTGGACACACACCCTGTACTTCACCAGCAATGGTCTCAGAGCATTATTACGGAAAAAATAGAAACCATCCCCTTTTCTTTTCACTTTGCTATCACCCTCAGCTTCCCCGGGGAGGCATGTATTAAATATCTTATGTATAACTTATTCCAGGCCAAAAAACATCATCAAAATGGAAAGAATCCAATTAATCTTCCTTTTTTATTTTTGCTTGGAATATTCACTTTGTATTCACTGATAGTCCATTACATTCTTTTGGTAGGAAAAGATATTGCACTTCTAAAAATGCATCAGAGTGTAAGTAAGTCAAAGCTAATAAGTAGGTAGATTTCTTTCTAGAGTATAT
Source organism: Callospermophilus lateralis (assembly GCF_048772815.1). Lineage (NCBI taxonomy): Eukaryota > Metazoa > Chordata > Mammalia > Rodentia > Sciuridae > Callospermophilus > Callospermophilus lateralis. The sequence continues at coordinate 121,153,521 of NC_135307.1, read as the reverse complement.
ACCCTCTGAAGACCTCCTTCGGCATTTGCAGAAAAGTCTCCATGATTTCACCTCTGTTTCAGCAAACGGTTGTCGCACTGCTGCAAGCTCTTCAAACATGGAAGAAGTCATCAGTAGTCCTAAGCTTCATGAATGCAGTGTCCATAGGCTCATGATTTCATCGTGCAGATGGGCACAACAATGACAAGGATGACCGTGCACGCGGCAGCAGCGATCAGAGCCGCGATCTTGCAGACCTTGGCACGTCTGAATTCAGCTTCTTTCCGTTTTAGTAACGAATCGTAGCCTGGAGTATAAATATCTTCCATCCAATATTCTAAGTTGTTCGGGTTTAAAGATTCTTGTGTCTAAAAGTGAAGAGAAGATGTTAGAAATAGGATGAATCCTTGATGTCAGGTCAAAGACATTCTGATAGTTGTCACTCCTGAAAGCACTGAAGATGTTACTGCAGCTGGCAACTAGGTGTGACTGTCAGACACTGCTCCCCCGGCCTTGTGCCTGCCACCAAGGACTCATCCCACACATCACAGAGTGCACCAGCCCCTTTCTTACTGAAAATGCCATGTGGTTTTTGACACCAAGAAGCCCAAGGATCCTCTATCGACAAGCAAGCAAAATAAGGGTCGGGACAGGCAAAACTCTAAACTTCAAGGGTATATAACCAAGAGCAGGCTGTCCCCACTGCAAGGGGAAAAAGGAAAGTCACCAACAGGCTCTAGGAACAGACCTGCCTGAAGCAAGGCCATCCTGTTACTCCAAGTCTTCCATTCCTAGAAGAGCTTCTACTGAAAATCAAAGGCACCTCCAAGATAAGCAGTTCAAAGAAAATGTAAAATATTTCAGTTCCAAACATTTGTCTGAGCAGGTCAGGCCACTGCTCAAAGTCAAGTTCTAGAGACTGTCCCCAAACCAGGCCTGTCTTGATGATGATCCTGGACTTGGTGCAGCTTCCCCCAAAGAGACACCCCCCACTGACATCTGTCTCCCAGTCTTCCCATGATTAATGAACTGTCTGCAGGAGAAATATCATATTTAACCTATATTGCTCATGAATCCCATTCCGTGTTGATGGTTATAATCTATTTCCGTGAAGAGAGGCAGTGTTCTCATTTTATGGCAAGCATTTAATAATGTGAGTGTCACATAAAAGCAACAACACATTGCAGTTCCAAGTGAGGTCACCTAAATCTCTGAAACACACATGAAATAACCATTTTAAAGATTTTTCTTGGATTGTTTAATGTTCATAAATACAGGCACATTATAATTCACACACACAGTGGATTGAAAAACAAATCTTTCAACACTTCAAAAAAAACTCAGTCGCACCATGTTGTTGATGGTATATTGATGATCCTAATGCATGCTAGTAATCTTCTGCCTGCCCTCCTGATCTGTCCTTTGCTCTCTGGCTCCTTCTTCTGTGCCCCCAGGAGACTGTCCCATATTAATACATGATGGGGGCTCCCCTGCCCTCTAGCTCCCATGTGGGTTAAGTCAGAGGCCACAGGAGGAGAAAAAGGTGGAGGTGGAGGCATTTATTCCCCAGCTCCCTCCCTCCTGGGCTGCATTTGGCAGCAATTCAGCTCCTACCAGCTCCAGCTCCCAGAGCTGTCGGTCTTATGGATTTCAGAAATAGTTCCCTGCCCTTGGCCTTCAGACCCAACAGTGGTAACAGCTTCTCCCAGGTGCTGGGTCCTTGGGTGCTTCACCGGACCTCATTGGCCTCTATCCCTGCTCACACCACTGTGGTGTCCTCTCCAGCCTCCCCTGGCCCCATGGAGCATGCCATCTGTTCTCTGTGGGGTGCTGGCAGCCGGCTGCCATGCGCTCCTCAGGCTCCTCACCCTCCTGTGGCTACCCATCTTCTAGCACAGGCCCTATAGACTGACCTACGGGCCAGATCCAACCCACCACCTGTCTTTATACAGCCCTCCAACTCAGAATGCATTTTCTATCTTGAAATGGTTGCTGAAAATCAGAAGAAGAATGTTTCACGGTAAGTGAAAATTATACGAAATGCGTATCTCAATATCCAAAAATAAAGCTTAGTCAGCACACAGCCAGTTCCATTCACTGACAAATTGTAGCTGCTTCTGAGCTGCAGTGGCAGAGGTGAGCAGTTGTGATAGCAACAGTAGGGCCCATGAAGCCCTAAGTATCCACTCTCTGGCCTCTGTGCTAGTACGTATTGCACAACATCACACAACGGAAAGAGAACGGGCTCCCTCCCCAGTGAGGCATAATGTTTAAACACTGTGGTTGAACTTTTCAAGTTATCTGGATGGTAGAAGGCGGTGTTAGCCACTCAGGGTACCCATTATGAAAACCAGGAACTCTCAATGTGGGAAAAGTCCTTAAAGTGTAGGTGCTCTGTCCAACCCTTTGCAAGAAATTCCTGCAACAGTGTCCCCTACTGGGGTCCAGGAGCCTCTAAAGGCTGCCCTGCTTTGGCCATTAGAATGCACGTTCTTGTGCTTCAGCCAACCCCCTCCACATACACACATCTGCCCTCTGTGGACACCTGGGACAGGTCTGCTCTCCTTGGCAAAAAGCCCTTCATTTGTTGAACAGAAACTCTAGAAGGAAGAGATGAACCCAAGATGGAAGACTAGTCTGCCATGCTCTGAGGTGCTCATAAGGTTGGTGTGGTAGAGGCTGGACCCACAGCCATCCCTGCCTTGGCACCTTTAAGACAGGCTCAGGCCATTGCCGTTGAAACAACTTGCTCTTCTTCCAATCTTCCCAGGGCTGGTCTGAAAGGCAAACAGTCTATACAGGACACATCAGATTGTGTGCCTTGTTTCCGGCTCAGATAGAAGGAAATTGGCTTCCTTTCATAGCTATCTATGCTTTATTATGGGCTAGCATCCTGCCTGTGAAATAAACTATTTTTAATTAGTTTTTTCAATAACTGCAAGCCGTAATGGCACTAAGTAGCAGAGAGGTAATACTGAGGCTCCCAGGGACGCAGGTGAGCGTCCTCAATTGTTAATTAGGATGCCAAACACTGGAAGTAAAAACAGGTCCATTATGCCTTTGCCTACATCTGCAAGTGGGCACTGCTGGACAACCAAGGGACCCAAAGAAGATTGTCCAGATGCTAAAGCTGACCTAGGACAGTACCTGCATCTCTGCAAAGCAATGGAAACAAATCAGGTGATGTCTTTGCCTCCACCAAGCTCCTGAGGCTCGCTCTGCTTGGCTGCAAACACCCTTGCAAAGCACTGAACTCTCTTCAGCTTGTGTGACTGAACACTCTACCCTTTGCATTACATAGTGTCACCTAAAGTACTGCAACCTGGACATCTATTTTATTATTTTTTTTATAATTGTTTTTATACTTCTAAACATTGGCATTTTTGTTTGAGCTTGGTGGCCCACACCTGTAATTCCAGCAATTCGGGAGGCTGAGACAGGAGAAACACAGGTTCAAGGCCAGCCTCAGCAAGACCCTGTCTCAGAACTTTAAAAATTTTAAAAAAGAAAAGGACTGGAGATGTTTCTCAGTGGGAAAATAACCTTGGGTTCAAAAATAAAATAATTAAATTAATTAATTAACATTGGCACACTAAAATTGCATATAATAGGAAGGCCTGTATCTTCTCACTCCCTCTCCCTAAACTTAAAAAAAAAAAAAAAAAAAAGTTTCTTAGTCTCATGCAATCATCTGAGTCTTTCAAGATCATCTCCCTGGCACTGGTGAAATGTGGGTTTTTCTACTGGTTTAGCCATTCACACCTCTGGGTTCTTTCTAAGCAGTGGCTTACTGTTGAATATCTATAGATCGAGGTGTAGCACTCATGGCAAAGCTGCATAGAGACTCACCTGCCAGGGAATCAACTCTTGTCTGACCTGCTTGTCAGCAGGAAGATGACAGGAAAGGTACTGTCCCAAAGGCATAGGTGACATGCAGTACACATGGGGTCATAACATGCATGAAGTAAGAAGGCTGAGAAGGTACTTGGGGGATGCTCCTCTACCCTCTAACCTCACTTTCAGGATCTGACCAGAGCATCCCTTTCCCATAATTACATAATTTAGGGCCCCAGATACACAAATGTCATTGTAATCAATGTTTGTGACATGAAGATCCACTACACTCTTATCAACAGAAAAATGAAATGGTGCCAAGGTAAAAGAAGAGAAAGAACGGGAGACTTATTGCTGATGGTCCAGTGTGCTTTAGACTTGTCTGACCTGGGGCAAGTTGCCAGCCTTCCTGGTGCCTCTATTTCCTCATTCCTAAACTGGAGAGAGTCTTACCAACTCCTGCCTCCACTGCACCTGGATGAGAGACTGCTGTGAGAAGCACCAAGTGAAGCTGACGGATCCCAGCCTCCTTTACCCTCCATGCTGAATCTCCCAACGCTCTCCTTTTCAGTGCCTACTTAACTCGGTGGACTTTAGCATATTATTTTCAGTTCTCACAGTGCCACCATAAGTTGGATATTATTATGCCCATGTCATAGATAGAAGGACCAATGCTGAAGCAGGTGAAAAGAACATTTCAGGTTACACGGTGAAGGCGCCCTGGCTTAGAACCCAGTGCTGCTGGAATACAAGTCTTCTCTGCACCATGCCGCCCCTCCTGCAGCCCTCTTTGATTTAGAACAAGGCCACTGCAGGAGAGTCTTGCTATATTGGCCTCTATAAGCAGCTCTTGCCAAGTGCGTGGTCATTCTGGATATGACGCACCCTTGGTGCTATGGCCTTGCTGCTCACAAAACTAAGCCCACAGGTAGGGACAGTGTTTTCTTTGCTTCATGGTGATGTGGAGACACAGATAGATGTGGCATGAATGAAACTAAGGTGGAGCTGCTCACCAAAATGAAAAGTGTGGCCAAAACCCAGCCCTGCCTGTGGGTGAACAAAAACATGCCCTCTGGCCACAATGGCATTCACAGAGCTTCTGGGGATGGCTCTTACCTGGGGCTGCTCCATATGGAAACATAATCCATAGCTTGGCTCCCATAAATATGCTTATCCCACGTGCTACATATGGAAGGAGAAATCAGCTTGTATTTCATTAAACAGTTTGGCTCAGGTCTTGTGAGTCAAGATTAGAATCTGCACTTGGTCTTAAACGCATCGTTAGCAAATCAGATGGCCAACAAATAAAAATAAAGCAAGCATCCCCACTGCTAAATGTTTAAAAACAACTACACAAAACAACAATCCCCCTTGTTAGAAAAAAAAAGAATCTCCTCTGCTCTGATTTATAAGAATTCAGAATTTCATAAGGGGGACCCAGGGAGTTGAAGGGTGAGGGAGTGGGTGGGTCTAAGCCATCCATGACCCATTCCTGCATCTGCCTGCACACTGCGGGCTCCCCCCGCCAGGGAACAGGAAAAGCTCACCTGCAGGTCCAGGGCTGTCAGCTTGCCCTTGTCGCCTGTGTTCCGCGCATACTCCTCGATGGTCCAAGAAGGCTGGCCCCGCTTCACCTCGGCCAGCTCCGTCAGCCGCATGTCGGTGTACAGAGGGTTGCTCTTCATGTGGGCCTTGAGTGAGGTGGGGTAGGGGTGAGGGCTAAACACCTGCTCCACCAGGAAGCCATCTTTGGGCTGCTTGGGCAGTCGGTGCTGTGGGGGGATGTCATACTGCCTGTCAGCCTGCAGAGGGGCACAGAGAATTCCAGAAAAGCAGCACAGGGGCCATCAGATCTCAGGGTGCAGCTTCTTATCACATCCAGGTAGCAACGTGTAGTTACTTAGGAACAAATAGAAAACATACCTGTATTGGGGACATTTCCTAGTAAAAGCTTCTGATTCTAATAGTATGAATACAACCTAATTTTTCCATGCCAGGTTCTTCAATCTGATCCTAACACCATCACTGCCATATTAACACCCATTGCACAGATAAAACAATGAAGCCCAGACTCAACCACCTGCCCCAGGACACACGGCCGGTATGGGTTAGACCTGGGATTGACACCTAATCAACTGGCTCCAGAGAGTCCTTGTTGACTGCTGCACAGCAATGCCTCATCTTTCTTTTACCATTTTATAGCTGGAGTGAAAGATACAGGTCCTCCCTTCTACGCACACTACTTGTCTGAAAAGGAAAGGCCAGGAAGAAAGCACATGTGGACTGCCTCTCTAGCAATTATCCCTGGTAGCAGGTGGTCCCTTTCAGAGGCATCCGCAGGCATTCAGGATAAGAGGATAGTCAGGGCAACAGGGTGAAGGTGTGAAGGTGCCTAACACAGCTCACCATCATTTATGTCCTCAGTCCAGGAAACATATCCCTGGACTGTTCTCAGTGAACCTGTTATAATGGAGAACTTCTGATGCTCTCTATTTCTACCTTCAAGCCACAAAGATGTCATTTCCTCCAGGCAGCACTTCCTGACCCACCAAGACTGTGATAGCACCCAGGCATGTGACCTCAGGACTGTGCATAGACCTCTCAGCCATCATTTGTCACATTGAACAATAACTGCCTGTTTATCCATCTGTCTCCACTGGACTGTGAGTTCCTTGAAGGCAGGCAATTGTTCACCTTGTAATCCTGGATCCAGCAAAATAGACACTGAGTAGAAGACAGTCCATCACTATTTGTGGAAGGGAGAGAAACCAATGATATGGAGTTGAGTTAGCAAAGAGTGTTGTGTATATAATTAATAGAAAAAGACTGGAGTAGAGGAGTGTATTAAGAAGTAAGAGAAAGGGAATCGGGTTAATTGTCATAAGGATGACATATCAGGTGTGACATGTGACATGTGATGAACAAATGCATGTGAGTGCATTGCCCACATGCAAGGGGACCGACTGCCCATCTATCCACAAATCCAGCCTATCGGCTCTTGCTCAAACACAGCTAGCAAATAGCTATTCCAACCCACCAAGGCTGTTACACGGACATGAAGAGTGCAGGACAAACTCTGCTAAACCCAAACAAGGAAGTGAGGTTCCCTCTTGTTTTCTATTTCATCAAAGCCAAGACTCAGAAGAGTCTTCACTGATTTGACCTATTCTTCTAATTACCATGACTTGACATTCATAGAGCCTCTACCACATGCAGGGCCTACACCAAGCTGAGGACTGATGAAAATGGCAATAATGACAACCACAACAGCAGCCACTGCAATTGTGATCACAGTTAACCCAGGGCTATGTGCCCAGTGCTAAAGGTGCATTATCTCATTCTATCTTCTCATTAATATCCTGAGGTTGTAACTATAGTTATCCCCATCAAGCATGTGGAATCTCAGGTCAGAGGGGTTAAGAAACTGACCCAATGCTGCACAACTAGTAAGTGGTAGAACCAGAATCTGTACCTGTTGGCACTCCTAAGACAGGATGTTTAACTGACCATGTCTGTTCCTACCACTGAGGAGTTTATGTTTTAACTTGGCAATCCGTATATATACACAATATGTATGTTTTAGCCTATTACATCTGAACAAAGACTAGAAATCAAAGACCACCAATAATCTAGAGAAGCTTCCAGATACCTATGAATTAAGATGTCATGAAGAGTGTGCAGGACTTATATCAGCACAGAGGAGGGGGTCAGATATTTCTGATGGAGGAATCATATGAAGAAAGTTTTGATGATAAAACAGGGCCTGGCCATTATAGATGCTCCATCAGTATTTGCTGAATGGGTGACTGGATGTGAGCATGGCATTTTTGAGGAAAAATAGGTAAACTCATGGAGGAAGAATAGGCCTCAGGATGTAACAGAGCCATTTGGTGTGTGTGTATTGTACATAAAGTCCACAAAGCCTCAAGACCTAAGTTTGAGACTTTTTGCCGAAGGAAAGGGGTACCAAGAAGCAGTTGGGAATAGGAGGCACCACGCAACCAGAGAGCAGAGTTTTGGAAAGTAAACACAGCAGTGGCCCATGAATGTAGGACAGAAAGCAGAGAGTGGGCCCCCAAGCCCTAGGTGGGGTGTGCTAAGAGCCTGGGTTGTGTGTGGGGTAAATGGAAAGGAAGGAAGAAATGTAGGAAATACCACAAGAGAACAATGTACAGGGCCTAGCAGCTCTACTGATGTGAGTGAGGCAAAGAGAGAAGTCCAAGGTGAGCAGGGCCTTTTTAGCTTCGATGATTGCATGAAATGGTGACCCAATGCCCCAGGAGGGAATCAGCAAGAAGGAACACTGGATTTCAAGGAACACAAAAGTCTGATTTGAGACCTATAGGTTTTTATATGTGGGCAAGTCATGTAGGGAACTGGCCTGCAGCAATTTGAGACCTGGGACCAAAGCTCAGAAGGTGAACCCAGGCCGGTTAGCACCATCCTCAGCCCAGGGATGGTGAGAGAAGGTAGAAGAAAATAGGGTCACAGAGGCAACAAAATGAAGAAGGCTTTGTGTGAGGCACATTTCAAATGGCTCTTCCTTGAGCTTGTGGCTATTCCTGTCGGTCGGGTGAAGCCTGAAGATTTAATGGATTGCAGGCGTGGCTAGTTCAGTTTGAATTAGCATTCCTAAGAAGTGCCTGACCACTTCAGACCTCTAGATGGCCACTTTTCAATGCTATCCAAGACCCAGGATTCTATAAACCTGGCTTAGCTAAGAGACAAGGGCATTGGAACTAGAAGACAAGGACATGTCTGGGCATCTAGTCAGAGTAGCAGCATGGATCATCCTCTGGCCTTTCTCCAACATTATTCATGGAAAACAGATACAGAAAACTGGAGTGGTGACCAGTACTACCCAAGGTTTCTTTGGGGTCAGAAAAAATGGCTACTTAAATTTTTTCTTTCCCCCGTCTTTGGACCCTGAGAACCTCTTTAGGACCCAGTTTTCCAAGCTTTTCTTTCTTTGTAACATTTTAGAATCTCAGCCTCCTCCTCTAGCTTAGCACATGTGCATCCCACACCATCCTCACTTCCTGTCCTCAGGGACCTCCACAGGCTCTGTGGTCCAGCCACTTACCTTTAGAAGCAGGGGAAGGAATGGAGGCAAGGACAAACTGAAAATTATCACTTTGGCCAGAAATGGTTCTCTGGAACCCACTCAGAATGAAGAGGAGTAGCCACAGGTGCCACTGAAACAAGTCCCTCCTTACCACAGGGAATGAGAAAAAGAATTCCAGTATATGTAACTGCGCAGATTCCAGAGCTGGTGAGGTGAAGTCTGAGATCAATGTGCAAAAGCACTCATGCTCACATTGAAAGCACAGAACATACAACTATGTAGGGAAAACCAACGGAAAAGGAAAGGGAGACACCATATTAAGAGTTGCTATTTTTGCATGGGGAACAATGAATCATTTTCTTATTTATCTTCTTACTCAACATCTGTCTTACAATGACAGAATTCATGCTTTTGCAAAAGAACATCACACATGAAACAAAGTCCATAAAAAGGACACACATCAGCAAGCATATTTGCAAAGCATTTTCCCTGCTTGCCTGGCATGGGTCCTGCTGCTTCTAAAAGGACAGAAAGACATCCTTGGTGGCGCCTGTCTGCCCTGACACACCCCCGTTCTGTGAAAATCTGTTCTCACACCACCTGTCCAATATCCCAGTCACACTGTCTACTGCAGGCAACATCTCAGTGTGAGCTCCACCTCACTGACTGACAATTGGTGGAACAAACAGCCTGCCTTCTTGTCCTCTCTGTTCTAATGGGCAAAGCTTGCCAAACCTGGAAGGGTAACTAGCACACAGAGGTGAGGCCTTTTTCTTGCTTTATGGAATGTTCCGGGCTTGGAAATATAACCAGGGCTATGATGATGAAGCCGGTGCCAATGATGGGAACCTAAATTTCAGTTACCTCTTTAGATTTCCGATGCCAGTCCTTATTATCTCCTGGGCCTGCCTCTTTTATCTCCTCCTCATTGAGGCCCATGCGGTTGGTGTAGGTGATGGTACGCCAGTCTCTGGGCGAGTTGGAGATGCTGGCGATCTTGGACTCGGTGGCGCTGTTCTCCTCGGTCAGGGACCTGGAGGAGGGCCTGGTGAAGAGGCTTTTTTTTAAGGCCTTGACGCGCAGGCTTTCGCTGTTGCTTCCGCTGGCATCGGAGCAGCACCAGTCCGCGTTGCTCTCCAGCTTGGGTCCATGGGAGCCACTGTGTGCACGGAACACCCGGGGAGAGGCGCTGTCATCCGAGGGAGCCTCGCTAGTCAAGGAGTTCAGATCGATCTGCACATTCACCTTCTCTGGCTGCTGCATCTTCTGATCCAGTTTATTGAGTTTGCCCAGGACCTGGGAGATTTCCTCGCGGACCCCCGACAGTGATTCCAGCTTCCGTTCAATTTCACCGATCCTGAGCACCAGTTTGCACACACTGGTCTTCAACTCCTCTTCCGAGTGGTGGATGTTTTCGGGCCGGTTGCCCTTGTCTCCCTTGCTGTTGGGGACCCCATTGGCAATTTTGGTGAGGTTGTGCTCTGGGGAACTGTCACAGTCCGACTTATGAAGCTGGGACAAGGACCCGGTGCTGTTATAGCAGGACGACTGTATCACCCCCGTGGAACCACTGATGCTCATGTCGTCGAGGAACCGGAAAATATCACTGATATCGTCACTGACGATTTCAGAGTCGTCATCGGAGTGCTTCATGTGCCTGTCGCTGTACTTGCCCGGGCCAGAGGCACACAAGTCTTTGCATTTCTTGGGTTCTAGGACGTGCTGCTCCGTCTGGGTGCCCACGCTACTGGTGTCTGAGCTGAGCTGTCCGCTGGTGCAGCTAATGCTCTTGTCTTTAAACTTCTTGATGGCTTCGTGCTTCTCCAGGTCAACAGGGGATGAGATCTCTTTAGATTTGAGCCCATTTTGTTTCACCGCGTAGCCAATGGGGAGAATCGGCTGCTGGTCCTTCGGCACCAAGTAAGTGGGGCGCCTGTCCGGAGCTGAAAAATTGGGGGTCTGGCTTCCGGGACTTGGGTAGCGTAGCTTTTCCTCGGAGGGATTTCTATTGAAAAAGGACCGTTCAAAGTCAGGAACTTCCTCTGTATTTAAGCTCCAGCTTTTGGCTGGCCACGGAGTCTGCTTACTGGGCCTCCCCGGACAGCGTCTGGTGTCCTGGGTTCCCATCACAGGAGTGGGTCCGAAATACGTAGATGCTTGAAGGTCATCTAGGCTTTCATGCTTTACGCGCCTTTTGTCGGGAACGGGGGAATACACTGGGTTCAGGTACTGGCTGTGGTAGGGCATCTCAAAGCTGTGATTAAAGAAGGGTGGCTTGTGGGACTCCTTTCGACTCTGGTGTTCCCCGTGCTCAGCCTCCGCTTTGTTGGTAGGATCAACCAAACTAGGGGACACGGGCATGAGGTTGTGAAAATCCTCTTTGAAGATGTTCCTTTTCTGGACACAAGACTGGACCACGAAGGGCTCCTCGTTGGAGATGAAGGTCTCCTTGATGCTCTGACTGAGGGGCAGGGAGTCCTGGTCTGAAATGGACTCATTCTCGATGTTCATGGGGAAGTAGGTCCTTTGCATCTCACAGGGCTGAGGGCTGGCCACAGAGTATGGGGCCAGAGCCTGCAGCCTGTCCAGGGAAGCAGCCCGGTTTTTCACCTCTTTGCTGACACCCAACAAGAAGTTGGGCTCCGAGGCAGGGACAAACTGCGGGCAGTCCTTGCAATCCATCTTGCGGCACTTGGATGACTGCCGGGCCGGGTAGCCCCGGCTGAAGGGCCTCTCGCTCAGCTCACAGTTCAGGGGCTCACACTCGGCAGCGTTGCAGATCTCTGTGTCAGACCTGCACGATTCAAAGGACGCCTCCTTCTTGCGACCCTTTTGGCGACCAGAAGGCAGCTTCTCCTTAGCTGCGCCCCCATTCATTTGGATCAGGTTGAATATGGTCACGATGTCTGCTGCCACCATGATTTTCTTGGATTGCTGGTTATTCACAGTGCATTTCATCTTGTCTTTGAATAATGTGGCTGGAAAATTGGGATCCAGACAAGCAGTGTAGAAGAGCACGCTTCTCAGTTTGGCAAGTTGCGACAGATCAAACCGGGCACACAGTGATTTGCACAGGTCCTGATAGGAAACGGTGTTTTGCTTGCTGTCCAGTTCCTCCAAGATCTTCACCAGGAAGAGGGAAGTCTCCTGACTGGCCTCCATGATTCAGAATTCCGAAACCTCACTGATGATAGGGAAGCTTCAGTTCAGTTCTACAGGGACAACACTGAAAAAGAGAGGGAGGGAAAGAGGGTTATGAACACCAGTGGAACCTTCAGTTCAGCTTGTTATGAACCACTTAAAGAAATACAAAGGAAAACATTTTAATGACTATACAGTGTATCCAGGGCTTTAAAACTATTCATAGTAATTCCCTTCCCAGGAATCTACCTTAAAGAAATGATCAGTGTCAACAATTATGCAAAAAGATGTTCACGACCAGGGTTTTTACATGGTGAAAAAATAAAAAAAATCCTAAATATCCAAATAATAGGAAATATAGGAATACAACAGGTTATGATATACAATGAAATTTTACAAACACTAAAATTACACCCTATAAGGGAACACTATTCATTAGTAGGAAAAGAACAAACTTCTAGTACATGCCATGACATGGATGATTCATGGAGTGAAAGAACCCAGAGTCAAAAGGCTACATACTATATTATACTATATGATTCCGTTATAATGAACTCTGGAAAATAGATCAGTGGTTGCCAGGGGCTGGATGTAAGGGGAGGGGTTGACCTTGAAGACGCACAGGGAAATTTTCCAGAATGATGGACCTGTTCTACATCTTGGTGGTGGTGGCAGTGGTTATGTGACTATATGCATTTGTCAAAACTCATGGAACTATACACCAAAAAGTGTGCATCTCACTATATGTAAATGGTACCTTAACTTAAAAATGACATAAAACTTTGAGTGGCAAAAGAAAACTGTGGTACAATATTGAGTAAAAAAATATGGAAATAAATATGTACATAGAAAGATCTTAATGATATAAAGTTATATGTTCCTAAAAGTGACAATGAAAGTGCATTTAAATGTTAATAGTCATTAAGTTTGAATTTTAAATATAGACTTTTTTCCTAAATTAGTAATCTCTTTTCCCCAATATTTTATCATGCAAATTTTCAAACATGCAGCAAAATTGAGTTTTATAGTTAACACTCATATACCCACCATCTGGATTCTACAATTAACATTTTAATATATTTGCTTGATCACATATCTACCCATCTATCCATCATCAAGCCACCTTATTTTTTATGTACTTCAAAGCAAATTGCAGACATCTGTACATTTCCCCCTAAATACTTTGTCATGCACATCATTACCTCAAGTTCAATAACTGTTTAGTTTTCCTTTGCATATAAAATTTACATACAATGAAGATCACAAATTATCAAGTATGCATCAGTTGAAGTTTTAACAGATATGCCTGTGCACTACCAGTACCTCCAGAAAGAAGATGTAAAATGTTCTTATTACTCCAAAAAAGTTCCCTCATACCCTTTCCTGTTCAGTCACTGTTCATTATTTGTTCCTTGTAGTTCCCCATCCTTTCTAAAATTCTTACAATATACACACATTATTTTGCAGTTGCCAAACAATAACGAACCTTACTTTGGAATGGAATGGAAAAGTCATATTAACTGATGTGGGATGAGAAAATTAAATACATCAAATCAAACATTTAACAAAATTTCATAGGAGAAGGTGAAATTCCTCATTTATAAACATGGACACAGCTTTTGCAATTCCTGAGGACACAATGAATTACATAATGCATTACTTCCCTGATCCACACTACTTAGACAAGGTGATTTGATAATCAACTTATTGATTTTAAAGCTGACCCAGTCTGTGGGGCCCAGCCCATTTTCTAGGGGAACAGTACATTTTCTTCAGATTAAATTTTAGCAGCTTGAGGCAATGGGCTCTCTCTCCACCCCAAGGGCAGCTCCTCTAAACAGGCTTTTATAAACATTAGCTTGGTCTCACTCATGAATATTGAGGGATATACATAGACCTGTGGCTTGCATTTTCCAGTATAGAAAAAGGAATGAAACCCAGACAAGTTCTGTTCCTGCCCAGAATAAGTCACTGGGAAACCCACTTCTCCCTCTCAGTGCCCCTGCCCTGCCCAGCCTTCAGCTGCATCTTATTAAAGCATTCTGTGTCAGGATGTTCTGGCTTGCTAAAGGTGGGGACAGCCTGTAATGCTTGAATTTCAAGTAAATAAATGGATTTAAATATCAGAGCAGAGGACAAATGAATGCAATTTAGGGAACAGCAACAGCAACACATGCATATCATATTTTATGGTTGTGGTCATACAAAGCACTTTCCTAGCACATTTTTCTTTAATCCCTGTAACTGCCTTCAGAAGCCTCTTCATTTTTGCTATTACTTTTTGACAGATGAGGAAACAGGCTTCAGGAACTTAAGGGTCTGGTAGCATCTGGAAGCAACAAGATCTAAAGCCAGGGCTGTCAGCTAGCTCCATGCCCTGCCCCATCGTGTGCCTCCCAAGAAAGCCCAGGACTTTGCCATCTCAAATTTCATGCCTACTTTGCATGTCTATAAAGAATTATTGATCCCAAATTAAAAAAAAAAAAAAACTACTTGAGGGCTGGGGTGTAGCTCAGTGGTAGAGTGCTTGCCTCACACACGTGAGGGCCTGGGTTGGATCCTCAATACCACATAAAAATAAATAAATAAAAATAAAGATTTTGTGTCCATCTACAACTAAAAAAAATATTTTAAAAAAGAACTATTTTAGGAAACCAAGGCTCAGTATCTCCTGAAGTGAATAATAGAAATACAAACACTGTATGAGGCCTAAGTCACTTTTGTCAAAGGTGAAGATAGGGAGGGGGCAGGAAACATGGTGGAATGAGATGGACATCATTATCCTAGGTACATGTATGACTGCACATATGGTGCAGCGCTGCATGGTGTACAACCAAAGAAATGAAAAGTTCTGCTTCAATTGTGCACAATGAATCAAAATGCATTCTGCTGTCATATATACCTAATAAAAATAAATTAATTAATTAATTTTAAAAAGTGAAGGTAGGGAATCTATGGATGAAAACAGGTACATGGACACAGGTACTGTGTAGGTGCACATGATGTGGTCCGCCATCAGAGAAACTCCACACAGACCTGCTACACTAACCAATATATGCAGGGAGGAATAGGAGCAAAGAAAGAATGCATTGAAAAATAAGCTTCCAGGTTCTCTAGCAGAATAATAGACTCAGCCTGCAGCAGGCAGCCATGGGCGGGGCTACCTCATTTGGCCACACAAACACCCCTCTGCAGATGAGGAAATTGAGGAACTGGGTGATCCAGAGGCCAACACTGGATCAGGGACCTGAGGTCTTCTGGTACTGTTTGAAGATCACAAGGCTCAACCTTATACCAAGGGTAGGTAAAGTGTCCACCACTGAGGGACAGTAGTGAATGGGGGAGGCCCCTTTGGACTGACCTACTATGTGAGATCAGCTTTGGAAAATGACTCCATTGTATACAAAGAGCAAGACACACTTGCCTAAAACACAAATTTGGCCTCTCCATTATTACATTTTTGACTTCTTGAATCACATGCTTCCAGGGACCCTCATTAGACCCGTGAGTTACTGCCTGTGTCTGGATTATGCACCACCTCAGAGGGAAAATAACAAGTTGGCTGTGGGACTCATTATCCAGCTTTTTATTAAATAAGAAGAAAGCTCATGAACTGATTCCATGGGGAAATTTTGAAAGTGGCTCAACACACATGACTCCAAGCCCAGCCTGGCTTCCCCCATGGTCTTTAGCACCAGCCCCGTGCACCGGCTTCAGATCTCCTTGAAGGTTCTGGAAGCATTCAGCCCCACAGAACCTTTTCTGTGCATCCAGTATGGGTATGGCACTGTGCTAGGCACAGCTTAAAAAAGGTAAGGGAGCTGCCCTCACAGAGCTCATGATCTCAGAGAAGAAAATGATTTTTATGATCAGGGCTGGACGGAGCCCAGCCTGAGTCCTTTGTTTTCTGGATAAGAAAAGTGGGGCAAGAAAGAGACATGTGGGCACATGTGGGGTTAGTGGCAGAATGGGTCTTGGCAGCCAGGTCTTCTGTCACCTAGCCTATTTTCTCAAATGGTCATGCAAAATGCCAGAGTTCACTGTCGAGGACCAGAGGAGCTTAAACAAGGGGCCAGGCCCCCAGGTGGGGATGATGGAGTCCAGCCCTGGGGGAAAGGAAAGGTGCCATCTACAGCCTGGCAAAGGAGGTGCCATCTACAATGACCTCAAAGCTGAAGAGGAGGTGAATGTTTGAGGGTACAGGGTAAGGGGACAAAGGGGATGTTCCAGGTAGGAGGCCGAAGGTGCAGGGGAGCAGGGTGGAGTCTGTATGTTTGGTCAGAATGGAGAGAGGGAGGTGAAGCTGGACACATGAATGGCATTTAGATAGGGCTTGCTACGATCTGATTGTGTCCCCTCCAAAATTCAGGGGTTACCAATGTGACAGTATTAGGAGGTGAGCTATGAAGAGGTAACTAGACCATAAGCGCTCCTCGCTCATGGGAGGGACTGAGGCCCTTATCAAAGGATTCATGCAGCATGAGGCTTGCTAGCTCTTCCACTATCTGCCACGTGAGGGTGCAGTGAGAAAGCCCTCTCCAGATAGCAGAAGCGGGTGCCTTGATAGTGGGCTTCTAGCTTCCAGAACTATGAGGAATAAACTTTTTTGTTGTTTATAAATGATCCAGTCTCAGTTTATTCTGTTATAGCAGCACAAATAGAGTAATGAATTTTGAATGAGGAGTTTGGACTCAATTCTATAGGCAACTGAAGTCAGGGCAGGGGTCTGGGTGAAGCTGAGCAACCCAGCCTACAGGATATACCGACTGGGATCCACATTATCTTCTCCTTTCTAAACCTCTGCACATGCACAGCCAAGGTGAGAAATCCAGGACGGTCTAACTCCTGAGCCATGGGTATTTCCACAAACAATGGTCTGTAGCTTTGGGAAGGGCAGGAGTTAAATGTTTTCCCATTATCCTGGGGCACCTTTCTCATTTCTCATGCCACATTCCCATGATGATAAATGGTGTTGCTGTCCAGCCCACAAGGCTAAAATGAATGTCCACCCTTTCACCACCTTATGCATTTTTAATTGCTCAAACTGTTGACATTTGATGTTAAAGAAGAAGAAAGAGATGATCCGGGGATATAATTTGTAGGATTGCCATTTGAATCTTTGGACAAACATAAGCTCCCTGAATTTCATTTCTACCAACTCCCTTAAAGCTTTAATCTTCCTTTCTGACACTAACAACCCAGAAATCTGATGACAATGAATGATATAAACCTTGAACTGGATCAGCAAGACTCGGTTATGGAGTATTCTTAATAAAGCTCACCCATATGCCATAATGCATTGATCTTTCAAAAACCAAAATTAAGTGCTGAGATGTAATGTGACCATAATGTTCTGACTTCACGTTAGCACAGTGAGAGAGAATTTATCTGTAGCATTTATATGATTTCTGGAGTGGTTGTCCTGCTTATTGTTCTGAATTTTGTGGTCTTTATTTCCAGGATGGGGAATGTAACTGTGATTTAATGAAACTATGGATTCAGTGAAACTGTAAAAGGTTGGTATCCATCTAGGAATCTGAACTGGTAACCTAGAATTTCTACATTCTTTATGTCATCTCAAATAAAATCTCACACTGAAGGGAGAGTTCTTTCCAACCCAGAGGCAGCTTGTTCTCCACAAAAACTACTAAGAAGACATACATCAAGGAGTTGGGGAGGGGACTACACTCTTGTTTGCTGAGGGTATCCCTGCAGAGCTCAACCCTAGAGCAGAGCCCTTTATTAAGAAATGAAGAAATTACAAGGCAATTTCCAGATCTGATAAGGAGGTATACTCAGAAAATGTGTTGCCTGGGGATGTGGCTCAAGCGGTAGCGCGCTCGCCTGACATGCGTGCGGCCCGGGTTCGATCCTCAGCACCACATACAAACTAAGATGTTGTGTCCGCCAAAAAATAAAAATTAAAACTAACTATCTCTCTCTCTCTCTCTCTCTCTCTCTCTCTCTCTCTTTCTTTAAAAAAAAAAAAAAGAAAGAAAATGTGTGTGGGGGATGGGACACCCATTTCAAACACCTAGAAATGCTGGATAGAGTGTTTCCCCCCGACCCTTAACATGCATAGCTAAGTTTGCAAGAGGGTAAAATAAATGTCCAGGTGTCAAAAACAGGGAAAGGATAAGAAATCACAAAAGTAGGCAGGAGAACTGATATTGAGCTTCCCTGGAGGGAAAGGGAGAGTCTTACTAAGGAGAAGGAGAAGAATCCCCTCTCCATGAGAAGGAAGGTGGGAACACAGATTCTGCATAAAGTTGGGACCCTTGAAGGACTACTCCCTAATTCTAATTGAAAGAATGAAATAGAAGAAAATCTGCTAATTAGTTCCAGAAACAAGGACACTCATCAGCTTCTGCCTGGGCTCTATAGTCAATAAAGTAAAAAAAGTTACTCCTTAGAAATATAAAGCAAGGGCAATGTCTTAAAATGTCAGGGCCCACAGTTTTGTTGTCACAGGGTAAGAAATTAATATAAAAATTGGTTCCATTCTAATAATATCTGTGGGTGCAAGAAGAAACAAGTGCTGTACTGCTGTGGACAGTCAATGTGACAGAGGAAAAATAAAAGCCCTACACTAAAGTTGAATTATCTTTCTAGAAATAACAACACACAAGAGAAAATGCCCCACAATGAGTAAGAATTCAGAAGACACAAAATAACCAGAAGGATTAGAAGTTTAAGAATTTCACAAAAGTGAACCACAATCTAAAAATGGTATGAAGGTGTTTAAAATAAGTAAAGACATAAGTAGTAAGTCTAAATAAGACAGTGGGAAAAAAAACAACAACATAGATTTGGAAAGGAACTAGATAGTTCTTGTAGAAAAAACGATGATCGAAGTAAAAAACAGAACACACAGATTCAATAACAGATTTAAGTGCAGAAAAAAAATAGTGAACTGAGAGAGAATTTAAGGGAAATCAGCAGAATCCAGCACACAAAGATAAATGATATGAACTCAGGGTTAGGAGACATAAGCACAGAAGAAGTTTCCTCAAATGTCTGATAGGAATTCCAGGAAAGATAAAAGAGAATAACAGAAAGACAATAATCAAAAAGATAATGTCTAAGAATGTTCCAGAATGAACCTTCAAATTCAAGGCGCAACATGAGCTATTAGGACATATAAAAATGAACTCACCCTTAGACATCTAAACACATCATATTAAAACTGAAGAATTCCAGAAACTAAAAGAAAACTTTGCCCAAAAATATGTACTCGGGAAAGATATTCCTTAAAGAATGAAAATAAAGAAAAGTAAACGTAGGGATAAACATCTTTATAGTGCTAAAGAAAAGTAACATATACTTCATTATTCTATTACCAGAAAAAATGTTTCTCAGGAATAAAAGTTGAACTTTTTTCAGGTATAGAGGTGATTTCTCATATTCCTTACCATAAAAGCTATAAATTAGCCTGTTCAAAGAGAAAATGAATCCAGAGAAAAGAAACTGGTACATATATAATTAATTTTTATCATATGTCAACTGTGTAAAACTACTGATGACTAATTTTGCAGATAAAATAGGAGAGGAAACGATGAGGATCAAATTGTTATTATGAAATGCCTTATATTATCTGGAGAAGGAAAGAGATGTTAAATAAATTCAGCTAATACATCAATTAAAATGTATGTTGGGAAAAAGTATGGGAAACCCCAAGAACAGGAAGAAATTGTTGGACTTCTAAACCAGCATAGATAAAACAGGGGAATAAATAAGAGCCACTCATCTAGGACAGAGTAGGAAAGAAGAGAAATAAAAGCAAAGACAAAGTAGGACCAATAAAAATCAATAAGATGACAGTGTGTTTCCAAGTACATTTTATGACAATAGATGAAAACTCTATAAACTTATCAGTTAAAAACAATGACTTCCAAACTAGAATTTTAAAAATTACAACAAAATGCAACCAAACACTCCTATAAGAGGTATACATAGCAATTAGAAAAATACAAATCAAAACTACTCTAAGACTTCATCTCACTCCAGTCAGAAGGGCAGCTATTAAGAATACAAACAACAGTAAGTGTTGGAGAGGATGTGGGGAAAAAGGCACATTCATACATTGCTGGTGGGACTGCAAATTGATACAACCAATATGGAAAGCAGTATGGAGAATCTTTGAAAAATCTGCAATGGAACCACCATTTGACCCAGCTATCCCTCTCCTCAGTCTATACCCAAAGGACTTAAAAACAGCATACTACAGGGACACAGCCACATCAATGTTTATAGCAGCACAATTCACAACAGCTAAACTGTGGAACCAACCTAGATGCCCTTCAGTAGATGAATAGATAAAAAAAATGTGGTATATATACACAATGGAATATTATTCAGCATTAAAAGCAAACAAAATCATGGCATTTGCAGGTTAATGCAAGGAGATAGAGAATATAATGCTAAATGAAATTAGCCGATCCCAAAAAAACAAATGCTGAATGATTTCTCTAATTTAAGGCTGCTGGTTCATAATATGCTGGGGGGGGTTGGGGGGAGGATTAAAAGAACTCTAGATAGAGCAAAAGGGAAAAAGGGAAGGAGGGAAAGGGAGGGGGCATAGGGTAATGGTCATCATTACCCTAAGTACATGTATGAAGACACGAAGGATGTGACTCTACTTTGTGTACAACCAGAGATATGAAAAGTTGTGCTCTCTATGTGTAATATGAACTGTAATGCATTCTGGTGTCATATACAACAAATTAAAATTTAGAAGTTCAAAAAATAAAAATAAATTAAATAAAGTATAATAAAGATATTGTGTCCATCTTTAAAAAAAATCACTATCACATAAACAGTGAAAGTAAAGTAAAAAGATGAAATGAGATATATCAGTAAAAACCAAATAAGAACCGGCACGGTGGCACATGCCTGTAATACCAGCAGCTCAAGAGGCTGAGGCATGAGGATCCCAAGTCCAAAGCCAGCCTCAGCAATTCAGTGGGGCTCTAAGCAACTTTGAGAGACCCTGTCTCCAAATAAATAATTTTTTTTTTTTTAGAAAACAGCTGGGCATGTGGCTCTGTGGTTAAGTGCCCCTGGGTTCAATCCTTGGTTCAAAAATAAATAAATAAATAAGAAAACATTTAGTATTTGTTGTAGATAGAATGGCACAGCAGTTAAAAGTCACAGGCTCCGTTTGGATCCAAGCTCTCCCACCTTTAAGGTATGTGACGAGAGCAAGTTATCCGTTGCTATGAACTTCACAGTTTCCTTATCTTCAAAATGGGGGTGGTAATAGCATTTATTTTAATTAGTTATTTTATATAAAGTACAGTGCTTAGTATACAGTAAGTACTAAGTGTGAGCTATAACTATTGTTATAGTAACATAAATTTTAAAAGATTTTAAGGTAAAAAAAAGTATTAGGGACACAGAGAATTATTGCAAAAATTATAAAAGGAAAAATTCACCAGGAGAATAAAACAATTCTGTACCTGTAGGCACGCACATAGCCTTAAAAATATTTGAAGCAAAAATTGACAAAATGTATAGGAAACATATCAAACTTATAATCATATTTAGAGACTTTAACATACCTTTCTCAAAAAAAATGAAGGATCTAGCAAAGAAAAAATATTGTTTGTGGTAAAATATTAGAATACTACCATTAACACTGGAACCCCCTCCCCCAAATAAAGTTCTTTTAAATGGCCATTGGTAGAGTTGAGCAAGCAGATTGGGGGAGGGAGGAGGGAAAGTACTGAGAGAATGAGATGGATCAAATTATGTATGTGCATGTATAAATATGGCATAATGAATTTCACTATTATGTATAATTATAATGCACCAATAAAAATTAAATACAAACAAGTTACTAAATTTACAATTTCCTACTTATACATTCCTGGAACATGAGTAATTTTCATTTTTGAAATTGATGTTCATTAAAATTCAAATGAAAAACTCCTAAAAATGTAAAGTAAATTGCCTTATTGTACAGGAAGAACTAAAGTTATTTCTTTTAAAGTAAAGTTGGCCACATATTTTGAACCAATAATGTTTCAAAAAATATCAGTGAATTCTCTCATCCTGTAGAGAATTTTTTACAATAAAGCAGTGAAATTAACAAATGTATACCCAAAAACATCTCCTAAGCACATAGGTCTAAATAATTTATAGGTCGAAAAAGAAATCAAGGTAGAAATTAGAATAAAATTATCATTAAATGCAATGAAAATACTGTGTATCAAAACTTGTGAGGCATATCTAAAGCTGTCCTTATGGAAGATTTATAGTTTTAAATACAAATATTGGATTAAAAGTTTGAAAAGCAATGAGCCAAGTACAGCATTCTACAATTAGGGGGGAAATCAGCATAGTAAATACAAAGAAAAGTAGAAGAAACAAATAAGAGCAAAAAAACCAGTTAAGTAGGAAACAAACATTACCATCCTCAAAACCTAAATAAACTGGTTTCTTTGAAATGACAAATGAAATTAGAAAACCCCTGGCAATAATGATGGAAAAAGAGAGAGAGAGAGAGAGAGAGAGAGAGAGAGAGAGACAGAAATAAACAATAACAACGCTGAAACAGGTAATGTTTAAGGAAAACTCACTAGGTCCTAAGTACTTTATTAACTTATTTAATCTTTATAAAATAGGAACTAAAATGATCCTAATTTATGGTTGAGTTCGCTCCAGCAGGTGAGTCACAGAGCTAGTACGTGGGTAAACTAGACCCAAACTATATAGCCCAAGTTCAGAGTCCACAGCATCACGTGCTACAGCCCTTCGAAAAATTAAGAATGAAAAATGGAACAAAGTCACAGATTCAAAACACAGGTTTTGTTTGAAAGTTTAATAACACCAAGTATTGGTGAAGATACAAGCAGATTTTTTTCATACACTTCTGATGGAAGAGGACATTGGGAGAATCACTTAGGAGAGTAATTCAGCAATATGAATAATTCAAGCTAAGCCAATCATACTGTCCCCCAAATCCACTTTAGGTATTTTCCCCAGATAAACACTCTCATGGGTCATGAACTTGGGCTTGCTCATGCCATTGATATTTTACAGCAACTAATATGAATGAATTTATTTAGAATAAATTTGAGGTAAATCCCCCAAATACAAAAATGTATGGATGAAGGAAGTTGCAAATGAATCTACCACATCAATAATGTAACTTGAAATAAAAGAAACATCGTTTAGTGGTCCATGCGTTAAAAAGAACGTATTAAAAACATATGGAGATGAGATACGCCAGGTTTGGGACAGTGGTTTCCTGGAGGGGGAAGGAAAGATGTGGTACGAGGCCCCAAATTAAGGCCCACTGTTCCGTGCCACCTTGACACCCGGTCAAACTGTAAGCAGGGGCCTGAGGGGCACCACAAGTTCCCATTCTGCTTCCAGGTAAGGCTCCCCAACCAAGCCACCCTTCTAATCAAGGGACCAGGCACAGTTCCTACTTATCCCCGAGGAGCAGGTTTATGGTTCCCTCCCAGCCATTACAAATATTCAAAAAAGCTCATCCCATCCTCCTGTAGGAACCAGAGGTCACCTCACCCTCTTGGTACTCTAAAGCCTGCCTCCCACAGCCCACGTTGGCTCACTCTGCTGCCAAGTGGCCCCATAGCAAGCAGCGCTCACACCAGACTGAGGGCAGGTGGCTGATAAATCAAGTCAGGTGCCATGTGTTCAGCCACCCTGTAATAGGGCGGGAATCCTCCCTTACCTAGGGGGTGAACTGCAGGTGATTAACCAAAGGAGTGCCAGGTGGCCGGTGAACTAAAACATGGTCTTTTTTTCTCACTTATTTGCTTTTACTGAGACCTATCAAAAGTGAATAAGCAGAAATTTTTCATAAATACAGGAAAGGTACTTTAGCAGGACAGTAGCCACTAAGAAAATTGACAGTGCTGTCCTTTGTTGTCATTTATGTTTTGCTGGTTTTTTTTTTTCTTTTCTTCCTTTCTATGCATAGAGACCCTGCATGTTGGGGTACATGCTAAGCAATTGTTTATTTTAAGTTAATTCATTAACAACCTGTCAAAATGGCAATGTTTTTGAACAACCAAAGATTAAAACTTACTACAAAGTACCTATAATTTATTAACAAATAAATCAGTGGGATTGGAAGACAAGAAGCAAATGCAGATGTAGATCAGGGTTTAATATAAAAGGAAGGTAGAATTGCAAGTCAATGAGAGAATAAGGTTTTTTCCCATAAACATAAATGTTTTGATTGGTTTATTGGTTGAGTATTATTGAAATCATCAGTACATCGATTGGTTAAAAAAAATTAAGTTGGCCCTCACTCCTTTCCATATACTAAAGCTGAAATCTAAAGAAGACTGGAGTCAAGAATTGGATTATCTGAGGCTCTGAAAGGCTTTTCCACACATGATCCCAAAAGTTGGAATCATGAAGAAAACGATTGATCCATTTGGATCTGTGAAAGTGACTCACCAGGACAATGAACATCATAAAATCTGAAAAAGACAGAAAGCAGAAACTTCTTGATTCTAATTGAAAGCCCTTAAAAATGAATAAGAAAGAAGGAACAACTCATAAGAAAAACGTTCAAAGAAAGGCAAAGAAAAGTGCAGCATCACAATAAATAAAGCAAAATAAAACAGGAATTTGTTTCATTACTTTGTTATTTACAAATCTAAAAGAAAATGAAATTATTTCCTTTCTGAAGTAGAAAAGCACTAAATACCATGAGGTTTGCACCTAATGCTTGGTTTGGATAATTGTCCCCAATGCCCATGGATTAAAGGGCTGATTGCTAGTCTATGGTGCTCTTGGGAATGGTAGGAACTTTAGGAGGTAGAGGCTAGTGGAAGTCAGATCACTGGGGACATGCCACTGACAGGGATATGGGATCCTGGACTCTCCTTCCTCCATCTTTTTTGATTCTAGGCCACCGTAAGGCAAAGAGGCCTCTTTTGCTATGCACTCCTGCCATGACTTACTGTACCACCACAGGGCCAAGCAGCGATGGACTGATACCTCTGAAACCATGAGCAAAGTTAAGCCTTTCCTGTTATTCATCTAAATATATCAGGTATTTTGTTACAGTAATGTAAAGCTAATACACCTACTATTATTTATGACCCATATAATAGTATATTAATTATGATATTTATAATCAGTACTGTTGACATTGGATAAGAAGCAAGCTCATACCCCTGTTAGTGGGGAAAGTAGGCATTCCCATGTATTACTGAAAAAAAAAGACAATTGTCTAACTTTTACAGGAAGTAATCAGCCATAAAACTTGCAAATATGCACATCCTTTAAATGAAGGAAAATCACACTTCTAAGTATTCACCTAAAGGAAATAATCAAATAAGTGCAAAACATGCTACAAATATATTCTCTTCAGTGTTGTTTAAAACAAGAAAAAAAATCAGCAATAACCTTTCTTCCATTGTTTCTATGCAACAATTGACTGTATAAAACTATACTACATTGCTATGATGGAATACCATGCAGTCATGAACAAATCATTTTGCAGAAATATATTTGTTGGCATATTTACTTTTTAATGATGTATTCCTTTTTCAATTTTTTTGTTACACTTGTATCTTTTTTATGTTTTTATTAGTGCACTTTCATGGTGAGATTCATTGTTACATGGTCATCCATGCACACAGTATAACAATATAATTAGGTCAATACGATTCCCCAGTATTTTAATGATGTGTTCTTACATGAGAAAATACAGTGCTAAATGATATAAAGTAAGATGGCATAAAATTTCACATATCTGTATCTTCTACATAGTAAAACATTAATAATAATTATCCCTGGGAACTTTTTTCCCCTCTTGTTTCAGATCTGTATTAGTTAAATGCTCTAAATATTTGATTTTTTCTAGTAAAAAAAAATAAAGAGGAAAGGATTTTCAGCAAATCCTGGCATTGGGAACTTGGGGGAGTCAATTATCATCTCTGGAATTTGGTTATCTTACCTATAGAAGAAAGATCTCAATTCCTCCTCCTGGGATTACTAACAAGGTCAAGTGAGACATCTGTGTATTCATTCAAAAAATATTTATTTTGTAACTGGAACATGTCAGACACTGGGCTAGTGGAAATACAGCCGTGTATAAGGTGGACAAACAATAAAGCAAAAAACCTCACCCTCAGGAGCTCATCTGCTAGTGGAAAAGATAGGTAATCAGCAAAACTAAAACGTCAAATTATAGTTTGTTATATGGCTGAAAGTGCTATAGAAAAAAGAAGGAAGAGGTTAGAAATTGCAGGGGGAGGGAGTTGCAATTCTAAATTGGATGGTTGAAAAGGATTCAGGGAAAATATCATATTTGAGTGAAGTTTCCAGTAATGAAGCAAACCATGTGGTAGGGAGGAAGAAAGGCAAATATTATCACAGTAGCAACAGCGAGTGCAAAGGCCCTGAGAAAGAAGCAGGATGGGCATGACCAGCAGGCCATGATAGTATTTTTTAAAAAGCTGATAGGCAAAATAAATAGTATTTATCAGTATATTATTATAACATAATAGATCCAAATGATTATTTTATTTTTCAAAATGTCTCTAAAGTAGCTTTTTAATGTTTTTCCACTGCTCATGTCCCATTTTAGGGTGAAATAATTATAAGAGAGTTATGAGCTCCCTCAAATTCCCCTCTTTTTACCTAAACCATGCTTAGGTCAGACTTCCTCCTACCTCTGACTTCCTGGGAAGAAGGGAGGCCTTGGACCAGATGATGGAATTTGGAATAGAGACATATAGAGAGGTGCCATTTTGGTCCAGGTAAGCCAAAATGCTGCCCTAATAGCAGAAGAATCCCTTGCTTCATTTTTACTTTGCAAAGTTTTTCTGATTCTTCCTTATATGTAATCTTATATGCGATGATACCCTGTTTATGTTTTAACAATTTGTTTTTATTTGTGGGATGGATCTAAATGCATATTCCAGATCTTGTGAATGGCTGCCTTAGAAATGGTTATGGCTCTGTAGTGTCCGTGCCTACCCTTGCTTTGGGTAAAGGTGTTGAACTTTTGTTGATGTGTTCCCCAAATGGGTCCATGGAACCTTTAACCTCCAAGGTTCGTTTTGAAGAGGGTAGAGCTCCAGAACCCAAGGAAACACTGACCAAGGAAAAGATCCAACTACGACCGGCGGAACAGGCCCAGCTGTCTACTGGTGTGGTAGACACGTCACACCAATTGGAGGAGGGGCAGAGCAGAGCTGCCTCCCGAGTCCGCAAGGTAGGCAGACCTGCGACCTACCAGCGGATCAGGCCCAGCGGCCTGCTGGTGTGGTAGACACGTCACCCGTCACCCCAATTGGAGTAGGGGCAGAGCAGAGCCTTCGCCCGCAGTCGGAGCAGGCCCAGTGGCCCAACAGCGTGGTAGTCACGTCAACCCAATTGGAGCAGGGACAGAGCAGAGCCGCCACCCGTGCCCGGAACAGGTCCAGCGACCTGCCGGCATGGTAGTCACGACACCCCAATTGGAGTAGGGGCAGAGCAGATCATCCACCCGCACCAGCAAGGTAGGCAGGCCTGTGACAGACTGGCGGAACAGGCCCAGCGGCCTGCCGGCGTGGTACACACGTCACACCACTTGGGGGAGGGGCAGAGCAGAGCCGCTTCCTGAGCCCGGATCAGGCCCAGCGGCCCGCCGGCGTGGCAGGCACATCACCCCAATTGGAGTAGGGGTAGAGCAGAGCTGCCGCCCACGCCCAGAACAGGCCCAGCGACCTGCAGGCATGGTAGTCATGACACCCCAATTGGAGAAGGGGCAGAGCAGAGCCGCCGCCCGCGCCTGCAAGGTAGTCAGATCTGCGACTGACTGGCAGAACAGGCCCAGGGGTTCGCGGACGTGGTAGACACGTCACCCTGACTGAAGTAGGGGCAGAGCAGAGCCGCTGCCTGCGCCTGGAACAGGCCCAGAGGCCCGCCGGCATGGTAGTTACGTCACCCCAATTGGAGAAGGGGTAGAGCAGAGCTGCCGCCCACGCCCAGAACAGGCCCAGCGACCCGCAGGCATGGTAGTCATGACACCCCAATTGGAGTAGGGGCAGAGCAGAGCCGCCGCCCGCGCCTGCAAGGTAGTCAGATCCGCGACTGACTGGCAGAACAGGCCCAGGGGTTCGCGGACGTGGTAGACACGTCACACCAATTGGAGGAGGGGCAGAGCAGAGCCGCTCCCCGCGCCTCCAAGGTAGGCAGACCTGCGACTGACCGGCAGAACAGTCTCAGCGGCCCGCCAGCGTGGTAGACAGATCACCCCAATTGGAGGAGGAGCAGAGCCGGCGCCCGCCCCTGCAAGGGAGACTTTTCAACTATACAAGAGCAATATAAATATATAGGAGGAAAATTTCAAAAACACAACAGTTTCACCAAGCAGAAAGAAACACGAGCAATATGAAAAGACAAGGAAAGAAAGGACCACAAGCAATGCAGGTCAACTCAACTTTAGAAGAGGTAATAGCTGCAGCAGATGGAATGTCAGATAAAGAATTCAGGATATTCATGCTGCAGATGATCTGGAGTCTCAAGGAAGACATTAGACAGCAAAATCAGACAATGAAAGATCACTTCGACCACTTCGACAATGTATTACATAAACAAATCCAAGAAGCAAAAGATCAACTATACAGGGAGATAGAGGTAATAAAAAACAAACAAACAGAAATCCTAGAAATGCAGGAAGCAATAAACCAACTTAAAAACTCAATTGAGAATACTACCAGCAGAGTAGAACACTTAGAAGATAGAACATCAGACAATGAAGACAAAGTATTTCAACTTGAAAAGAACATAGACAGCTCACCAAAACTGCTAAGAAACCATGAGCAGAACATCCAAGAAATAT
The DNA here is from genome assembly GCF_048772815.1 of Callospermophilus lateralis. NCBI lineage: Eukaryota > Metazoa > Chordata > Mammalia > Rodentia > Sciuridae > Callospermophilus > Callospermophilus lateralis. The sequence continues at coordinate 121,124,683 of NC_135307.1, read as the reverse complement.
GGGATAATATAAAGAGACCAAACTTAAGAGTCATTGGGATACAGGAAGGTATAGAGGTCCAAACCAAAGGAATGAACAACCTATTCAATGAAATAATACAAGAAAACTTCCCAGACTTGAAGAATGAGACAGAATCCCAAATCCTAGAAGCATACAGGACGCCGAATGTGCAAAATCATAAGAGATCCACACCTAGACACATTATAATGAAGATGCCCAACATACAGAATAAGGAGAGAATTTTAAAAGCTACAAGAGAAAGGAAGCAGATTACATTTAGGGGTAAACCAATCAGGATAACAGCTGATCTTTCAACACAGACTCTGAAAGCTAGAAGATCCTGGAATAACATATTTCAAACACTGAAAGAAAATGGGTTCCAACCAAGAATCATGTATCCAGTGAAATTAAGCTTCAGGATGGAAGATGAAATTAAAATCTTCCACGATAAACAAAAGTTAAAAGAATTTGCAGCTAGAAAACCATGTCTTCAAAACATCCTCGGCAAAACATTACAGGAAGAGGAAATGGAAAATAACAATGAAAACCAACAGTGGGAGGTAGGACAGTAAAGGGGGGAAAATAATCAAAAAGGAAAACAAACCATGTTTAGTAACATAAATAAACAAATATGGCTGGAAGAACAACCCATATCTCAATAATAACCCTAAATGTTAATGGCTTAAACTCACCAATCAAGAGACACAGGCTAGTAGAATGGACCACAAAACAAGACCCAACAATATGCTGCCTACAGGAGACGCATTTGATAGGAAAAGACATACATAGACTGAAGGTGAAAGGTTGGGAAAAATCATATCACTCATATGGACTTCGGAAACAAGCAGGAGTGTCCATACTCATATCAAATAAAATAGATTTCAAGCCAAAGTTAATCAAAAGGGATAAAGAGGGACACTACATACTGCTCAAGGGAACCATACACCAACAAGACATAACTATCATAAATATATATGCCCCAAACAATGGTGCAGCTATGTTCATCAAACAAACTCTTCTCAAGTTTAAGAGTCTAATAGACCAACATACAATAATCATGGGAGACTTCAACACACCTCTCTCACCACTAGACAGATCTTCCAAACAAAAGTTGAATAAGGAAACTATAGAACTCAATAACACAATTAATAACCTAGACTTAATTGATATATATAGAATATACCACCCAACATCAAGCAGTTACACTTTTTTCTCAGCAGCACATGGATCCTTCTCAAAAATAGATCATATATTATGTCACAGGGCAACTCTTAGACAATATAAAGGAGTGGAGATAATACCATGCATCTTATCTGATCATAATGGAATGAAACTGAAAATCAACGATAAAAGAAGGAAGGAAAAAACATGCATCACTTGGAGAATGAACAATAGGTTACTAAATGATCAATGGGTTATAGAAGACATCAAGGAGGAAATTAAAAAATTCTTAGAGATAAAGGAAAGCACAGACACAACATATCGGAATCTATGGGACACATTGAAAGCAGTTCTAAGAGGAAAATTCATTACTTGGAGTTCATTCCTTAAAAAAAGGAAAAACCAACAAATAAATGATCTCATACTTCATCTCAAAATCCTAGAAAAAGAAGAGCAAAACAACAGCAAAAGAAGTAGAAGGCAAGAAATAATTAAAATCAGAGCTGAAATTAATGAAATCGAAACAAAAGAAACAATTGAAAAGATTGACAAAACTAAAAGTTGGTTCTTTGAAAAAATAAATAAAATCGACAGACCCTTAGCCATGCTAACGAAGAGAAGAAGAGAGAGAAATCAAATTACTAGCATACGGGATGAAAAAGGCAATATCACAACAGACACTTCAGAAATACAGAAGATAATCAGAAACTATTTTGAATCCTTATACTCCAATAAAATAGAAGATAGTGAAGGCATCGATAAATTTCTTAAGTCATATGACCTGCCCAGATTAAGGCAGGAGGATATAGACAACCTAAACAGACCAATATCAATTGAGGAAATAGAAGAAACCATCAAAAGACTACCAACTAAGAAAAGCCCAGGACCGGATGGGTATACAGCAGAGTTTTACAAAACCTTTAAAGAGGAACTAATACCAATACTTTTCAAGCTATTTCAGGAAATAGAAAAAGAGGAAGAACTTCCAAATTCATCCTACGAGGCCAACATCACCCTGATTCCTAAACCAGACAAAGACACTTCAAAGAAAGAAAACTACAGACCAATATCTCTAATGAACCTAGATGCAAAAATCCTCAATAAAATTCTGGCGAATCGGATTCAAAAACATATCAAAAAAATTGTGCACCATGATCAAGTAGGATTCATCCCTGGGATGCAAGGCTGGTTCAATATACGGAAATCAATTAATGTTATTCACCACATCAATAGACTTAAAAATAAGAACCATATGATCATCTCGATAGATGCAGAAAAAGCATTCGACAAAGTACAGCATCCCTTTATGTTCAAAACGCTAGAAAAACTAGGGATAACAGGAACTTACCTCAACATTGTAAAGGCAATCTATGCTAAGCCTCAGGCTAGCATCATTCTGAATGGAGAAAAACTGAAGGCATTCCCTCTAAAATCTGGAACAAGACAGGGATGCCCTCTCTCACCACTTCTGTTCAACATAGTTCTTGAATCACTGGCCAGAGCAATTAGACAGATGAAAGAAATTAAAGGCATAAAAATAGGAAAAGAAGAACTTAAATTATCACTATTTGCAGATGACATGATTCTATACCTAGCAAGCCCAAAAGAGTCTACAAAGAAACTATTAGAGCTAATAAATGAATTCAGCAAAGTGGCAGGATATAAAATCAACACGTATAAATCAAAGGCATTCCTGTATATCAGCGACAAATCCTCTGAAATGGAAATGAGGACAACCACTCCATTCACAATATCCCCCCAAAAAATAAAATACTTAGGAATCAACCTAACAAAAGAGGTGAAAGACTTATATAATGAAAACTATAGAACCCTAAAGAGAGAAATAGAAGAAGATCTTAGAAGATGGAAAAATATACCTGTTCATGGATAGGCAGAACTAACATCATCAAAATGACGATATTACCAAAAGTTCTCTATAGGTTTAATGCAATGCCAATCAAAATCCCAATGGCATTTCTTATAGAAATAGAGAAAGCAATCATGAAATTCATATGGAAAAATAAAAGACCCAGAATAGCAAAAACAATGCTAAGCAGGAAGGGTGAATCAGGCGGTATAGCGATACCAGACTTCAAACTATACTACAGAGCAATAGTAACAAAAACAGCATGGTACTGGTACCAAAACAGGCGGGTGGACCAATGGTACAGAATAGAGGACACAGAAACCAATCCACAAAACTACAACTATCTTATATTTGATAAAGGGGCTAAAAGCATGCAATGGAGGAAGGATAGCATCTTCAACAAATGGTGCTGGGAAAACTGGAAATCCATATGCAACAAAATGAAACTGAATCCCTTTCTCTCGCCATGCACAAAAGTTAACTCAAAATGGATCAAGGAGCTTGATATCAAATCAGAGACACGGCATCTGATAGAAGAAAAAGTCGGCTACGATCTACATACTGTGGGGTCGGGCTCCAAATTCCTCAATAGGACACCCATAGCACAACAGTTAATAACTAGAATCAACCAATGGGACTTACTCAAACTAAAAAGTTTTTTCTCAGCAAAAGAAACAATAAGAGAGGTAAATAGGGAGCCTACATCCTGGGAACAAATCTTTACTCCTCACACTTTAGATAGAGCCCTAATATCCAGAGTATACAAAGAACTCAAAAAATTAGACAACAAGATAACAAATAACCCAATCAACAAATGGGCCAAAGACATGAACAGACACTTCTCAGAGGAGGACATACAATCAATCAACAAGTACAGTCAGAGAAATGCAAATCAAAACCACCCTAAGATACCATCTCACTCCAGTAAGATTGGCAGCCATTATGAAGTCAAACAACAACAAGTGCTGGCGAGGATGTGGGGAAAAGGGTACACTTGTTCATTGTTGGTGGGACTGCAAATTGGTGCAGCCAATCTGGAAAGCAGTATGGAGATTTCTTGGAAAGCTGGGAATGGAACCACCATTTGACCCAGCTTTTTCCCCTTCTCGGTCTATTCCCTAAAGACCTAAATAGAGCATGCTACAGGGACACTGCTACATCGATGTTCATAGCAGCACAATTCACAATAGCAAGACTGTGGAACCAACCTAGATGCCCTTCAATAGACGAATGGATAAAAAAAAATGTGGCATTTATACACAATGGAGTATTACTCTGCATTAAGAAATGACAAAATCATAGAATTTGTAGGGAAATAGATGGCATTAGAGCAGATTATGCTAAGTAAAGCCAGCCAATCCCTAAAAAACAAATGCCAAATGTCTTCTTTGATATAAGGAGAGTAACTAAGAATAGAGTAGGGACGAAGAGCATGAGAAGAAGATTAACATTAAACAGGGACGAGAGGTGGGAGGGAAAGGGAGGGAGAAGGGAAATTGCATGGAAATGGAAGGAGACCCTCAGGGTTATACAAAATTACATACAAGAGGTAGCAAGGGGAAAGGGAAAAATAATACAAGGGGGAGATATGAACTGCAGTAGAGGGGGTAGAGAGAGAAGAGGGGAGGGGAGGGGAGGGGAGGGGGATAGTAAAGGATAGGAAAGGCAGCAGAATACAACAGACACTAGTATGGCAATATATAAATCAATGGAAGTGTAAATGATGTGATTCTGCAATTTGTATATGGGGTAAAAATGGGAGTTCATAACCCACTTGAATCAAAGTGTGAAATATGATATATCAAGAAGTATGTAATGTTTTGAACAACCAACAATAAAAAAATATATATAAAGGGAAAAAAAAAAAAAAGAAAAGATCCAACTAGATTCTCCAGACATCCACTGCCCCTCGAGAAAGTAAGGCAAAATCATGCCTCTGGGGCTGTTGCTCTGTTGTTCTCCCAAACTTATGGGGTAAATACTAATCATCTCAGAGGCTGTCCTGTGTTAGTTTCCTATGGCTGCTGTAATAAAAACCCACAAATGTCATGTAAGAGAGAGAGATGTACCATCTTACAGTTCTAGAGATAAGAAGTTCAAAATGAGTTTCAAAGACCATGGTGTCAGGGGGCGTTGACCTGTCCAGAGCTTCTAGGGGAAAATCTCCATTTTGCAGCCCATAGACGCTTCCCACATTCCTTGGCTCATGACCCCTTCCTCCATCCTCAAAGCCATAATACATCATCCCAGCCTCTACTCTGATGGTCACATCTCTTTTTCTAACTCTTCTTCTTCCCCTTCCTCATGAATAAACCCCTTCCATTACATTGGGCCCAATAAGATAATCCAACATAATCTCCCCATCTCGAAACCCTTAACTCAATCACATCTTCAAAATCTCGCTTGCTGTGTAAGGTACCATAGTCACAGGTTCTGGGGACTAGGATGTGGGCTTCTGTGGGCAGCCATCATTCTGCCTAGTGAAGGGCCCATGAGCAGAGGCCTGGGTCACTGGCAACTTGTGCCCCAGGGAAGAAAAGAAAGCTTATTCTCTCCACGGCCTCATATTTGAGATGAACCCAACCAGAAGCCAGCAGTCCTCAAGACAGAATGCTTTGCCCTCATTGATGACATCATATCAGGTTTACCCAGCCTTTTGAGAGCCATCCGTGGGCTGCGTGTGGACTGGGTTGCGCATTGTAGCCTAATGAAGGAATAAGTCGGGCACTGGGAACTTCCAGTGCACCCCCCAAACCCGTCCCGGCCTAGGGATTGACCAGCCTGATGCAGATGAACTTCCCCCTCAAACTCTGCCAAAGATCCCACACAGCACCTGACATGGTTGTGACCTGACAACATGCTAATCAACCTGCTCACTGCAAGACACCACGAAGCAAGACTCCACCCTTGAAACCTTATCCCTGCCTTTGATGTGCCCCCTTAAATAAACCACCAGAGCCAGCTTTCTTTTGTCTAGTTCTAGCACCCATGTGGTCTAGATCTATCAGGGGCTCCGCTTTATGCAAATATATTTCTGACTATTTGTGTTTTGTTCTTCACTTATTTGAGACTTTAAGTTTCCAGGTAGCTTACACCCTCCTCAGCAGGAAGAAGAACCCCCATATGAGACACTGGTCACTGCCCCCATTACAGCCTCATCTGTTATAACCCTCTATTACCTGGAAGCAGAAGATAATGACATCTGGTGGTGTTAGTAAGGATGCTCATGTACTATAATCCTGAAATAAACCCCACAGTCCTGGGGGCTTGAAGGAGAATATATAGAAGGCCACATTATCATGTCCTTCTCTTCATTCTTGGGGCTCACAGACAGCTTGACCTGTGCTTGCCTGGGCTTAATGGCAGACACAGAGCAGTGATAATTTCCCAACATGGCCTCTCCCACATCTCCAAAGAGTTGCCCTCTACACGGATCCTGTTCCTCCTCACTAGGGATATACAGAAGTCCAACCTCTGTTTATAGGGTAGCTATGCAAAGATGGGAGGGTGGCTCTTACATCCTGGATCCTCCACCCACTCCCATCAGCACCGGGCTGTAGCTCCTGCTTCCTTCCAGCCTGAAGAGGAAGCTGTGAGGTATGGCCTCTGACTCAGAATATTGGTCAAGCCGGATCTCTCCCTTCTTTAGGTACTTATAAAGTGTGGAGGATAAACCAGGTCTCAGGCCTTGTCCCTAGAGATTTTGACTTGGCGGGTCTGTGGCAAGGCCAAGAAATCTGTGTTTATAAAGATCCTCAGGATTTCCCGTGTGGTCTGTGCATCCACAGCTCTTGGGAAATCTGTACTACATCACTTCAGAGCTGATGGGCCGTGGTGCTTCTTTAAATAATTTCCAGTTTGCTCAAGAGTTTCTCAGGGTATGCCTCCTTGCACTGAAGTGCACAAAGAACAGGAGTCCCCTTCCCCAGTCTTGACACCATCTTTCAGCTAAGGATCTTTTTTGGTGGCCATGCCGTACTGTTAACTCAGGCTGAGGTTAAATTTTTTCCTTCATGCAGCAGCTACGTGGACAGGCCTCCCCCATTCCTGCAGAAAGTACTCTGAATCAGCTAATGTGTTGCTCATTTCCTATTTCACTTGGCTGCCCAAGTGAAACCATGGCCCTGCCCAACCTGTGCCAGATATTCTGCTCATCACTAGGACAAAACAATGATGAGTTATCATCCCATTCCTCCAAGGGCCCACAGCTGAATGGGAGAGACAGACCAGCTAACAGTCTGTTCTAACCCACTGCAGGAAGTGCTCTGGGCTCAATGGGGACAAGAACAAGAGCCCATGGCCAACTGCACACACCACACACCCAGTTATGACCCACTCACACCCCACACCCACTCACTCACTACCCACATCCCACACCCTCAATGAAGAAAGACATTCCATTCTCTTCAACTCCAGATCCTCAAATGGGCCACATTCCTTCTTTCTCAAGGCTGGCCTCTTACCCCTGTTTGTCAATCATTTAAGCTGCATGGTGTGCTAAAGCCCTTCAATCTTTATAGGTCTTTTGATCTTTTATACTTATTTGTTTTCTCCACTACTTAATTGAAACCTTCTCAAATAACCATAAAACTTGAATTTTTAGCAACTTGCCTAAAACTTCTCTTTCTCAAAATCCCAGTGTTATCCCAGAGACTGCAATGTGTTCATTCGACCACATCAGCACAGGAGGTCAAAATTGCTCACCCAAACACAATGCAAATGGCAGGAAGAAAGGGCACAGCAGATGAAATACACATTGAGGAAGACTCTGAAGTCAGAGGGCAGCGGAGGGCTCATTTATGGACAGTCTTTGCAATATGGTATCCTTTAGGCCAGGCCAGTGGGAAATTCAGTCATGGACATTCTCATTGGCTGAGGGCATAGAGAAGTGATCAGAGCACTAGAAAAACCATACTGTAGTCATGTTGAATGAATCAGATTCAAAGGATGGTAGTGACTTGTGTACATATGTATGCAGTCTATTTAGAAGGCAGTTCTCTAACTTGAATAAAAAAGAATTCATCAGAACATCATAACTTCATGACAGTGTCCATTCAACTAGTTCCACAGACTTCCCTAATTTTAATTCCAGGCTCACAAAGCAGCTTCTGATTTTATTTAGCTTTTAGTGGATATGTCCCCTGATCAGTGAACACATTTATCAAATTCACATCTTCCCACCAAACTATTAAACTAGCATTTCATTGCATATATATCAGGCTTTTGATTATCCTGTGCCCTCCCCTAAAAGGCTACCTTCTTCAACCTGCCAAAATGCAAGCATATGTCTCAACGTGGTATTCACACCCTGGTCCTGATCCCCATGAAGTCCTGTCTCAGCAACCACTGGTCTTCCTGGAGACAACACTGCTATCCTGGTATCTTCTCATTAAAAGCCAGCTTTAGCCTAAATTGTTACATATTACATCAGTCAGGATAGGATAGGTTATGCTGCAACAACAAACAATCCTCATGTCACACCCAGTGGCAAATGAGTAGGAAGATGCAATCTACTATGTGCCCCCAAAGGGAGATAGCCAAAATCTTGATACAAAACTAATAACCAGCACACGTATGTTGCTTGCTCCCTCTTGGAGCCATCCATTCCCAGAATTAATGTTAACTATTTTAAAGATTTTCTTATAATGGCCCCAAGGCTGCCTGTACCAGTAGACCCAGGGCTGAAAAAAACTATGGTCTCCCTGGAGTTCAAGTCCTAGGAGTTCAGCCAGCTATCAAGGAAGGCTGATGCAGGTGAGAGGCTCATTACACATTGGTAACACAGCATTTCATTTGAAACACTCAGAGAGTGCCTTCTAGTGGTTCTCAAACTTTCTTCTGAGGATCCCTTTAGGGGGTCCAAAAGGATGCTTCAGACATCACACTGGGAGCAAACAGACCACTATGTCATTCCCTTTGCTCTTTAATTGATTCATATACTTAACTTCTATATAAGATTTAATTTAATTTAAAGGATCTTACTCTTCTAAAAGAGTGAGAAGGGAAAAAGGGGAATTCAACAATCTAGTCTGATGCTCTCTCATTACATTTATATGAAAATAAACATTCAAAAAAGTTAGGTATCTTGCCAAGGTGGTGAGTTAGAAGAACGCCTGAGATGGAAGCCAACAGCCTCTGCCTGCCTTCAACTCAATAGCACTCTTTTTTTTTCCCCCTAATTTACACTAAGTCTGCAGGGTAAGCTGCAAAAACAAACATCTGAATGTCAGTGGGAAAAGCTAATCAGTGGGCATTAGCAACATATTCACAGAGGAATTTGGAACCTTTTCCCAGCCAGTTTGAGAATACACATTACCACTTGGCTAGAGCAGCAAGCAGGGCCTTCCCCTTCCTTCTCCTGGACACCAGATCCCTGCCCAGCGGGCACAGAGCCATAGCTGCAACGCTGCTTTCTGCTCCACATTTGTCAAGATTTGAGAAAGGCTCATTTGGGGAATCCTGAGTTTAAAAAAAAAGACAAACAAACAGCCCCAGCCCAATGTGCACTATGGACAAGAGAGAAGAGGGAAACTCTCAGGGGTGTGGGTGCTTCAGAGGAAATATCAGAGTTAATAAATACAAAGGCTTTTAGAAGCTGGAAAGACACATCAATTTTGCCTCTAAGATTGGCCAGGAAAAAAGACATTCTAAAATTCACAAGGAATATAACACCAACACAGAAATCTTTGTCTCTCTTCCAAGTATTAAGTGCTATACAACACTTCCTCATGAAATTCATCAGAAATGCAAATAAACTGTTTGATCTATTTTTTCCCTGGCAACTGACATTTATTTTCACACAGTCCCAGACCTATACAAATGTCTCAGACGCACACAATAAAAATCAGACATGTAAGGCTTTCCCTCCAGGCTCCAGTAACTTAAGAAAATCTAAATTTGCTTTCTTCCAGACTCACCACTCTCTCCTGCTCTACCCTCCTCCTCTAATACAGAAGAAAGCCCACTAAAGGAGGTGTTAGAACTCCAGGTACCCTACTCTCTTTAACCCACTTCTCTTATTCCAAGAATTGCTGAAATATTGCTCCCAGACTCTCAATGAGCTCATTCCAAAAGGCATTTTGTGGCCACAGCAGGAGCTTGGCTTCTCTCTGCAGGGAATTCTCCAATGGTGCTGGTGGTCACACACACACACACAAAAAAAAAAACCCCGGAAGGATGGGCCATTAACTGACCCTGCCTATCAGGGAGAGGTGGTAGTAGGAGTTTGCTGGGGGTGGGGTGGGGTGGGGGGTGTTTGGGGGTGGGGGGGTGGGCTAGTGGGGGGGTTGTTGTGTGCTTAACTGATCACTTGTGCTGCCACCAAACTCCTCCTGGAAACTCTTTATGTCATGCATAAAATCACAGCAGAGCCCAGCAATGAAGCCCCCAATCACAGCTACAAGGACAGCTTGCACTTCCCAATTATAATCGTCCTATCCACAAGAAAAATCGGTGTAAAGTTCATAAGATTAAATCTATATCGTTTATAGCAGAAACCATGGATTTCCCCCTTCTGTAAGGTCTTCACCAAATGTTCCTTAATTCCCATTGAAAAGAGTACCTCAGTGTAACCTCCTTCCCCACAGCTTACTACCACCACCTCCCAGCAAAACAATGCTAGATCAAATGCGATTAAGAGTTGCGCTACTCCTTCGCCTCCGGAAGCTCCCTGCACCCCCTGCAAAGAGGACAAATTATTACTTCGGTGGTTTAGCAGCCCGGAGGAGTACTCGCTTTAGGAGGGAAGGCGGCAGAGCAGGGAGGGAAGGCAAGGCTGCACTGGCATGAGTTGGTATGTGAATGAATGCTCACGCCTCGCCGGCCAGGCCTGGCGTCGGCATTTTCTGGCAGGTGAAGTTGAACATCCTTATCTCCTCCGGAAAACGGCGCTTCCATTCCACGTCAACGTGACTGGAAATCTTAATTTAAGAATCGAATGTATCCGTCGGTACTTCTGGGGCTGGTCCAGTTTTGCCTCTTACTTCGCACCTCTGGTGTGTCAGGCTTTTTGCCCAGATGGCTCCACTGTTTAACCCTCAAAACTCGGTTTCCTGAGGCGAATTCTCAACCAGGAAAACTTGCCCCAAACTGCACCTTCTTTTGTCGTTGTTTCTCTTCCCGAATCTCTCGTTTCTCCACCAGGTATGATCAAGCCCAGCATCCCCCACACACCTTTTTCACCAAAGCCCAGAGCACAGAGGAAAGGGTCCCAGGGTCCCAGGGTCCCAGGGTCCCCGCGCCTCCGCGGCCCGCAGTGCTCCCCGGTGAAGCCGAGGCAGGGAGGCGAGCCAACAGCCCTGGACTTCACACCGCGCGCGCATAAGTACGGAGCAGTTGGCACACCGGGAACACACCTCTCACACGCATACACACGCACACGTGCGCTCCCAGGCCCCGCCAGTCCCTGGCTCTCCGAAGTTACCTCCGAGGCGGTCCCGGCGCCGGGCCCACACCGCCCCGCGGGTCTCGCGCTGGTCTCCAGCGATGGTCCGCACGGCCTCCAACGCCGCGCCTCCGGAAGACTCCCGAACCCACGGGTCCCAGTCTCCTGGGCACCCCTGGCTTCGCACCTGGGGCGGCACCACCGGAGCTAGGGTGGCTTCAGTCTCTGCAGCCCCGGGTCGGGGTCCGCCTTCACCTGCGCGGCGCCCACCAGCCTGCAGCCTGGGCTAGAGCCGGCGCACGGCGACTGAGGTGGGCGCTCCGGCTTCTCCTGGGCAGCGGGCAGCCGGTACCGGCTCGCATGGCGCTTGGGCTCACAGCGGCCCCGGGACTCGGCCTTTGTGTCTGGACCGGCGCCGCCACGTCACGGGCTTGAAAGCTATGAGCAGCTCGGGCCGGGAACCCAGCAGTGGAGAACCCGGCTGGGCTTCTCCATCTCCGCCCGCCCGGGGCGCGCAGGCTGGCGGGGCGCGCAGGCTAGCAGGGCGCCCCGGCAGCGACTGCGCGCTCCCCGGGGGACGGAGGGGGCGGGCCCGGGAAGGGGCGCGGCGAACGCGCCAAGGGGTGCCCTGCCAGACGCTGCCACCCGGAGAAAGGGGTAGGGACGTCGCCAGAGCCCCCGGAAGGAGGCGTCGGTTCAGTCCCCGGTCGAGGCTGCCGCGCTTGGGGTGGGAAGGAGAGGGAGCGGAGACTATGCGCTGGAGGGAACCCGGAGCCACCGCGGGGTTCGTTTCTCCCCACTTCCCTACTCTGAAGGTGACTGCGGCCCCCAGCGGCGGAGCCGGGGCAAATGGTGTCCTCGGCTTTCCTCTTCTCCGGGTGCTTTTGACTTCGCCCTCCCGCGGCCTCGGACTCTGCAGTGCTTTGGAAGGCCAGGGCAAAGTGGTCACTTCGCTCATTGATTTTCCCTCTTGGTTAGTGCCGTTTTAATTGGTACCCAGATTGGAGAGACTGGCGGTCACGTGACACACCGTCCCCAAACACACACACACACACACACACACACACACACACCAACAAAACTAGGATGAATTTCCAAAAGTCCAATTGGATACATCGATCAGAACTAGAGGCCTTCCGCAAGTCACCCTGTGTGCTGCAGTGGAACTGAAGAGCGGCCGCTGTTTCTGTTGCCACTATCTAGACAGATCAGATCCCGTCCCTGCGGTTGGGGAAGCTCATCCTAACAGCACTTTGGGTCCCATAACAAGAACAGAAGAAAGAAAGGGGGGTGGTGGGGCGGAAACCGGAGTCATAGTTTCAGATCCATGGAATCTCATTTCAAAAGGAAAGCAAAGCTCCTACTGAGTCACGTATCAGAATAGCTGAGGAGCAGGAGAGCCATACCTCTGCAGCAGGAAAGGAGCCTCTCCCTGGGCCGCGGTAGGTGGCTTTAACAGAAGCAGAGCCAAAATGTCAGCCCCCTGCTTTTACTACCTGTGGTCTGAGCACCTACCTGGGGGAGGAAGACACCTCCATTTGAGTCTCCCTGCGTGCACTGCCTGGATGTATGGAGACCACACTCTGAATGCAAACGGGCCAATACATGGACACTTTAAATAATGCCTCATTTGGGTTATAAGTATTGACAACTAGATTCTCCCAGAGCGCCTCCCTACCTAAATTTTAAAATCCATTTTCCTCGATTTCCTTATTGTGAGAAGTTCAACCCCATATTAGGCACAGGGATTTGAAAGGGTGAAATAGGAGGGAAGTTTGTTTGATCCACTGTACCTTGCCCAGGTATTCTAAATTTGTAAATATACTGTCTTTTAGTCCCAACGTTGTTTCTGAGGGGTAAACCCAGGAATAAAGAGTAGCCAGGGTACACACAGACACTAGTGTGGCAGTATGTAAAAACGTGGATGTGTAACCGATGTGATTCTGCAATCTGTATAGGGGGGGAAATGGGAGTTCATAACCCACTTGAATCAAATGTATGAAATATGTCAAGAGCTATGTAATGTTTTGAACAACTAATAATAATAATAAAAAGAAGCCTGTTTGGTGGCAATTAAATAGAATCTTAGATTCTGCAGGGTCCTTATTACCCGTGGAGTTTGAAGGGCAAGTTATTTAAGACCTGAGCAAATACATACCCCCCTCCCCCCCCCAAAAAAAACCAAGAGATTAGTTGGACCCAGCGGAAGCAATTAGGATGGGAAGCTCTGCAGCTCCTGCTTTCCCCCTTGCTCTAAGTTTTACTCCTTTTTGTTCTTTCTCCCATTGTTTCATGAAAGAGACCATGTTTTAGGAGGAAAAGCCACAGTTTTCTAAAGCTGGAATGGGTTAAAAATCTGTTTTTTCATCTTTATTCAACTGAGATTGTTAGGGTTTTTTTTTTTTTCCTCCTGAAAAATCCCTTTTAGAAAACAACTTTTAAAATTTAAAATGACTTAAAAGGAACATACAGAGTATAGTCCTCCAGGATCACTCAGTTCTAGCCAGAAGTCAGCTGGGTGGTGCTTACATATACAAAGGATTCAACTGGTTCCCCCTTTCCACTCCTGACTACTGATTGCCCTAAATTTGCCCCATTTCAGACTTGGGAAGATCCCCTTTAAGACTTGGGAAGTACCCCTCTCACTTTCTGTTTGGAATCGCACCCCTCCCCAAGTGACACACAGTGTTTTAGTTTAGATAAGTGTCTCTGAAAGGTCTATGTGTCAAAGTCTTCATCCCCAGTAGGTATTATTGGACAATAGTAGAACATTTAGGAGGTGGAGCCTGGTGGGAAGTTCCTAGGTGATTGGGGGTACCCTCCAAGGGAATTATGGAACTCTCATCTCCTTTCCCATTTTTGCTTCCTGGCCTTGAGGTAAACAGTTGCTGTGCCATTCACAATCCTACCATTGCCATCCAGAGACCCAAAGCAATGTATCTGTCTAGTCTTGGACTGGAACATACACAATTGAACCAAAAATAACCCTTTCCTCTCATAAATCCATTACCTCAGGCATTTCTTTAGAGTGACAGAAGCTGACTCACACACACAGGTATGGTGCTGCTTCAGCCTGGTATTCTCCCTTGTGTGTCACTCTCTGGGAAGAGGCTAGAATTTCGATTCCCCCTACATCCTCATACACACTCCATCTTACCCACCTGGGGAGGAGTGAAAGTCATTGCTCTGTATCACCCAGGACCCCAGAATCATAATAATTATTTATCTATGGACTGAAGGCATTAACTTAGGGAGGCGGGGTGCAAACTCATGGCACTATACCTCATGATGAATGAAGATTTTTTAAAGATTTTTTTTTTTTTTTTTGTCTGAGGAACAAAAGGAGACAGGACAGGGTGGGAAGTGGGCACCAGACCATGAAAAATGAAATCAGCATCCAGAAGCTACCTCCTGCTTTCCCCTCTATGTCTAGTGGTGTCCCATCCAGACCCCTACGTTTCCCTTCATAACATTATTAATGAAGGTACAAAAACCCATCATGGCTTCCTAGAAACACCTTTAGATGTCTACTTAATGATAAAAATAACCTATGTGATTTTGAACATATGACTTCACCTATCTGTTTTTGGTCTTCCAGCACTTGAACTGCAGGGTTGTACTTAAATTTAGCACATGAACTAAGAAATATGGATGGCTTCCACCATATGGAATCTTAGACTGAGTATGAAATCCTAATAAATCTTGGAGTCCACGTGCTCTAGTCCTATTCAATGAACTACAGACCAATAGCCAAAAGACTCGGATCATTAATCAAGTTCTTAATTTGAATTTCTTTGAGACTAACATCCTCCACTCTCTCTAGTTCTCTCCTACTTCAGCTCTTGCAAAGCCTCTTTCTCTCTGTTATCCTCCAAATTCTCTCTGAACACAAAAGTACGTCTTTCTGGGTATTTCCTGACACTCTCTACTTTTTTTCTTTATTATGTAGATCTATGCATTCCCTCTTTCTCTCTTTGGAGGCAGGAAGGGGAGTTGACCTACAGAGAACCTGAAAAAGAAATCAGAATTCTCTTCAGCGATGGGGATGGAGGAGAAGTCTGTGATAATTCACACATTAATGCTTTCTGATCTGCCATAGTTAGAACTTCTTTGGGTACATTTTAGATATATGAAAAGGATTAGAAAAGGAGACTGAATCATTAGACAAAGATGTTACCTCTACTCACCTGATGACTATCTAGGCAGACTTGAGGTCATTTCTCAACCTCCCCTGGGCTTCAGTTTCATTATCAGTAGCGGCAGAATAAGAGTCTTGATACATTTGTTGGGAAGATTGAGTAAATGTAGGTATGAGCCTCATAACAGATCTGAGTATGAAAATGTTTATGGCAAATGTTTATGGCTCTTAAGTTGGCAGAAGGAGGGGAGGAAAGAAAGAAGGAAAGAAGAGATGAAGGGAGGAAGAAAGGGAAGGAAAGGCAAAGGGAAGGAGAGATGGAATGAAGGGGAAGCAAGTACTGTGTCGTGGGCATCTAGGCAAAAGCTTGACTGTACCAGTGAGCAGGGATTGGACACAAGAAAATTGTTTGCTCCTCTGGGTTGAAAGGTGAGTTATAATCTTTTGAATCCTGAGAGATGTTGCTTTGCTGGCTGACAAAATGTCAAGTAGCACAATCAAAAGGAAAAAAAAAAAAATCATGCCATTGGCATAGTTAGTACTTAGCAGCTCAGTCTGAGTCTCCTCTGAGCAGCCCAAGAGTCTTGCATCCTCATTGCTCCACAAACCCTGGGGTTGTCACTCACCAGTACAGCACTGACTAAGCCTCACCCTGAACCCAGGGCTTTCTAGATCCCGTTCTGCTAAACCTCACTTGTCCCATATCATATCTAAGGACTTAAAAGGATACATATTAAGCAGAAATAAATCTCAGGGATTAAGACACTGGTTTCAAACGCTAAGAGAAGAGTAGTTTCTACCCTTTACCTCACAAGGAAGGACTTTTGATATAATACCTTCATCACTGGTAGGAAATTTTGGTACAGCAGTAGGCTTATGAGACACAAATTTGGGGTGAGGTAGAGAACAGAGCACTCCCCAGTCCTAACTCATTGTTCCTAAGTGGGTAGGAACAAGTATTAGCAAATTGTCAGTCATAAAATTGAGATTCAGAAGGAGCTGTGAACTTCGGAGCCAAGCTCAGAGACTAGAACTTTCTTCTGATTCCAGACCAGTGTTCACCATGGGCTTCTCCCCAACTTTTCTGAAATGCTTCCAGGGCTGGAACTCAGAGCATTTCCATGCTGCCCAGGAACTGTGTCAAGTCCATCTAGGGACTAGGGGTCTTTTCAAACCAAGGAGACTGTAGCAGTGCCTATGGTCACTTCTGGAAGACTGAGTCCAGGGAGTCAAGTTGGGCATTCTATAACCTGACCTATGTAGCCCTGGACTTTACTCTTCTTTGCAAATGACTTTTCCAAGCAGAGGCTACTCTGGTAGTATGTTTGGAAGTTGCAAGGGATATTTGTTGTAGTCATTACCATCACTGTAATTATTAATACTGCTAATATTATTTGGAGCTGCCCAGTTTCCAAATTATCTTCCTATTTTGCAGCCATTCTGAAATTTTGATGCCTCCTCTTTTGAACCTTGGCAGACTAGGCATGGGCACGCTCTTTCAACACCTCTTGCCTGAGGCTATGAATCTAAGCCAGTCATGATGTAAGAGAATGCAGTGACAGTTTAGAAATAGTTCCACTCGGAGTGGTAGTGACATAGAAGGTGCTCTGGATCAGCGCTAGGAGCAACAGAGCTTAAACAGTCCCTTCCTGTGGCATGACCTTGGCTGTGATTCCAGCTGTGTTCTCCACCAAATCATTTCCTTCAGTTCCTGTGCATTTTCCTAGCCTCATTCTCTAGTCTTACCACTGATTCAGTCAGCAACTGATATTCTTCCAATAAATTCCTTTTCTGGCAAATAGACCAGAGTCAGTGTCTGACGTTGGCAACCCAGAGTCCTGACTGGTACATGAGAGGTTGTCTTTCTACTCTTAAAAATTATTGTGCCTTAGAAATCCCAGACAGGGAAATTGGTTTGACATTAAGCCCAGAGTGGCCAATCATGTTGTGCTGCAAGGACTTCCTGTTGCTTCCTTCTCCTGTGCAGTTACAGGGCTATGTTGGACAACACAGTTTGGTGCACTGAGCGAGGGGGTAGGAAGTTTGTTTCCAGTTTACCTGCTCTTTCATCCTTGGCTATGTCATTTTGGGAAGGTGTTGCACTCCTTAGTATCATTTTCTCACCTGTTTCAGGAGAAGGTGGCACCCCAGGTATTTCCTGGGGATGTCTGCTGCTCTGATGTTCAAGCATTCTGGGATGTATAGAAGATAGTCTCCAAACATTCTGGCTACCAGCTTTTATCTCTGAATGAGTGAGGCTTCTTGGATGAGCTGCCATAAAGGAAAGATAAGGGAGTGAGACATTGGGAAGGAAAAGGATTTTCATCCATGACTTGAGTTATGTAAGGTCATCATGTGGGATGGTGGGGGGCAGTGAGATTTGCTGTCCTGGCACAAGGGTGAGTGGGGAAGTCAGTAAGTTTCAGGCATTGCAGTGTGGGAGACACAGTTCATTCTCACTAATTGTTTATCTGCAGTCTCCAAATGGAATAATATCCATACACTTTGTTAAGGGAAGACCATGGCTCATGCTTTTGGAGATTACAATTATGCAATAATACTTATGTCATAGATACCATCACCTTTGTTGAAAGATGAAAGTTGAAACTTGAGTTCCTGGGAGCATCTAGGGCTTCTTTCTGTTTATTCTCCATAGCATCCAAACATCCAGTAATATCCAAATGACTTGGAAAGCAAAATGATGAATTCTGTGGATTTCAATCACTGATCTCTCCCAAGCAGGAAAAACCGATACCTGAAACATACTGGGATCTCAGTAACTATTTGCCGGAATGACTTGGCTGTCCTTATAAAATTGACCCAACATGAACTTGAACTAAGCACAGGGCCCAACACATATGAGGAGCTCAGCATGTTTGTAGACTCATCTGTTTCCCCATGGCATTTTATCTGGGTAGTTCCCAGACCCAAGTTTGACATTCACCTCACAATACCCTCATGATGGAGTTGGGAGTTGGTTTGTTTGTTTGTTTTCTTATCATGACTTGACAGATGGGAGAACAAAACCACACACTGTGAATGAAATGACTTCACCAAGGTCATTTGGAGAGAGGGGATTCTCGAATGCTGATCTGACGTTTTCTCCACAAGACTGAACTTCAGAAGGAAATTGGGTCTCAATCCAGCATACGGAAATAATATTGCCTGAAAAGGAAAGCTCAATGAAGGGAAACTCAATCGAGAAGAGTACTTAAGAAAAATCCATTTATGCTGCACTCGGATTGCTGGTGTGCCGGGTGCTATTTTGTGATCAGATAAAGCCTGGCCTCGCTATCAGAGAGGCTGGTAACTAAGCCTCATTTGGAGATTCCCATTATTTCCCCCGAGTTCTCTGGATCCCTGAGATAAACAAAAATATTTTTAGGACTGGCACAAATGTGCATGCCTCCAGGTTTCTACTAAAATAGCCATCTCCTTTATCATATTAGGGATGTCCGGCTGCTGGACAATCTGAAGCATCCAGAACTATGCTCCAGCTAAGCAGAAGAAAGACAGCTCTTAGCACTAGATCATAGGATGGTGTCTACTTCTGAGCACCCTGAACATCCTGAGGCACTAGGCCCTCAGCTGCACTTGGATACAGAGATGTCACCCAGAGCTAATAATGATTTAGAATATATTACATGCCTGGCATCAGTCTTGAGACTTATTTAGTCCTTACAAAAGCCCTATAAGGCTGGTCACAGTGGCACACACCTGTAATCTCAACAAATTGGGAGGCTGAGATAGGAGGACTATAAGTTGGAGGTCAGCCTGGGCAACTCAATTAAACCCTGTTTAAAAATTAAAAAAAAAAAAAAAAAGGTTAGTGATGTAGCTCAGTGGTAAAGCACCTCTGGATTTAACTCCCAGTAACACCAAAAATAAATAAGTAAATAATAAAATAAAATCTCTGTAAGACAGGTGCTACCATTAGTCCCAGTTTGCAGATGGAAAATTAAGTCAGTGAGAGGTTTAGTTATTTTCCTAAGGTTGCATAGTTCATAAGGGCTGGAGCAGGGATTTGAGCCCTGATAGAGTGACCTTAGAATCTGTGTTTAAAATCTTGACACTAAACCAAGTGAGTGACACATGATCCCTCAAAAGTCCACTGGCAAAGACAGAAGCCAAGAAAATCCCTTTTATAACTCAAGGTGATCAGTAAGTGCAGCATTGTGTAGGAACTGAGGACAGGGGGCTACACAGGGACATATAGGCACATCACTTTATTTATTATTAAATAGTTCATGGTTTTGAATATGTAATACATACAATGGTATAAACTCTTACAACTTTCTTTTTTTTTTAAAGAGAGAATTTTTTAAATATTTATTTATTTATATTTAGTTTTCGGTGGACACAACATCTCTATTTTATTTGCATGTGGTGCTGAGGATTGAACCCAGTGCCCCACGCATGCCAGGCGAGTGCGCTACCGCTTGAGCCACATCCCCAGCGCCCAAAATCTTACAACTTTCAATTGTTACCAAGTAGTCAATCTGTCCAGAGACAGCTACTTTACCAATTATTTTATATGTCCTTCCAGAGGTACTCTGAGAATTAAAAGAAAGATCAAAACAGTGTTGTTAACCAATGACAAAATATTTTGAATGTCATTCTGTCAGTATTTGTAGGTAACTGATTCTTTTTTTTTTAATTTTTTTATTAGCTACACATGACATTACAATGATCTTAGCAATTCATACATTTGAATCAATTGGGGTATAATTTCTCCTTTTCCTGATTGTACAGATGGCACCTGATTCTTAAAGTTTAAGATGTCTGAAGACTCACAGGGGAGGGTCTTATTGTCTTGGGGCCTTCCTTTATGCCCATACTCATTTGTCTGTCACCACATCTGGAAGCCCTTGCTCCTTCTCTTTCTCCTTGTTTCATCAAAAACGGAATCTGTATGACTTTTGTCCATTTGGAATGCATCTGTAAGAATAGCAGGGGGCCATGAGCGCCTCAACCTACCCTAGAACTTTGAGTCCAAGGGCTGCTCCATGTGAGTGTGACTGCTTTGCAGTGGTAAGCTCTCAGTGGGAGTGCTTTCTTCCTGGACCTGGAGATGGCAGACAGGCATCGGGCCTTCTTCTGCTGCTCACTCTCCTGTATGGTTACAGAGATCTGTTGCTGCACCCTCTGTAACACGGGCCCTCAAAATAATAAGGCTGCTGTGACCCTTAGCCTGTCAACTGCCCACAACAGGAGGAAGACAAGAATTGAAGTAAGCATTTGAAAACTTCTGTAGCACCTTGACAGAGTAATTTTGTGCCTGTGGAATTTAATAATAAACAATTCTCACTTATATTTTTGTATCCCTAAATTTTACTGTGATCTTTACTGTATTCATTTTTAATTTTTTAGTGCAGTGTAGTTATTCTTGATAATGGGGTTCATTTTGACATTCATAAATGCATATAACAGTTTTCTTCATTTTAATCCTCAGTACTATCCTCTTCCCTGTATTACATTTATAATAATTTATAATTACTATAATAACTTTTCTAGTATTTATTTTTTTTATTTTACTATGTAAAAGTATTGGTTTAAACAAAATTGGAAATTTGAAAAAAATACAACAGTCTTTCACAATAGTTTGAGAACCACTGCTGGATAAAATACCCAAACCTGAGGGTGTAGGTATTCATGCCCTGGGGTGTTCTGCGGCACCAGCAGATGAGGAAATGGGGTCCCCTAACATTTGGGAGTGAAGAGAGATCAGAGCCAAGTGTAAAACTGGTTCCATATGGTAAAGAGAGGAGTATGTTAGTCTGTCAGATTAAGGGAACCAAGAACAGATCCTCTAATCAGGGTTTGGAGTTGGGAGACCAGCACAGTAGCAGCCAGTTAACTGGTCAGGGCCAGTTATCAGAATAAGCAATGTTGTCCAGGATTGGCTTTTGCCTCTTTGGGTGTTTTTCCATGGGTAGCAACCAGAGTTGGTTAAAGAGGTGGATTAAGGGGCCCCCAAAGAAGTAGCCAGTCTCTACCTGTGTCCGAGGGCACCAGGAGAAAGAAATTAAGCATGGAAACCAGATAGCACAATAGAAAGTCAGGGTGTTATTTCAGTATGACTATCATTAGGCTTGGTGAATGCATCTGCTGAATATTCAGGTGCTTCAGTGGCTGCCAATTCCGTTACAGGATTCCAAAGCCCTCATTAGCCAGTGCCCATCTCTCAAGTGCTCACTCCTGGCTCTATCATGCCGCTGTCCACAGAATGTTAATTATAACATCACATCCTCCACCAACCCAGGCTCCAAACCTGCATGATATTAGTTGAGGAAGTTGCCATAGGAAGTTCAAAACCTGGATTTTTTTTCTGTTTTCTCTTATATTCATTCATTCATTCATTTGTTCACTTACGTTTTTATTATCTGCAGAAATAAAGATTCATGAAATGCACAAATAAAATAGACTTTACTTTAATTTTAAGAATAATTTTAGATTCACTGAAAAATTGCAAAGATAGAATGGAGTTCCCATACATAAACCTCACACCCAATTTCCCCCTATGACTAACATCTTACTTCAGTGTGATACATTTGTTATGACCAATGAACCAATATTGATTCATCATTATTAGTGAAAGTAGCTCATATACAGATTTCCTTAGCTTTTACCTAATGCCCTTTATTTGTTCTAAAGACCCCATTCAGAAAACATATTACACTTAGTCATTATGTCTCTTTAGGTTCCTCTGACTGTGACAGTTTCTCCAACACCTCTTGTTCGTGGTGAGCAGGATGGTTTTGAGAAGCCCTGGTCTGGTTTAGGGTTCCCTTCTGCTGGGATTTGCCTGATGTTTTCCTCATGATTCGACGGGGGTTGTAGGTTGGTGGGGAGGAAGACACAGAGGTAAAGTGCCATTCTCATCACATCAGATCAAAGGTATCACTGTGGATGTTGACCTTCATCACCTGGCTGAGTAGCGTTTGTCAGGTTTCTCCACTGTGAAGTTATTCTTTTTTTCCCCCTTTCTATACTATATTCTTTAGAAAGAAGTCACTATCTATAAACCATGCTAAAGGATAGAGAGGGAAGTTCCTCCTTGTTGAGGGAAATATCTACATAAATTGTTTGGATTCTTCCAGATGATAGATAAGTAAGTTTACCTATTCTCCCTAAGTTGTCCACTTATTCGTTTACTTGTAGCACTATTTGGCTGAGTTCATGAGCTTCAAATTTGTGTTCAATATGTTCCAACATGACTATAGGGAGTAAGTATGTTCTCTAGACTTTAAAATAGCATCAAATTTGTCATTATTTCCTTTTGTATTTCTGGTTGTTTCCTTTTGACATTTCTGGTTTGATAAAACTCTCCTAATACTGTCTTTTAAAAATTATTTCTATTGGCATAATAGAAATGATTTTGTTCTTACTGTTATCTTCTTTCCATCTGCTGGAGTATATCCTGTACCTACTCTTTCAGGAGAGTCTGTGAGTGATAAGTTGTTTGTGTCCTTACAAGATTTCCTATATATAATTCTTTCTGCAGAATGATAGTCTGTTGAATATAACATTCTATCATTAAAAGCCCCCCCCACCCCCAAGCACGTTAGAGATATTCCTTTCTTGTTTTTTTTTTTTTAACCAGTGTATCTGAGGTAAATTTGCTCTCATTATTACATAAATATGCCCTCTTTGTCCTCTGGAAATTTTGTAGAATTTCCTTTATCTTTGATGTTTTGAAATTTCACTGTGATATATTCAGGTGTTATTTGTTGGTCTGTTTTTCAGTTCATCCTACTTGGTAAACAATAGGCTTTTATAAACTGATGGTAACTATCCTTCTATAATTGTAGAAATCCTTAGCCTTCCTCACCTCCACAGGTCTTGTATTTCTTCTTTCCCTATTATTTCCCTTTACTTCTTCTAGAATGGTTATTAGATAAAATTTGGAACCTCGGATTGATCCTTCATGTCTCTGAACATTATTTTTTCTGTCTCCTTTTTTTCTTTACCAGTAATTTGAGAGAATTCTTCAGTTCTGTCTTATACTGCCTGAGTCCACTGCATCCCATATTAATTCACTCTTCAATTCGTTCATTCTTCTAGTCAGCTCATTTGTTGAAAATTTTATTTTAGCACTCATGTTTTTATTCTCAATGTCTTTTTTGTAACAAAATGTCTTTTTGTGTCAGAACTGTCTGCCCTTTAGGGGAGAAGAGGATGTGAAAGTGTTGTACATGTACAGTGAAGTTCCCAAGACGTGAAGAGTGGCTCGGGGGTAACTCCCATATAGCTGGCCAGCTGAGCTACAAAGGCGCAACTGGCAAATCCATATTTATCCAGATCCTGGTTGAGGTCTGCCATCATCTGATGATGGTGATTGTCCTCTTCAGTTTAAATATCAATGGAGACTATTGGAGTCATGTGCCTTCTGAGATTGCCAGGATAGTAGAGACTACCACAGGACTCTCCTGGCCAGTTAGTGCCCATTTTATCATCTGGGCTGAGAATAATACCAGGCAGGGGGTTCTCTGCCAGGCTTTCCCCACAGTCTTTCCTTCTCTGTATGTCATTGCTCTCCATCTCCACAAAAGGTAAGAATTATCACCTGATGAGATGTGAATTGACACCAATCACATTACATCTGAAGACACAGTACAGTGGGCGTGTCACTTTAGGATGAAATGCTTCCTTCATTTTTACGCGGTTGGCGCTCTTCAAATATTTGCTGGTGCTTAATTGTGGGCTCTTCTCTTAGCTGAGACCCCCAGTTAGTGGATCTGTTGCTGGCTGGAGAAGGAAATGAAACTACCCTGCAGGCAGTGCTGTGCTCCTGCTGTAGGCCACGCTGGCTGGCCTTCTAGGGCAGCTTGTGGCCTGGGCATGGGTGTTCCCTGTTGTCCCAGGGGCTGCCAGCCATCCTGGGGCTCTGCCTGCCTTTTCCAGTCTGAGCATCTATATCCATTTTTCCCACTAGAAGAAAATTTTGATTCCGCTAATTGGGGACAGAGAGAATGTTTCCACGGGGTCACACCACCTCTCTGCTCTATCTGTCGTAACCTAGCCAATCAGGCTGTCAGTTGCCTTCTGGGTCCCTCCTGCCCCCGGTCTTTGCCATCTCAGGACAAAGAGCAACCTCAGTGCTGTCTCCACCTCTCTGTGCCAGTATTCACCCATGATGTCCCAAGCTGTCCCTTCTCTCTGCTGCTGTAGTTTCCTCAGTAGCTCCCTACCGCTGTCGTCTTTCAGGGATCTTTCACTGATTCAAGAGTGAGAGTAGCCACTGAGATTTACAAGGGCAACTATTTTTCAAACAAATATTTTCTATCATTTCTATGAGAGTTGTGAATGGGCAGGGTGGAGATGGGAACAGCAGTGCCACGTTAACCACTAAAACAATCTCCACGGCAGTGTTTTAAAAATAGTTTAAATCTAAATATCTTATTTGAATAGCATCTTTCTATGTAACTCTAGACAACCATCTCACCTCCTTGATTCCATGTTTTCACCTGCAAAACCAAGAATCTGGACAAGATGATCTTTAAAAGATTTACCCAGTTTGAAATCCTACATTTCTCCTTTAAATGCAGCTGTGTAGGACCTCCACAGTGAGGTTTCTGACTCTTGTAGTCCTGTGAACATCTCTGAGCCTTTCCTTCCCTTATCACCAAGGAAGATCACGTGATCAATTCTGTCCCTTCCCAGTCCCTGCATCTGCACTTGGCATTACAATAAAACCCCATTAACTTGGATGACATTCTTTTAGAATGTATGACAGTTCTGTGACTGGACCAAAGTTTGTCTTTATCCAGTACAACCATGACTTTATGGAAAGTACAGTTAACTGTGTTGACAGCGCGGGCAACCAGTCTTCTAACTCCTTCAGAAGCAGCTATTTTTCCAGCTTCTGTGAGCATTTTCAGTATATGCCTTTGTATCTATCTGGGACTGGCTTTTAACCCAGAGCATCAAACCAAATAGCCTGATGGGCAGGACTCCGGTCTGCTGCAAGCCTGGCTTCTTGCCCTTTGGCCCTGCTGTGAGCTTGTGCCACACTTTCAGAGATTAAAAAAAAAAAAAAAAAATAAGTGCCACATAAAAGAGTGAGGAACCCACATTGCAGAGAGAATGGAACAGTAAAACAGGGAACTCCCATCCCGCAGCAGCAAATAGAATGCTTCTGACCACAACTGCTGCAGCCTAATGGAAAAGACACAGGAAGCTAATGGAAGACACAGGAAGCAGGCCAAGGAGGAATCTCTAATTAATGAAGGAGAAGCCCTTCCAGGTGGCATTTACCATCCCAACGCAGACACTAACAAGCCGTTTCAGCAGGGCGCCTTGCAGCTTCGAAGGAGAAGCCTGTCTTCAGGATTTATGTATTTTACAAGTACTGCAGATGATTTCTAAGCCCACCCCTAGTGGAGAAATATTGTGCTGATTAGAAAGATTATTAACTGTGGTTAATAAGACTCCTCCTGCAGCGATGCCCGGAACTCTCTGCACTTTAATAGATAGGTGCTCACGTTAACAGTTTCCTAAACTGTGCGCTCTGCATTCTTGTGACTGTTAAGGAGCCATCCTGAACCATGTGAATTAAGCCATACTTGCAACTAGATCCTTCTTTCTGGAGGGGACAGGAAAGATAAGAGCAGACCCCTGCCAAGAAGTGAACTTGGACAGAGCAACAGCCTTCCATGGTGGAGTGCGTCAGCTCCCTGGGGGGTAGTCAGGCCCAGCTGGCTTACTCAAAGCTACCTGAGCCACAGACATAATGCCTGGCAGCTGTTTGCCTAAAGGAAAACTTTACAATTTCCCAGGAAGTTGGCCATTTTCCAAATTCCCTGGGGAAGGGGCTCATTGTCAACTGGTGTCACGGGCCATTCCTGGGTCCAGAAGAGTTGAGAGGATGCTAAGAGAAGGGGGATCACAGTGGACCACTCATGGCCTTTCTTACTATATGAAGATTGGGGTAGGTGTTCTTAGAGACTGGGCATCCTTATGAGCTAAGAAGGTAGAACCCCAAGGTCCCTGTTAACCAGCTGCCATGTCCCCAGCCTGTTCCACTGATGGTTATGAATTTGTGGCAGTCAGGGGTATATGGTTAAATTTATTCTCACTTTCCTCAATTTCTATTGTAACTTCTTTCAGCATCTCAAGTTATTTCCATAGTCAGTTTTCCCCTCACAGCTATATTTCCCTTGAAGACCAAACTCCACAAGATGTTTGGAGATCTCTGTGGTAATACGGAGAGGAAGGGAATGGTTCCATCAGAGCACATCACCACCATTAATGAAGTGATTCTCTCCTGGTAAGATGAGATTTATGACCCCTGGAAAGAGATCACAAAGCTGGCAAACTGGGAAATTCTCATAATAAGCAGCTGATCCTGGCCAGTTGACATTTTTGGCCAAGAAATCTGTTCCATCACAAATCAGCCCCTCCTTTACAGATGTGTCAAGCAAGAAACTTGCCAGATGTTTGAAATTTCAATACCAGCTGCCAGTTCTTGGGTGAACTGAGAATTTCAAGGCTGATTTACAAAAGGTAGAGTGAGAAGCCAAGAGAGACGTTTTCCCAAAAGCTGTCCACATGATGTGTAGAGCAGTTTTGGCTGATAGAAAAAAAGTTCCTAGTGCTAGGGAAAGGGTTTTGGAGAGTATGGTACATTTACTCAGATGGTGTATTCTTCAGCCACTAAAAGAGAATTAACAACTGAAAGGGAAACAAGTTTATAATATGCTATGTAAAAAATCTACAAAGGAATCATATACATTGCCATTGCAACAAAGAAATATTTATTCATACAGACAAGAATTGGGGCAGAAGGGGAAAATAATAATTACTGAATTTTTCTATGAGTTTTAAAAAAAGTACTACCTTACCACAAGAAGAAGAAGAAAGAGATGAAGAAGAAGAAGAGGAGGAGGTGGGAGGAGGAGGAAGAAGAGGAGGAAAGGAAAGAAGGGGAGAGGGGAGAGGAGGAGAATGAAGGAGGAGAGGAGTGGGGAGGAGGAGGAGGAGAAATGTGATGGTGACAAGGAAGAATAAGAGGAGGGAGAGGAAAGGAGGAAGAAGAAGGAAAAAGAGGAGAAGGAGAAGGAAATTATGTTGTTTTCCGGCCACTCCCTTCATTAATTCCCCTGAGCTACCTCCAAGTCTCCAGCTATGTTCTCAGCATACAGACCTATAATTAAAATTTGTGCTTCACATCTTGACCTTTTCTGGAGTGTTGCTTTTATTATGGCTTTGGCATACTCAGAAGCCTCCAAAACAATGTAGACAGAAAGATCCAGCCTACCCCATGCAACCTTATCTGAGTGCATCTGCATTGAGCCACCTCTGCTCACATGCCAATCAAGGAGAGTTCTTGTCCAAATGCATTCTACAATTTCCTAAAACTAGGTCCACTCTGCGAAGATCTTACCACTACTACTTTGTTACTTCAGAAAAATTCAGCCTCCCTTGGTGGAAAGATAATAAGTAATTAAATCCATCTTGAAATCAGAATAACAAATGTGAGCAGGAAATTGCTAATAACTAAATAAAAAGATCTAAGTTGGGCAATCTGCAAGCTTCTTCAAGCTTTAGAGCACATTAAGAAGTTACATTTGTTGTTTTATTAAAAATGTGATATAGTCTGATTAAACCACTGACCTGTGGCTCCCCACGTCGGATCTTGTTCATGCAGGACCCTCAGCCCTGAAGTTATGACCTTCCCAGCAGGTGCCTGACATTTTCTGAGGGTGCTGGACAACTCTCGGCTCTCCACATGCCTCCTGAGCCCTCCTGGCTCTGATCTGTTTATGATGGTCTCTTCTGCTGAAGGCCTGTTGTGTTTTCCCCACTGTGAAGCCCATCCTGACAGTTCATGGGATTTCTCAATGCTGTGTGAGGAGCCAGATGCCACCTCTGTTGATTCCCTATCTGGACACAGGCAACATCAAGCATTCAGATTATGTTCTCTGAACACAGGCCACTGATGAAACATGTGACTTGTTTCTTGTAACCTTGCTGGAAAGCTCTGCATTTTATCATGATTAGATGTTTTGGAACTCCAAATCCCTATGGGACTCCTGTGTGCTGGCTGACACCTGTACCCATCTCAGAGCACTTAGAGTGATCTGCACTCTACTATTTGATAAGTCCTCCATCTTGTTTGACTGGATCTTATGCATTTCTGAACTCACAGTGCTTCCATAGGCATGCACAAGCACATGGTAGGTCCTCGACCAATATTTATGAAATGAGATGACCAGTCCAAAGAGGCCACACTATACTGCCACCCATTCTAGGATCTCCTCTACAGCTGTGCCATCTGTATTCTTATTCCCACATCTTGATCTCCCTGTCTGCCCTAGTCTGACCCATATCCATTCACCAAAACTCGGCTCAAACTACACTTCCTCTTTATCATCTCTTACCTACACTTGTCTATCCTCTTTCCTCACTCTCATACTTTCAACCCTGAGTACATCACATATCTTGGCACACCATCACTTTTCTATACTGTTTACTCATTTATTCCTCAAAAATTACTGAGCATTTTTTATGTGCCAGATTGATCAGAACAGAAAAGCAAAAGCATGCACTTAAGTACCTAAGTGAAAGGGTGCTTGGTAGGCATGGATTTGGTTCAAAGGGATACACACACACACACACACACACACACACACTTTTTGCATGTAGTCTCAAAATCTGGATCTGGCTATCTTTAATGAAATAAGAATTTATTGAATGGCTGTGAGGGTGTGTATAGGAGAGAAAGGAAGGCAGAAAAATCTGGCATGGGGCATACTGATGTATAGCAATAACAGATTCAGGGACCCCCAACTTTTCCAGTCCTTTTGCTTTTCCCCTGATAATTCATATTCAGGAAAGAGTGTACACTTTTGTGGATGCTTTCAACTAGGGTAGGGAAAAGTCTAATTATTCCTCCAGACAATACCAATGAGATAAAGGCAAATGCTGGCTGCCATTTTTAATATAAGGTGGAATAGGGGTTGAACAGCTATAAATAATTAAAGTCTATCACAATGATATGCTCAAAAGATGAATAACACAAAGTTAAAGCAGCCTGATGTGTCCAGTTGTGTATTTGAATTGGGTCTGTCCCTTACTGCAGTCATGACCAAGTTGATGTTAGTTAGGGCTTCTTTACCTCTGGATCGTGTTGGGATAGGCTGACCAAGACTCACAAAGATCTCTTTATTCCAGCCAGAATGTAGAGTTTCTGCTAGAACAGGAGCAATATGAAGGGCGTTGCCATGTCCACTCCCACATCCTCCCAGCATCTAGCACATAATCTATGCTCCATGAACATGCAGGCTCAACTGAATTGGAACCAAACAAGGGTTCCTTATCTGATGGCAGCTTCCCCTCTTTAGATCATCCTCTATTTTGAGAACGTGATTACTCCAATCAAGATGTTCATTGAAAGAATCAACACAGGCTCTTGATCAAAACTCCTTGATTGTGTCCATGGAAAAGCCACCCGTCTCTGCTGGGTTCTGCAGAGCATCCGGCATGTGTTAGGCTCCTTGATGAGTCAACAAGTGGGTCAATCACAGAGCTCCAAGGACAGCTGCCAATGTTGCAAAATGACTGATTTGCCAAGTGTTTTGGGAGAGCATGGGTCCACAACTATAGCCCTCCTGTGAATCTCATAATTATTCTAAAGGATAAAAGGATTTAAATGAAGAAATTTAGAGCCACCAACTGCCTAGGATAAAGCTTTCCATTTGCATGCTTTATTTCCACTGTCCACCCAGTATCTTTGGGGAAGAATTTACTTTAATGGTTGCTTAAAGAATCCTTCCCTAGCCAGAAAGTTTATTCCTTCACCTGCGACAAGTGGGAAGCTCTTCTTAACAAGAAAGTGTATTGAACAGGCCATATACGTTGCTCCTAGCTGACTGTGTGACCCTGAGGGTGTTACCTGCCCTCTCTGCAACTGTTTTTTTTTTTTTTTTCCCCATGTGCCTTATATGACTAAACCAAGTTTTTAGCCCTGGAATTCTGCAAATCCTTTAGCCATTGCTAATTGTGAGTAACTTGGATGGCTCTTTACCCTCAGGTTTCAAATTAGAGAGATAGACACAAAGAGGATACTTTAAGGTAAAAAGTCAAAAAGGCACATAAAACACTGTCATGGAAGTGTGATATTGCTGTCAATACATTCTCATTTAAAAAGCAAGACATGTTTCTGGAAATTTATTGTGATAGACTTGGGAAATTATAATTTAGATTGAATCTCTTGCAAATGATTGCTTCTGAGACGTTGCTGCCAACTTTCATAATTTCATTTCTTCTGTATTACTGAGTATAGTTGTTCATATATATACATTTTTGAGGACATGTGAGTTATATATAATATATAAATATGTATATATCTTATATTTCCCCCACAATCCAAAGCTTAAACACATGTGGGAAACCTTCAAGACACATTTCATAGGTCCCAAATGGCAGGCATTTCCTGTTAAACTAAGTTAGTGATGTAATTTATTATATTAACTAAACCAGTTTCCATTTTATTGCAATAAAAATCCTGTCTGTCATCTTGGCGCCAAAGGTGCTCCTTGGCTGGGCACATCTCCGTCGCCCCTACAAGTGCTCTTGCCAATTAAAAAGATGCAATTAGATGACAATTTCACCACCCCAGTCACAGCCAGCAATAGTGATGGAAGCTTCATTCTGATGGGCAGGATTGAGTTTTCTCACACTTATTAATGACCTGAATTAGAAAGGAATGCTTCAGTTGTCATTTTACTTAATCTTGCTGTGGAGCTGTACTATTTAAGTCTTATTTGTTAAACCATGAGGATGATAAATGAAGGGAGTATCATAAACCATTCCAAGCATATAGAATTGTAGAGTAGGAATACAATAGTATGTTTTGTTTCTGGGAGGAAATATATACAGCCCCCCAGGTCTATAGACTTATTTCATTTTAAATATTTATTTTGCTTAATTAATAGGTGATAGATATATGTATTTGGTATAAAAGTTACTGGGTATAAAGGTACAAAAAGCACAGGGAAAAGTACCAATCTAGTTGAAAATAGCTTTTACCCAGATTCAGCATATAATAGCCTAAAAATGATCCCCAGGCAATTAATTCACCTCTCTAGGGGCAAAAAGGGTAACCAATTTCTTATATCTGTTGATATCTGTTGTGGGTTTTTTTTTAAAGTCAAGGAAAGTTGGGCTCAGAACAGCAAAATGATTCATTTATGTTCATATACCCCCGACTAGAACTTGTAGCTTGGTGAACTAGAACGAACTAGAACCTTGGCCTCTTCACTATAACACATTTTTACTCAGGGTATATAACTGTCAGCAGACCTTCAGCAAACCAAAGACATTCTTTTCTTACAATGCAAAACCAAAGCTTCCAATAAAAACAAAAGACTGAGGAAATATTCAAAGTGTTTTATTTGGCTGAATGCTCACAGAGCACAGAATATTAACTTTCAAAGAGATGTCTCAGAATGAACCCCCAACAACCTCAGTTTGTACTTGAAGAGACTGAGATTTAGGTTGGGAAATTAATATTGAGTGGACCCATTTGCATGAACTCTGAGCAGGGTTTTTGACTTTGCAAGCACAGTCTGGATTCTTCTCACTCCAGCCCTAATCATTAGCTCATGGTTCCCCTGGCTGTATCTGGGGCACTATGGCTGAGTTATAATGGAAAATGCAGGAGCACATTGATTTCCTATAATGGTTTTATCTATAGCAACTTGTGAGGACATCCTTGGCTGGAAGACTTGGCATTGAATATCTGAAAACCTTGACCTAGGAGGGGATGTTCCCAAATGGTGCCTCCTGATCGGGAGCAAATGAGCCTTTGCTTCTCAGAAAGGACTTTAAAACCGTAATCCTTTGCCCTGTCCTTTTCACAGGACACATCCTTTTAAAAATGGGTTGCTAGGCATTAGGGCTTCTTACTGCCTTCTTGGTTATGCAAGTTATAAGCTTTAGGAAAAATACAATCACTGATTCAAGCTTTTGAGAGAAGCTATGCACTTGAATTAACAAGGAAATCTATTTTGAGTCAAATTTTCTCTTATCTTTCTAATTTACATTGTATTAGGACAATGTAATTACAGAGACCAAAAGGGAGATCACCAGCAAGATGAAAATGTAAATACAGAGAAGCTGTGCAGTCCCTTTCTCTGCCCCAGGAAAGGTGCTATGCCCCTACGCCCAGGACTTCTCTACACCCTTTCCCTCCCAACAATGCTGAGAGGTAAGAATTTCCACCAATTCAGTTTTAAAGGTGAGAAAAAAATCAAAGTGAAGGAAGGTCAAGTGATTTATGCCAAGCCCACAGCAAAGATGGGCAATCCCAGAAATAGACCCAAGGTTCTGCCAGCACCTCTTCTCCCACCCCTCTCTATCTCCCTGATTCAATTCTTTCCTCCTTCCAGTCACGGACACTTAGGCATCTCTGGAGTGCTCCTCTGAGGTTCACTTCTTTTTTCTTCCTTCAAATGAGGTCATCAAGTCCCTCTTTAAATTTCAAAGATTACCTCTTTGCAGATACCTTACAACTCCCACCACTTTGGGAGTCAGTGCCTTGAGCTCAAAACTGCTCTTCTGCCTCTGGGTCATAGATTCTGTGGGTCTTTAAAAAGCACCTGGGTGACTCAAGCTTCCCAAGGGAGGATCTGGGGCCAGCACAAGCTGAAGACCAGAGGGTCCAACCCTCTAAGTAGAGACTAAAAAGCAAATCTGCAGGAAGAAGATCTCTGTTGGGTGATGTGGGCAAAAAGGGAATTCTCCAAACATTCTTACATTCTGTTGTGTGTTGGAAGGACATGATATTGAGAAACAAATAGGGTGACACTTTCTGGGCTGGGGATGTAGCTCAGTTGGTAGAGTGCTTACCTTGCATTCACAAGGTCCTGAGTTCTAATCCTTAGTACCTGGGGGGAGAAAAGAAAAGAAGAACACTAAAATAGTGACACTTTTCATTTTTATAGTCATTCACTATTCGCAAGGTGATTTTTACATCCATTGTTTTGCTTGGTCTTTATGACAACTTTACAAAGTCAAAAGGGTAGAAACTAGTATTCTGGGTGACTTGCCCAGGATCTTTCAGTTAGTAAATGGTAGTGCCAGACATATGGACAAAACAAGTCCAACTCTCTCTCAAAATATGTCCCATGTCCTTGGCAACTAGTTATGATCTTCTTTGTTAAATTTTGTTAGATGGATAGTATAAATCTTTCAGGGGCTAGCCCTTAGCTCCAGTACAAACCAGGGGTCTGCAAAATTTTTCTGTTAATAGTCAGTAACAAATAGTTTAGGCTTTGTAGACTATATAGTCTCTATCACAATTGTTCAATTCTATTTTATTTAGTGTCAAAATAGCTGTAGGCAATTCATAAGCAAATGGGCACAGATGTGTTTCAATAAAACTTTATTTACAAAACCTGATGGGCCAGATTTGACCCATGGGCTACAGTTTGTCAACTACCAGCACAAAACATTGCAAGGTGATTCTTGTCTTCCCCAAGATCAGCTCCACCTTTCCTCATAGCCTCCAGACCAATAATCAGGGCCAAGTGAAGCCTGCCCAGAACAGAGATGTGGGATCCCTATTCTGAAACAATCCACGTACAAAGAATATATGCTAATAGGGACTGGGGGAAATTACTCAGTATCTTGAGGGTTTGGGGACTTAGGCAGGAAAAATTGGTAGGGAGAATGAAACGTTGTATTGGGGTGGGGGCTTATTGACAGACAGGCACTTTCCTGTGACCCAGGGTTTACTATCTTGCTGAGATCAGATGACTTCTCAAAGCTTTGACCCAATAATAGCCTGCAATAAATGAAGTTGAGATACTGGATCTGGTTTGACTGCATACAGAGAAACAGTTGGGAGGTAGAAGGACTAACTGCATAAGAACAGAGAGCTCACCATTGACAACATCCCTGAAAAGGCATGGAAGGTGCTCCCTGACCAGACTAATCAAATTCCACTGAGACATCAGCACCTCTGAGACCTCAGCCCCTCCCGACTTCTGTTGGTCTAGACCAACACTAGGAAAAGCCACCACAGAAACAGGCAGTGCAGTAGATGGTGGTGACAGTATTCCCACACAGCGAGGATCACATAGCCAGAGACAAGACTGACAAGTTAACATAATGGGCAGCAACTAGCATGGCAATGAGGATGGCTTTAGAGATTGGTGGTGATACCATTAGACTACAGTGTTCCTAAGAGGTGAGATTAATGACTAACTAAATTCCAAACCACAGAAATGGAGGTTTGATAAGCAGAGGCTTAATGTCAACTGCTGCAACACAAAATCACTGTTTCTCCTCTACTTTCCTCAGTAAACCCATTTCATAGACCCAGAACTTGTTGCTTTCCCATGAAGAATCAGTATTTTTCTAGTCCTCCCTCAAAGGGATCTCTAGCTATTTTCCAGAAGAGTATGTGTGTGGGCTCTTAGAATGAAGTTCAGGCTAACGCTGATGCTGAGAAACCCAACATGCCATCTAGGTCCCCACTTTCTCAATTGAAGTGAGGAAATAGGAGATCAGTTGGAACCCTGGCCCAAGTTCTCTCAAATGAGCCCAACGTATCCATGAACCTACCTTCCCTGATTGCCAAGTATATCATTATTCTCAAAGGGATCTCAGCAGCTAGTAGAAGAAGACCTGTTATACCAACCAAGATAGCAAATCAGGTACCATACCACCTCCTGGCTGGTATGCCAAACAGTGATGTCTGCTCAAAGATTTAAAGAATGCTGGGGTGGTGATCTTCATGACATCTTGGCTGTTCACTTCATCCACGTGGCTTCTGCAAAAGCGAGACAGATGTCATAGGTGATCCTGAGCATTACAAACTAAACTGAACAGGAGCCCCAATTGCAGCTGCTGTGCTGGACTTGGTATCTTTACTGGAAGAAATAAACACAGTCCTCAGGCACTAGGAATGTGGCTATTGATCTGGCAAATAAGTTCTTTTTCAAACCCCATCAGTAAGAAGCATAAAAAGCAGCTCACCTTTCTGTGGAAGGACAGAAATACACACTCACTGCCTTGCTCCAGGCTATGTGAATTGTCTTGCTCTCTACTTCAGCAGAGACTTGAGAGTCATAAAGCATCCTGATAGTCCACCATATGGATGACATCATGCTAACTGGACGTCATGAGATGAGTAGAAAGTGGCAAAATTGCAGACACTCTAGTAAGACAGACACATGCTTCCAGAATATTGGGATTGAAATCCATGAAAATTCAGGGGCTGGCGTTATTGGTAAAGTTTCCAGGCATTTAGTGGCCTGAGACTTACAAGGATATGTACACCTTGTACCCCCTAACACTGAAAAAGAGGTTTGGTAGATCTTCAGATTTTGAAAGTAACATGTGAGCCCTTAGAAATATTTTTCTAACCCATTTATGAGGTGTGCTGGAAGACTTCCAATTTTGAGCAGCGCAAGAATGAAAGAGGATTCTCCAGCAGGTCCAAACATATTACAACTAAGATCCTAACCACTCAGGCTATGTGACTTGAAGACCTGAGAGGGCTAGAGGAATCTGTGGGGAATGAAAGGTGCTCTGTGGATTTTCTGGCCATCCCTGAAGCTCAGACCTCTGGAGTTCTGGATCAAGGGCATGGCATTGGAAGCAGGGAACCACATCCCATAGGAAAAGCATCTGGGCACGCCTGCGTTCCTAACCAGGGGATTGCGCGTGACTCTGAGATTGGAGTGGAATGTCATAGTTGCTATATTTTAGATTCACTAAATTGTACTGGAAATAGTGTATTCAGAGTTGGGTCTAAGCAAATTCAGAGGTAGCCTCAATGGTAAACCCAAACCCTAAAGTGGGCCGAACTTTGTATTTCACATTAATACCCGCTGGAGAGTACATACTGCTGAGGAGGCATTCAACTCCCATATTTCATCTTTTCTCTTTAGCCATCCCACTGCTCAAGGCAGCGGCCCATGAATGGAAAAGCTGCAGAAGGAGGGACGGATGCTCTCACCAACACAATCTAACCATTGTGGCAGCTCAATAACTGTCCTGTTACCAGCAGGCTGAGCCTTTGCAATGATGCCAGCCCTTGAGAAGACCACCAGTTGATTGTAAATTAGTACAAACTCCATGGAAATCAGTGTGGAAACTCTTCAAAAAACTAGGCATGGAGGGGCTGGGGTTGTAGCTCAGCGGCAGAGTGCTTGCCTCGCACATGTGAGGCACTGGGTTTGATCCTCAGCACCACATAAAAATAAATTAAAGATTAAAAAAAACTAGGCATGGAATCCCATATTACCCAGCTATAATACTCCTCAGTATTCATCCTAAAGGATCAAAGTCATCACACTATAGAGATACAGGCATACCTGTGTTTATAGCAGCATAGTCAGAACCAGCGAGGTGTTCATCAACAGATGAATGAATAAAGAAAACACGGTATAGGGGCTGGGGTTGTGGCTCAGTGGTAGAGCGCTCACCTAATACGTGCGAGGCCCTGGGTTTGATCCTCAGCACCACATTAAAAAAATAAAAATAAAGATATATTAAAAAAAAGAAAAAGAAAACATGGTATATATACACAATGGAGTTTTACTCAGCCATAAAGAAAAATGAAATTGTCATTTGCAGGAAAGTACATGGAACTAGAGACCATTATGCTGACCAAAATAAGTCAAATACAAAAGGTCAAGGGACATATATTTTCTCTTATATGTGGAAGCTAAAGAGGAAAAAGGAAAAGAAGACGGGGCGGGAATCTAATGAAGATCCAAAGAGATCAGTAGAGAAAAGGGACGGGTGGGATGGGAGGAAAGGAGGGAGGAGGGAAGTGCTGGGGAGTGATATTGATCAAATTATATTATTATATTTTGTTCATGTATGAATACATAACAACAAATTCCATCATTATGCATCACTATAATGCACCAATTTTTAAATGTGGGGGGGGGGAAAGGGAGACCACCAGCCACATGACATCAGAATAATTGCAATGGACCCTTCCATTTTACAGGGCACAGTGATTCAACTTTGCTGAAATTGTCGCCCGACCCATATAGAACTACCTTCTTAACGTGCCTCCTCCAGCAACTGTACAGGACAGCAGATCAAAGGACATAGAATTTTTAACAATATTGCTTCAGAAACAAGGGATGCATTTTATGTCAAAGCAGACAAGTGAATGTGTGACTATCACATGCCAAATCACCTGAAAAGTGTGAACCTAGGATAACAATGAAATTCCCCCCCTTTTTTCCTTTGAATTAGCGCAAATGCCAGATTGGAAAGAAAATCTGTAGGATTTGTGCTCTCTCCTCTGGGATGTAACACATGCACAAAAAGCCAAAGGGCATGCCTGGTGCCATGTTCCCCATATCTAGAATGTGCCTGCTTGGGAACCAAGAGGCAGAGGTAGCAGTGACCTCTTTCATCATCATTTCCAATGATTTTCTTGAAAATGTGTGATCCCTGCCTCCATAACACTAAATTCATCTGGTTTGTAGGTTAGGATTTCTAGCAAGGGAGGGCTTATTGGAATACAGTAAGGTTCCACTGAACTGGAAGCTGTGACTATCACCTGGTCATTAGGGCTTCTTATGCCAATGTGCCAGGAGGCAAGGAAAAGAGCTGCCAACGTTAGCAGGGGTGACTGTCCCTGGTTGTTGCTGGAAACTAGAGTTGCAGCTATAACGTGGGGTCTGAAAGGAGTATACATGGACACTTGGGGATGCTCTTTGTGCTTCTTCACCCAGAGATGATGGTAAAAACGGGGGTTCAGGTCTGTTTTACCCCATCAGCCAAGCAACCTGAACAACCTAAACCTCTGAATTGAGACATGGGATTCTGGAAAGGCAAGAAAGAAAAAGATAATGAGCATCAATCACTATGTGAGCTACTGTCATGTATAACTAAAAGGAACAAGTAAAAATGTAAAATAAAAATAACTGTGTGAGGACCAGTTATAGCAGCAGGACCAGTTATAGCAGCAGGACTGTATCTTCTCTGCTATTTCTCCCACCTTGCCTCAAGGTGAGGGCTGGCTACCTTCGTGAAAGCTCTAGGGCTCAAGCAGCGGGAGGGTGGGGCAGTATCAGGCACCTCTCCTCTCTGCTTTGCCTCCATCGTCTCTGCCTGCCTTGCCCAACAATTGCCAGGCAGTCAACTTTGCACAGGTATAAACTGACAGCACCTGTCCTGAGCTCTATCACAAATCTCTCACTTCCCGACCTGGGCTTCTCTGAGGTCCCTGCCTGAGGTCCCTATGGGATACCACCCATCAGTCTCTCCCTTAGCCAGTCTGGAGGTGGAAGGAAGTTAGTGACCTGAGGGGTGAGCCTTGGCCAACATGGAATGGGAGCCAGCAGTCAAATGCACCACCTTTTGGCCTCTGGATAGATGGCTACGAGGCACATTCTCTCCTGCTTCTCAGAAGGCTCCAAGGGAATTGAGCCTCCACCATCTGCAACAGTGACCAAGTGGAGAACACAATCTTGATCAGCTTTCCTTCTTCCTTTTGCTCTCTCCTCTTCCCCTCCTCCTGATTCCTGAGTCCACATCTCAAAATAAACCACCTTCCCATAGCCCTTACTTAGCACTGGCTCTTCACTCTGAGACACTCAAACCAAGTCAATTGCCCTCTTCCCTGGCCCCTACCTCCATCACTGCTCCCATTGCCTACCTAAGAGCCACTGAGGATGCTCTGAATGAACAATATTGCCTCCAAAGTGACCTCCTAACTGTCTAAAAATCTATTGATATATTTTCAATCTATAACCTCATCTACTTGAAAATGGTATTAAATATCCCCTTGTGACATATCCCATTGTGAAAGCTCTTTAGCAGGGAAACAAAACAAAATCTTTTCCTTCTCTTCAGCCCTCATTTCTCTTTTCCAGCTATGCTTTTTCAGTTCCTGATACTCAGAGGTAGAAAAGTGAAGCCTCTCGTCCACACTGCCCACTTCTTCACTGTTTCATCCTTCCTGACCAGGCTCGGACAGGGTTTCTTAATCTTAGCACTATTATCATTTGAGTCTGATAATTATTTGATGTATTGCACGATGTTTAATAGCAGCTCTGCACTCTACCCACCAGATTCCATCTCCCCAATACAACAGAAATATCTCTAGACATTGTTCAATGTCCCCTGAGAGCAAAATAACCCCTGTTGGGAATCCAGGAAGAAAATCCTTCTGATCCTCTTTTCAATCCTCCGTGATCACTCCTGTACTCCTGTAAAGAAAATACTTCTCTCTCCTTCTTTTCTAAGTAAAAGTACAAGCTAACAAATATTTTTTTATAAGCAGTTACACACCAGAGCACGTACTAGATACTATTAGAAAACACTTATTGATACTTAAGTGTTAAACTTCACTCATTCATTCCTACATGCCTGTGTTCACTCATTCAACTCCTATTTATTGAGTGTTTAATCTGTGCCAGAAAGTGTCCCAGACACTGGAAATACATCAGTGAAAAAAGAAAGTAAAAATCCAAAGCACATAGCAATTACTCCACATGGTATGGTAAAAGGCATTTGGGGCTTGGGAGTAGTGCAGACCTGGGTTTAAGGCTCGTTTTTGTCACTTTCAGGGTATTTGGTCCAAGGAAGGCACTTGGCTTATTTTATCCTTCGTTCCTATCAGGAAAAGGGATACCATAATGCTTACTTTATCAGGCTGGCTTTGCACACCACGTGCTTGTGCAAGGTAGCTGCTCACCCCATGGCAATGTTTATTAATTAATTTAACCCACTTTGCTAAAAAGCTTAAGTCAGTCCTTTACCATAGCAACTTCACAAGTTGAGAATATCAATTGTGGAGAGGAAAAGTTTATTGTGGCTTCTAGTGTTGTAGGTTTCGGTCCATTAGGTGACCCCAATGCTTTTAGACCTAGGGTGAGGCAGGACATCACGGCAGCAGAATGTGGCAAAACCATATACCTCATGACCTGATGCAAGAGAGAAACAGG
This sequence comes from Callospermophilus lateralis, assembly GCF_048772815.1. Lineage (NCBI taxonomy): Eukaryota > Metazoa > Chordata > Mammalia > Rodentia > Sciuridae > Callospermophilus > Callospermophilus lateralis. The sequence goes on along the minus strand of NC_135307.1, from coordinate 121,084,205 downwards.
AAGGGGATGGGGTCTCAATATTCGCTTGGAAAGCATATTTCCAGTGACCAGAAGACCTCCTACCAGGCCCCACCTCTCAAAGTTTCCATCACCTCCCAAGAGAGCCACAGGCTGGGGACTGGGCTTTTAACACAAGGGCCCTTGAGGAACATTTATGATCTGAACTATAGCATTAATCATGAAAGAAGTTTAAAGGGTATTTTGACATTAAATGATCCATCCCATGTCTTCTGCAGAAGAAAATACCCAAGTTTAAAATGATGACAAAGCCTGGGAGAGAATAGGGTTTCCAGATGAATTGTTCATTTCTCATTAAATGAGGTAATATATGCAAAACTGTATTGCAATTATAGCATTGTCTGGTATTGTAATTATCCACCCGCTCTCCCATTTTCTGGTCTCTTAGGTATATCTAATAGTGAGCAGTCTAACAGTGGCAATTAGGTGGCTCTCATCAACTCCAGACACTGGATATTATTTTTGCATTGCTCATTTCATCAGTAAATGTTTATCCAATGCCTATTTTGTATTAGGCAGTGTTGTAGGTAGTGGTGCCTTGAAGGTGAACAAAATAGTCCCTGCCTTCATGGCACCTTCGTAGGGAGACGGACAAGGGATAATTAAATATAGACATAGATGAAATGATTACATATTACTAAAGAATCCAGGAAGAAAATAAACAGGTACTATGATGAAGAATAACACAAGTGAGTTAGTTGGGTAATGTGGTCTGGGAGAGCCTCTTTGTGGAAGTGACATTGAAGCCAAGACTTAAAGGATTAGAAGGAACCAGTGCTGTGAGGAGCGGGGACAGAATGGTCCAGGCAAAGGAAAGAGGAGGCACAAAGAGTGCAAAGAGTATGACAAGTTGGATAGAGAGAAAACTGACTCCTTTGGCTAGAGCACAGTGAGAAAGGCCGGACAGAAAGATAGAAGCCATTCAGGGACTTGAGGCTGGGTATGCTGTTTAGATTGTATCCTGGGAAGTCACAGATGTTGGGGGCAGAGGTGAAGGGTAGCAATTCTTGACCTGGTATATCTTTTCAATCACTCTGGTCGCAAGAGAAGTGTCATAGGCTATCAACGGAGCTTGAGACGGGGAGGAAGCCCGGGACCCATGGTAGCACGTACAGCCTATCTGGCTTGGATTCACACCTCTTGATTTAAGCTGCCACTGCAGATAAGAGAAGGATTACATTTGATGATTCTCACAGATGCAATTTTTACTTAGTCTTTCCAGAGCTCATTTAGGTTGGCATTTGAATAATGAATACCGGGAGTATTCTGCCCAATATGGGGAGGCAGGTCAGAGACCTTTCTAAAATGCAAATCTGATTGTGTGTCTCTCTTGCTTAAAACCCCTCATTATATGCTAGATAAAGGACACATTGCCTGGCCTGGAATTCAAGTTCTTTGAACACACGTTCCCCGGCTTCCATTCCCTCTCATATCTGACACTCTCTCCACCCAGCTCCTCCAACCCCTCGACTCCAATTCTCCTCAACATAGTATCTGGCTCTGTGCCTCTTCTCTTCCTCCCCCTTCTTCATCTTTTTGGACTCATGCAACCCATCCCAGGAATTTTCCAATTTTAGCACTATAAATCCCAGATTGGAAACCCCTCAGTCCTGGGTGCCGCAGTCTGGCTGGGCATAATTCAGGAGCCACTTGTCAAAAGAAACTAACTTTATTTTTAGAACTACACACGCCAAACAAAACAGCTCCTCAGGAAAAACCCTCAGAGCCCAACTGCCACAACTGGCTTCCCACAAGCCTCTCCCCCAACCACAAGCCTCTCCACCTCCCACAATCCTCCTGCTCTTGAGGCCGATTGGCTGGGTCGTGTGGGAGGAGCCAAAAAGGTTCCCCAATGAGCAGCTCCGTGGTCTGAAAGGGCAGGGAAACAGCCCAATGAGCATCACCGCAGAGGAGCCAATCAGCTAGAAGTTGCTGGGGCCGCTGTGAGCCAATCATCAGCCAGCAGCTGGAAGTTTGCTGGGGCCCCTTTGGCTGTGGCTCTCAACACTTGGGCACATCAGTTCAATCTATGGGATGGTCAATTGTATGTGTCAATCTGACTGAGCCACAGGGAGCCAAGATATTTGACTAAACTTTATTTGAGGTTTTTCTGTGAAGAAGTTTTTGAATGAGATTAAATGTATGGACTGAGTAAAGCAGATTGTCCTCCTTTGTATGGGGAGGACTCATCCAATTAGTTTGTGATGATTAATTTTATATGGCAACTGAGCTGGCCCATGGGATGCTCAAATATCTGTTAAACATTATTTCTGGGTGTGCCTACGAAGGTGTTTCCAGAGAAGAGTAGCATTTGGATTGGTAGATTGAATAAAGCAGATGACCCACCCCAGTGTGGGTGTGCATGGTCCCATCTGTTAAGGACCTGAATGGAACAAAAAGACAAAGGAAGGTTGGATTCACTCTCTGCTGACTCCTTGAACTGGGACCTCAATCTTCTGTCCTCAGGGCTTCAGGTGTTTGGGTTTTCACCTGTAAACTGAAATTTACACCATAGACTCTCTGGGTCTCCAGGCCTCAAACTATACCACTGGCTTTCCTGGGTCTGCCGCTTGCAGAAAGCAGACCATGAGGCTTTTCAGCCTCTATAATTGCACAAGTCAAAACCTTATAATAAATCTCTTATAAGGAGAGAGTGAGAGAAGGTGGAGGAGAGGACATCTATTAATCTCATTCCTCTGGAGAGTCATAACTAATACTCACTTGAAGGCTGAGTAGAACAAAAAGGCTAACTCTTCCTAGGTAAGAGAGAAATCTTCCTGTTCAACTGCCTTCAAACTAAGCATGAACTCTTTTCCCACCTTCAGACTCAAAGTGAAACATCAGATCTTCCTGGGTCTCCAGCCTGCCAGTCTTCAGAAAGGAACCACCTCATTGGTTCTCCTGGTTCTCAGGCCTTCACACTTGGACCCAAACTAAACCATCGTTTTGTCTGGGATCCCAATTTCCTGCTCACCTTGCATACCTTGGGACTTGCCCACCTCCATAATCACTGAGGCTGTCCCTCATAATTATTCTCTTTCTGTTTATACCTAGATAGATTAGTTGATAAGCCTCTTTATATATACATAAAAAATTATATAGAGACTTATCTGTGTGCGTATAAAACTAGATAAGTATTTGCATGTATGTGTACATATATATGCAGTTGTCCCTTGAAGAATGTGGATTAAGGAATCTGACCTCTCTACACAGTTGAAAATTGATGATTAACTTTTGACTCCTTTAACATTTAATAGCCTGCTGTTGCCTGTAATGCCTTACCACTTACGAAAATGGTTAATTCACACATATTTTATGTTATGCTTATTATATACAGTGAAAATATGCAAGAACAACCAGAGATCACTTTTCACTGCAATACACAGCTTACTAGAGAGAATTTCTAAAATGCAAAGCTGATTATGCTTCTCTCTTGCTTAAAGCCCTTCATTACACGGTGGATAAAGTACACATTGCCTGGCATGGAATTCAAGTCCCCTGCTACCATTTCCTCTCTTATCTGTCAGCACTCCCCACTTAACTGTTGCAGGTGACTAACAACACACACTGTTTTAAGTGGATGCTCACATAACGTGGTAATGTAAGCACAGATGAAAATTCCAAGAAATCATAAAAAATGCCAGATATTTGAAAAAAAACTAATAGATGTTTTGATGGGCTCATTAGTAGACTTGATATAGCTGAGGAAAGGATCTCTGAGCTTGAGGATATCTCAGTAGAAATCTTCAAAGCTAAAAAGCAAAGATTTTTTAAAAAGGAAAAGAACAGAAAAAAATGAAACATAATATCCAAACTATAGGACAACTGCAAAATATGAATAATGGGCATACCTGAAGGAGAAAAAGAGAGAAAGGAATGGAAGAAATATTTGAAGCAATAATAATATATTTTTCTCAAATTGTCAGAAACTAAACTATGAATCCAGGAAGCTCAGAGAACATCAAGAAGGGTAAATAAAAGCAAACAAAGAGAAAGAAAAACACTACACTTAGGAGCATCATATTCAAACTTCATAAAATCAAAGATAAAGAAAGAAGTCTTGGAAAACATTCAGAGGGCAGAAAAATCACGCCTCACCCACAAAGGAGCAAAGCCAAGAATTATAACTGACTTCAGAAACAAGCAAAGAATCATATCTGTGAACAAGAAGAGAGTGCAGTGAAATATTTAACCTGTTGAGAGAAAAAAAAAACCCATCAACCTAAAAAGTATGAACCCTATGAAATTATCCCTCAAAGATGAAAAAGAAAAACTTTCTCAAACAAAACTGAGATCATTTATTTCCAGAGCCCTGCCTTGAAAAAAAATGACTTCAAAGGTCTTCAGAGAGTAAAAAAAATGATCCAGGTCAGAAAGTTGGATCTACACAAAGAAAGGAAGAGAACTGGAGAATGAATGAATAGGCAATGATAAGACAAAAACATTTATTTTTCTTAATTGTAACTGATCTAACAGCTACAAGATAAATTAATAATGACAATGTATTTGATTATGTGTATTTATGAATATGCATATGCTATATATGCTATGTATAAAATAAATAACAGCAATGATGAAAGCATTGGGAGAGAAGATTTAAGAGTATTTTATTATAAGACACTTGTACTACCCATGAAGCAGCATATTATTATTTGAGAGTGGACTTGGATTTATTATTAATGCACACTGCAAACTCTGAGAAATACATACACATGCACAGACACACACACACACACATACACACACACACACACACACACTGTTTTAAAAGAAGTATAAGCAATATGCCAAAAAATGTCAGGAAACAGAATCACATAAAATTCTCAATTAAAAGCATAAAAGGCAGGAGGAAAACAGAAGATAAAAATAGTAACAAAGTCAGCAAACAAAAAGCAGTAACAAAAAATTATAGTTGGATATTAATTTAACTATATCAATAATCACTTTTAATGCCAATGTCTAAAGATATCAACTAAAAGAGATTGTCACAGATAATCAAATGACAAGATCAGTTTTATGTTGTCTCAAAGAAATCCACACATATAGATTAAATGGAAAGAAATAGAGAAAGTTATCCCATGTGATAGTAGATGAAATTAAATAACCTCTCTACAATCTCTTCCAAAATCCAGAACAGAGGGAATACTTCCAATTCTTTCTATAAAACCAGAATTGTCTAATACCAAAACCAAATAAAGACATTTGTAAGAAAAAAGAAATATCAATATCTCTCATGAACATAAATGAAAATATCCTGAATAAAATATTAGGAAATCAAATCTATCAATGTATAAAAATAAGCAAATAATACAAATGGCATATTCATTTATGAAAAGATATCCAACATTATATGTCATTATGGAATTGCAAATTAAAACAATAATGTGATACCACTACAAACTTATTGAGAATGGTCAAAATCCAGAGCTCTAAAAGCAATAAATGCTGGCAAGGATGTGGAGCAACAAACTCTCATTCATTGCTGGTAAGAATATAAAATGGTACCACCACTTTGGAAGAAACTTTGGCAAGCTCTTACAAAACTAAACATTTATTTTTATTTTTATTTATTTATTTATTTTTTACCTTTCAGCAATTGGACTTCTCAGTATTTACCCAAATGAACTGAAAACATGTCCACACGTAAATGTTTACAGCAGGTTTATGAATAATTGTCAAAACTTGGGATGTCCTTTGGGAAGCGAATGGTAAATAAGTTGTGGTACATCCAGAAAGTAGAGTATTCAACACTCAAAATAAATGAACTACAAGTCATGAAAAGGCATGAGAGAATCTTGAATGCATGTTACTCAGTGAAGGAAGTCAATCTAAAGAGTTGACTTACTGTGTGATTTTAATCATATGACATTCTGAAGAAGGAAAGTTATGGAGACAGTAAAGAAATCAATGGCCACCAGAAATAGGAGGCAGGAGGAGAGACCAATAGGTGGAGTATATGAATACAGGGGCATGAAATCCTATGGTGGATACATGTCATGACACACCTATCAAAGTTCATAGAATGCACAACACCAAGAATGAACACTAATGTAAACCAGAAATTTGGGGTAATAATGATATGCTAACGTAGGCTCATCAACTGTAACAAATATACCACTCTGGTACAGTATGTTGATAGTGAAGGAGATTTTACATGGAGCTGTGAGGGAGAAGGCATGTAGGAAGTCTTCATTTTCCACTGAATTTTTCTGTATACCTAGGACTGTTCTAAAAAAATAATAAATTCTATTAAAAAGTATACCATCAATCCTGGTGCAAAATGGCCTCTGGCTAGAACTCCCAAAATTGCTCTTCTCTTGCTTTATTAAAAGAAGCAAATGCAATAATGCACATGCATATTGGTTCGACTAACTGATGGATAATCTGATTCAAAAATTTGAAAGAAGAGAAGCTGAAGCAATTGTAAGGCAGATGAACTAAGAAAAACTGTATCTAGCTTTAACTCATGGCGTTCCTTGTTTAGCTACCTTTAATGAAAAAGAAACAACAATGATCAAAGATGGCCCTGCATCTTTGATAATGTTTTCATCTGTCCCAGCTCAGAGTCCTAAGGCCAACCAGAAAATGGGCATGCAGTTCTCTTTTCTCTATTGCTGCTCCACAAGGAGGGAAAGAAGCTGTGAAGTGGTCACCATTTTTCTACTTCCGGGTAGAAAGTACAACTCAAAACAACTGAGCAAGTAAATGAGGGCAGACAGACCAGTATGCATCTAGTACTTTCTGAAAAGCATGGTTCTCAAAAGAAGATTCTTTGTTCATTCCCAAGAAATTACAGAGTAGATAGCCTCTGGGAAACAGAGGTTCTAGGGAGAGAGTTAGAAAGTTCTAGGGAGAGAGTTAGAAGAAACTATAAAAGGATGAATCAAACGGACAAGAATGGGAATAGAAAGATGAATAATATAAAGAAATCAGAGTTTAGAGATGCTGAACAGTAAGTGGAAAACACAGTGCAGTGGTTTTAAAATATGACCACAAATTCTTTGACACATGACTGAAAATCTTTTTTGTCAATCTTCAAGAGGTGAGGCTTTAAGGGTAAAGCTCAGTGGTAGAGTGCTTGACTAAGCACAAGACACTGGGTTCCATCCCTAGCACAGATGAGAGAGAGAGAGAGAGAGAGAGAGAGAGGAAGAGGCAAAATATTCAGTCTGTATTCCCGTCTCCTAAATCTGAATGGGTGTTTTGCTTAGAGTTGTCCAACATAAACATGATGCAAGCCACATGTGTAATCATAAATTTTCTAATAGATACACCAAAAAATTGAAAATAAGCTACTGAAAGCTACATTATATTTTATTTAACTAAATATATCCTAAATGCTATCAGTTCAAAATGTAACAAATATAAAAATGTATTTTATATTTTTTTATTACTAAGTTTTTGAAACCCAAAGCATATCTTAAAGCCACAGTATGCCTCAATTTGTACTAACCACATTTCAGTGCTCACAGCCACATGTGGCCAGTGTCGACCACATTGAACGGTTCAGGTTTGGACCAATAAAGTATTGTAGAAAAAATGCTATGTGACTTCTGAAGATAGATCATAAACGGCTGTGAAGCTTCTACCTTGGTTACTAGGGACACTTACATTTAGAATCCTGAGGGATAATGTAGGAAATCCAGCTACCTGAGGACAAGGAAGGACATGTTTGAGGAAGCCCAAGTGATATGGTCACAAATATATGTTCTGATTTACATTTCTACTTGGCATGGCCCTGGAGTCATCCAAGCTAGGTACCAGACATATAGGTGAAGATTCTAATCCCCAGCCATTCAGGTCACCCTCAGTCATTCAAGGTTTTGTTGTTGGGGTCCAGACATGGTGGATCCACAACAAGTCATTCTCCATATGCCTTTTGTAAACTCCTGACTCAGGATAACAAACTGGCCATTATTTTACATCCCTTACTTTCAGAGGGGATTCATTATACAGCAACAGATACCTATAACATACAAATAAAAGTTACCATTTCAATAAAAGGAGTTAAAAAGATGAAATGGTGGAACAAGAAATAAAATAATGGTTAAGGAGGGCAAAGTTTAGAATCTGTTCTAAAATTCAGAGGAAAAGAAAATTGAGATGATGCAACCAAAAAAAAAATAGTGTTGAACGTTGTTAGTCAGCTTTCCATTACTGTAAAAGAAAAATTTGAAATAACCAACTTATGAAGAGAAAAGGTTTATTTTGGATCTGGGTTTAGGAGTTTCAGTCCACAATTGGGCAAACACATTGCTTTTGGGCCTATGGCAAAGCAGCACGTCTTGGCAGGTATACATGGAGGAACAAAGCCAGTGACCCCATGGCTGAGACAGAAAAAGAAGGGACAAGGAAAGGCTGGGATCCCGCTTTCCTCCTCAAAGTCATGCCATCAATGACTGGAAAATCCCCCTATGTCTTAAAGTTTCCATTACCTCCCCATAGTATCAAGCTGGACCCAAACCTTTAACGTGTGGGCATTTGGAGCATTCAAGGTACAAACTACAGCAGACATGGAAGTCAGAAGCTAGAGAGACAGTGTACTTTCGTTTCTTTGAAAAGTTGGCTGAATCAAACCAATATTAAAAGGAAAGAGAAATATTTCCCAAGCATTTCAGCTGACATTTAGTTGGTTTATCAGCAACAACTGTGCCAGAAGGAAACTGGGTGATATATTCAAATTACTCACCTAACATTTTATTCTTTGCCATGGTATCCTTTAAGACAAAGGACAAAAGAAAGACTTCTAAAACTTCAAACATGTGTTCACTACAAGATTTATTCAAGGATTCATTTAAACACCAAGGGAATGCATAAAATAGGAGGAGCAATGATTATACACAGAAATCGATAAAATGTGTTGGTAAACTTGATTAAATATCTTCTCTTAAAATCCCATATTTTGTATTAAAAAGTAAACTAAAATTCTATATATAATAACAGCAAAAACTGATAAGCGTTTAATAATTATCTTAATGCATAAAAATCCTTATCCATGATCGGGAGACAATGCAAATACAATAGGTGGTTTTCCATAATATATATTTATATAATTTTGGCACTTAATGAACAGAAACACTATGACTTCCAAACTAAGAGAACAAAAAAGAAAACAGAAAGTATTATCAAGCCAATAGAAGAGAATGAGAAAGAGAGAAGCAAAAAACAACATGGAGGTCTAACAATAACAAGTTAACATCATTTCATTTAAGGAACTTGAAAGCTTATAATAATATAGTGCTTTACAATACTGAGGGTGCACCTTTGTGTAAAGTATAAAACAGCATGCATGGAAATGACGCTTGAATTCGCGGCAGTACTAACCCTTGGGAAAGCAAAAAGTGTGTTGATGTTAGGTACTGCTCCGAATGGGTCACACTTCTCTGAAATGCTTCATTTCTTTAAGCAAAGCTCAATAAGTAAGACATTGTTAAAATCAGATAAAACTGGGGTGGTAAGTACAGAGGTATTACTCTTCATTCTCACGTGTACATTTGAAATATTATCAATAAGATAAATAGAGCAATAGAAATTCTGGATGGAAGACCCCTTCTGCATCTGTAGCTCCATCTTTGTGCCTAGAGGAGGCAGAATATGGACAGGGCCTGCAAATGGTGAAAGGGAAATCCTCGCATTGGCATTTCTCTAGAATAATGAAAAACCAGATTTGAACACTAGTCTGTGGATCTAAGAACTAAGATCTAAGAATTGCTGCTCCAGTAGAAATCTGATTTGGAAATGCAAAATCTGTTTGCAAACTTCCCTCCCCCTGTGTATTTTTTAGGAAATCTTGGGCTGCCAACAGAGGGATGAGTCAGTCTCTCAGCCCTCCTAGCCAGAGACACTCCAGAGCCAAGAGAAACGTGTCACAGTAAACATGGGAACGGTGGGCGTGCTGCAGGAGCTCGTATTCTATAAAGGCCTACAGCGCTGACTTTCTGACAGTCTCTGGGAAAAAGAAACTCTTTTAACATATGCCTTTCTCAATGAGCTTTTGAGAGATGAGGCAGCCTCATAAGATAGTACAGAAATATTGTTGGGCCCTAAATGTGCACTGACGCCCTCTAATCCCACCACCCCAGCCACCCACAACTCCACACATCATCCCAACCCCTCCCCTGCTCTCAGGACTTCAACAGCACCGTCAAACATATTTTCGAGTGAGGTCCCTCTCACATCCAAACCTATACCCTCGACTTTTAACACTTAGAAGCAGAAGCTGGGCACAGTGGCACATGCCTGTATTTCCAGCTACTTGGGAGGCTAAGGCAGAAAGATTGCGAGTTGGAGGCCAGCCTCAGCAAGTTTGTGAGGCCCTGGGTTTCTACTCATGGGTAGAACACTTGCCTAGCATGAACAAGGCCATTGGTTCAATCCCCAATACTGGAAAAAAAAAGAGCCAGAAGGAAGCAGGAAAGTATGAAATGACTAACGGACCCAAATGGAACTTCCTGTGTTCACTTGAGGAATTCATTATTTGCTAACTGTCTAGAGATTCCCTGAAGCCAGGGAATAAAAATCCTAAGTTGGAAGTGAAAAGGTCCCCAACCTCAGAGAAAGGATGAAATAGAAGTAAACCAAGTCTTGAACAGGTTTTAGCTTTGTGACATCAAAGATTCAAGGTCCCTCAACTTTGAATTTAGAGGAGGATGGTACTGAATGTGTATGGCACCTGGATACCTGTCAGAAGCACACAAAATTTTATCTGAAAGTCTCAAATTATTTCTCCAAATAAATTTTTAAACACAATAATTTTCAAATTAACTAAGTACACTATATAAGACCCCATGAGAAAAACCTCATGAAATAATGAACGGTAGAAAGAGTTGCACACTTATTTGAGATATTGGAACTAACACTGACTACAATATTCCAAAAAAAAAAGTCAAGCGTGAACACTTTAGCAGGAAACAGAAGCAAGAAAAACTAAAAATAAAACAATGAAAAGTAACACAGTTGATTTTTAAGTGAATCAAATATAAATTCCAGAACTGGGACTTTTTTCCCTTTTAAAGTATGAATAATGTAGACAAAAACTAGAGAAGAGGAAAACTAGAAGATAGATCAGAAATAATTATGCATAATGAAGGCTAGAGAAACAAGGCAATGAGAAATGCAGAAGAGTTACTGAAAACAAGAGTGAAATAAGAAAGTCAAACATGACTGAAAGACCAGAAGGAGAAACCAGGGAATGGGACAAAGACAATATGTACAGAGATGACAGTGAGGAATTCTTCAGAACGGATAAAAAACACCAACGATAGATCCAAGGAAGTCTCATGAATCCCATGCAAGAAAAAGAGAAAGAAATCCTTACCTCTACACATTATAGTGAGACTACAGTGAACCAAAGAACAAAAACAAAATCTTAAAATCTGCCAAAAGACAACAAACAAAGAAATAACTTTCCAGTAAACAAAAGTTAAATAAGTAGCTGACTTCTTTACAGCAAAAAATAATGGAAATACATAATCATAAGCAAAAATAACTGTCACCTAGATTTCCAATTCATCAAATATATATATATATATATATATATATATACACACACACACATGTGTACATATATATGTATATACATAAATGTGTATATTTGAAATTAAATATATATATGAAATGAAAATAAAATTTCAACAAATAAAATTCAATCATTTGTGACCAACAGAACAGAAATTAAGGAAATTGCAAATGACATCAGTAAACTTATGTAATAATTCTATTTAAGAACATAGTAATTGCCTGTCAGATTCCAAAACAGTAAATCAAGAGGAAGCTTGTTCTGCTATTCTCATATAAGAATAATCAACTTTAAGTCAAAAAATACTTTATTACAAGTAAAAGAATCACTCCTGAATGACAATGACAATAAATGATTCAATTCAATTCAACAGGAAAGAATAAGAATCTTACATTTGGATGAATTATATTATGTAGTCTCAAAAATCCTCATGGCAAAAGTGACAGAAACACAAAGAAAAATACAGATTTTCACAATCGAGTTAGTAATATTAAAACAGTTATTAGTAGAGTAAGCAACCCAAAACTTGGTAAGGACATAGATGTTTTAACATCATGATTAACTAATTTGAAGTAATGAACAACACTATAGCCAATAATCATAGAGTGCACGTTTTCTGCAGACATATATGGAACTCATAAAACTCAACTATCTAATGAGTCTTTAAGAAATCATCAGGAGGGCTGGGGTTGTGGCTCAGCAGTAGAGCACAAGCCTAGCACACGCAAGGCCCTGTGTTCCACCCTCAGCACCACATTAAAATAAATAAATAAATGAAAAGACATCACTAAGAATATCTCAAAGGATCGAAATTATATAGAATATTGTCCCTTTTCACAATGTACTCAAGCAAGATTCAAAATAACTAGAAAAACAACATTTAAAATTACAAGATACAGGAGGGAGTTGTTGCTCAGTAGTAGAGCCCTCTCCTAGCATGTGTGAGGCCCTGGATTTGATCCTCATCGACCACTAAAAAATATTTTTTTAAAAATTACAAAATACATTGCCAGGTAAGCCATAGATCAAAGAAGAAATCACATGAAAATGATGATGATGATGATGATGATGATGATGATTGCCAGTAAAAAACTTTAAATTGCGATAAAGCAGCCAGGTGCAGCGGCACTTGCCTGTAATCCCAGCGACTCCACAGACTGAGGAGAAAGGATCGAAAGTTCAAAACCAGCCTCAGCGACTTAGCAAGGCCCTAAGCAAGGCCCTTAGTAGACCCTGTCTCAAAACAACAAATAAAAAGGATTGAAGATGTGGCTCATGGTTAAGTGGCCCTGGGTTCAAGCCCTAATACCAAAAAGAAAAAAAATCACTAAAGCAATATTATTTGGAGGAAGAAATGACAGATTATACACACAAACATACCAGTCTGAAAAAAAAAAACAGGTTAATTAAATGCCCCGAAAGGAAAGAAAATAAATAATATAAAAGAAAGTTTAAAATGTGTTTAAAAGTTGATAATCCTCAGGCAAGACTAACCCAGCAAAAATAAGAGAAGTTTCAAATACCCAATACCAGAAATGAAAAGGGGGACACCAATACCACCATATCTACTATAACAATTTAAAAGGTGATTCTTTTGAAAGAATTACATCAATAAATTGAATGATTTGATATCCAAAAATAATAAAAATTGTATATGAAAGGAAAATTACTGCTAAACTCATTTATTTAAAAAAAGAGACAAAATAACATTACAAAATATTTGCAAACAGAATCCAGTGATATAGAGAAAAGAATAAACTTCATGATCAAATTGGATTCATCCTAGGATTGCAAGTGGCTTCAGTATTATAAAGTCAATGTAATTTTTCTCACTAACAGATTAAAAGAGATAAATAATATGATTATCTCAAAATAGGGTGAGATGTTTGATAAAATTCAACTTACATTAATGATTAAAAAAGAAACTCTTAGTAAGCTAGAAATACTGTTAAAGTAATCAACGAAAACAGAAAAGTCTACATAAAACATCACATTTAATGGTAAAATACTGAATATTCCTGCTAAAATGAGGGAAAGACAAAAATATACACTATTGCCTTTTTTATTCAACACTTTATTGATTGATAAACCAGCCCCAAATGGCAAGATAAATAAAAATAATGAAGCTTGGAATGGCTGATAGCAAAATTCCTATATCACAGTATAGATTGTGCTCATAGAATGTCCAGAAGTACTACAGATGAATTATTAAAATTAATAAGAAAGAGTCACAAAATTACCAGAAAACAAAATCAAGTTTACTTCTATGTGCCAACAATAAATTGAAAATGAAAATTTCAAAACTACTATCTGCAATAGCATCAAGAAATATCAAGTGCTTAGAATACAGAGAAAAAAGATACAAAGTCTATATGGAGAGAAAAGCAAAATATTATTGAGGGAAATTTAAAGAGGATTCAAATAAGGAAAGGAATAAATTAGAAAACTCCATAGTGCAAAGATGATATTTCTCCCCAACCAACATATAGATTCAATGCAATCCCAGTGAAAATCCAAACAGGGTTAATTAGATTTTTAAATCTAGTTTTATTATTGTTTATTTACTTTTAGTTGCATGTTTCTAGCATTTACATGGAAACACAAAGGACCAAGAATAGCCAAGACACCCTTCAAGCCCTTCTAAATGTCAAAACTCATAAAGCTTAATTCATTAAGTTACTGTGGTATTTGCACAAGGATTGACAAACAGACCAGTGGATGATAATCAAGAGCCTAGAAGCTGATCCACACATACAAAGATGACATTGCAGCATGGAAGAGTGACTTTTCATAAGGAAATGTGATAAATGGGTAGTCTTGGAGAAATCAAACTGAAAAATATACCAAATAAAATAAAATATGCCAAATATGCCAAAAAATACAACCCAGGTACATTATAGACTAAGTATAAAAAACAAAATTATAAAGCTCTTAGTGAAAAATGCAAGAAAATCTCTTTCTAACTTTGGGGTAGAGGATATTTATGTTTTTGTTAAACAAGCCACAAAAAACATTGGCCATAAAGGCCAAAACTTGATAATTAGACACTGAAATTAAAAACTGCTGTTCATCCAAAGATCCTCTTTAGACAGTGGAAAGGCAAGCCCCAAAGCAGAGCACATCTTCAACAGAGAAACAAATACCCAACAAGGAACTACTATCCATAATACAGAAGGAACTATAAATGAACAGGAATATTCATACTCTGGGAATTCATATTGGGTATAGCCATTTTGTAGAAGATTTTCACATTATTTAGTAAAGCTGGAGATAAACATTCCCGAGATAATGCAAATATGTGTGTTCCTGTACACATGCCAAATGTTCATTGCAGAATTTTTCATAATAGCCCCAAAATGGAAATAACCCAAATGTCTATCAAACAGTCAGGTGGATGAAAGCATTGAGGTGTCTTTTAACAATGGAACAATATGCAGCGGTTACACTGAGAAAAGAATTAATCTTATACAAAAGAGTTAGAAAACTTATTATTCTAGTATATCAAGGTCAAAAACAGACTGTAGACTGCTGAACTACATGCATACGTAGGTGCCAAATCAGAAATGAAAGCCAGCAGTGACTGCCATCAAACTGTAACAGTGCAAAGAACACAGAGGGATTCCAGGGTGCCGGTGGTGTTCTATTTCTTCACCCAGGGGGTGATAAAATGGCTTTTTACTTTGCAGTTGTTGAACTGTTCACTGTTTTGTGGTAAAAAGAAGAGGAAATACTGGTGTGCTCTGAAAGTTAGTGCCACAAGCCTGGAATTGTCCTTGGCTATGTTCTGAGCCTGTGCATGACATAGAGCCCTGGCCAAGCCATGAAATGTTCTGATGACTAGTGCTGCATTGTGTCCCTGGGTCTGAGGTGTTTTAGGGAAGTTTCTGCCAGCTGGTCAGCATTGTTTACTGAAAACAAGGGCACTGACCATGTCCATCTGGTCCCCATGAGCACCCTGGGTGTCTCTGTCTTTGGAGCTGTAGTGTGGCAAAAACATGTCTATGTGACTGCTAGAGTATAAGAACCCCTAGTGGTGACTTGATTTTAGGCTCTTTAATTCCAAAGAATTTCATATAAAAGTCAGGGGCTTCTGATTTGGGGGAAAAGTGTGTAGGGTGCAGCTCTGGCAGGAAAAGAAAAATGAGAGCTCACACTTCACTCACTGCTCCTTCATGCATGATAACTTGTAAAGGCTGTCACTCATAACCTTACTGTAATGCTGTTGCTTTGTCAGGAGAATCAGTAGACTTCCCTCTGAGTCTCAGAGAGCCATGCATTGTGGAGACCATGCAAAAGGCCACAAGCAGTCGGAACAGGAGAATCCCAGATGCAGACCACCCTCTGTGGTGGTCTTGACACTGTGAAGCACTGGGGCTCTTGGAGACACACTGAATCACATGATGCCTGGCACCAGACTTTGGCCCAAGGGAAGAAAGAATATATACTTTTGATAGGAACAAGGGCATAGGGTACCCAGGAAAGATAATGGAAAGGAAGCCTCCATGACCCTGGATCTGAAAACACTGCTCCATAAGCAGATGATAAGACTGAAATTCCAGGATTAAGGTTGGCAGCCAGAATAGGTGGCTGACAAGCCATTAGCAATGCTAGATGTTCCAAGTGAAGTACAAGAATCGAGGCAGCAGGAACAGGGCTTCCAGATGGGCGGTATGGGAGGCAGAGATAGCCCTACACGGGGCAGGCGCTGTGGGTGGAGACAGTTCTCACTGGCAGGATGGGCCCTCTCTGTAATCTGCTCTCTGTAATCTGGTAGAGACAAGCAGGTACTGCTGACAGTCATGAGAAGGTAAGGCTCATCACAGCTTTTACCAGCTTTTTGCAGCCTCCTTTTGAGACACTCCTTCTAGAACAAGACCTACCAACCCCCTCGTTTCATTCTGGATTCTGAGTAAAAAGTCAGAAGCCAGCAGCACAGTAAACCCACAGCCCCCATGAGCACCCACTTTGTGACTTGGTATCCATCCCTTCCTGCCCTTCAGGGTAGTCCTCATGTCACCAATTCCAGAGCACAAATTCGGCCAGGAGACTTCTTTCTGCAAAGTCTAGAAATATCTAAGTTCTGGCCCTGGGAGTAGATGTGGAAGACTGAAGCTCCTCTCAAGCAACTACTTTGAACACCACGAGAAAAATGTGGAAACTGAGGCTTTGAAAACTTAAACTTCTTCCTGGGTAGTGGCAGGGCTGGTTGCCTCTTGGCCTATGGCATGATGTTCTTAGATCACATGTCACCTCTGACAGGATCAAGAGGAAAGAGGGAGGTGCTTTAGGGTCAGAGAGTGGCCCACTGGTAAGTCAGAGAGTCTAGTCTGATTCTGCAATTGCACAGCACACAGAACCCTTTAAGTCAGTGAAAGAATCAGGCAAATAACACACTCACCCCTGTGGGATATCGAGTCTCTTCCACAGAGCCAGGTCAGAGTGGCTGCAGAATCATTTGTCCTCTTTTGTCCTCTGGGAGGTGTTCTGACGAGTCACCAAGCCTGGCCTCCCAGCCCACAGAACAGATCTCTGCAACATTCAGCACTTGCTCTAGACAAAAGCCACTCAAAGGAATTGGTCAGATGCTAGTGGTGCAGACGGCCTCACAGGGGGAAAATTAGGAGTGTTCCTACAGATCACCTGCCACCTCCTTATTGCTCCAGCAAACCTTTTAACCTTGGTCCTGTTCTGCTAAGTGTGCATCTCCCGGTCCGTCCGTGCTGAAGTGAGCAAAAAATGAGACTAAGAGACATTTACCTTGGCTTCTATGCATTGTGGGTTTTTCTGCTTTTGGTTCGTGGGGTTTGTGAGCACTGTGCCTTGGCTCAGGCCCATTTGTTCAAGGCTGTTAAAGTTACACATACCCAAGCTTCTTCCTCACCTTGAATCCCACCAACAGCTAGGAGCATGCTGCCACCTGGTGGTAGGAGTTGACTCACATGGGCCTCTAAACCATGAGCTGCAAATTAAGATTTTGCAAGGTACTCCCTTGCACCAAGAGTTGAAAGAAAATGAATGTTTAGATGCCTCAATTGCCATTCCTGAAATCCACCTGAAAACAGCTCAGAATGATCACACAGATTTTCCTTGCCCACCTTCCTCTTTATAACTGACCTTCTTGTTGATAGAAAAGAAAGGCATATGTGGAATCTTACTGTTGGGCCTGCCCTAAGCTATAACACCCTGCAAGGTGCAAAAAAAAGGGGGGGGGGAGCGGGGACAATATTTCTTTAGTGACTGATCAAAGCTCCATGGGCTTGCCTCAGGCTGACTCTGTCTGTGGGGCTTGGAGAGATTTCTGTGAGAGTGAAGCAAAGCATCAGTGCTAGGGTATGTTGGCCTGTGTTTGCAAGTTTTGATTTGGGATGTATTGTAGAGTAAATGAACATGTGGGGTTTCACTTCTTTCACTCCCCAAATATTGCTAAGTCAAGCATAACTTTCGAGGAAGAATCTCCTAGGAACAGAAAAAAGAACATGCATCCCGCACACCTCAGTATTTAGAGTTGAGCAATCCTTTTTAGATGTTTATCCCTAACACAGATACAGCTTAGTAATGCTGATTCTTTTAAATAAGATTAGAGTGTTTTCTGAGATACCAGAATTCTCTGACATACACTGACTCACTCTTGCAGATAAAAATCCTTTGCGATCCTTCAGATTTGGGGTGTTTCATACAATAGAATAGTTAAAACCCATTTTAACACATCATATCATAAAATATTTATTTCAATTAAATTCTGCCATTACCTTATTTCATAAAATGCTATCTTTTTATCTTTTTTCTATCTCATTTTAGCAAAAAGCAAAATTACACATGAATTATATATGAATCAGACTGATTCATTTTTATACTTCATCAAATATGTAGGAAAAGTTTGATCATGGTATCTATAATTTCTGATTTTTATACATGATTCTTACTTAATTATTTTACGAAGACAGTCACCAGTGTTCAATACACAAACACATTTTCCAAATACCAAGCTTCCCATGCTTACCTTCTTAAATAATCATATTTTAGACACACATTATATTGTATTTTACTAAAGGGTAATAATTATATTACTTTAATGTGATATATTACTCTAAAATACATGATGTGTATTATATGTACATCATTCATTATTGTTGATTTGCTTTTAGTAATATATCTTACATAGTCTTTATTTTATGGTTTTTTTTTAAATAATATTTTTTTTAAATAGAAATTGAAAAATAAAGTCAATCCTTTCTAATTAGATAAAGTGAGACTGATGTGACCAACTGGTCACATCAACAACAAAGTTATAGTTGGTTTTATTTTTTATTCTAGAATTCAGGCACATTTCACTGCGTAACAGAATTAATGTTAGAATGGGCTGATCGGAAGAGGTTGAGTTTATAAGTTGACGGGGGCTGAAAAAAAGCAGAAAAAAAAAGACAAAACGTGGATTGGTCATTTCAAACTTATTTTCCTTTATAAAGCCAGGACAGGGAAAGAGAATAAGAAGACAGCAGATTGGTTCACATCAGGTTGCTTCTGGCTACTTGTTTTGTGTGAGGATTAAAGCAGGGGGATTTCATCATCGTGCTAATTCAAAGTATACTCTAGGAAAGCTGGCTGTTACCTTCCCTAATCCAGGATGCTTAATATTATTTATCAATATTCATAACTCATTTATGCTACTTATGTCAAATGTGCACTAATAAAGAATCACATCGATAACTCAATCCAGAAAAAATTTTAAACACTTAGAGCCTTATGATCATAAGAAATTGTTCGAAAGTTCAATTTCTATTCACAGTTTTGATATACCAAATTTTGATGGTGCGATCAATAAATATAAAAATGTACTGTATCAGGCTAAAATTACATACTGGAAAAGACATGGCAAAAGGAATTCAAGGAAATAAAAGAATGATGTAAAATAACTTAATGTTAAAAAAAGTTTGTCCATATACAATTTTTAAAGATGATGATTTTTCTTGAATTGCTACCAGAGTCTCTTACACTAATTCCTAAAAACATTTTAATATTTTTTTTAAAGTTGTGCTATACTAGGTATTTTAAAATGTTATGAAAGCATGAATTAGTCAGGGGTGGATCTGTATTTGAAGGTAAGAATATCTTTACGATTACTGGTTTCACATGTGTTTATTGATCACCTTCTATATACCAAACACTCTGTTGGAGACTCAGTGAAGATATCATACATCTACACTCAAGTAATCCCCTCTTCCTTCCTCTGTCACTCACACATACACACATTCCACTTGAGTTTTGCTGTTTTTAATAGCTAGGATCCACCTCAACATAGAAAATGGGCCTATTTGAGCCAGAAAATGGCTCAAAATTATAAAGAAAGGAGCTATCCAGTTTATCTAGACATTCTGTACTTTTTAATGATAACAAAAATTTTTTCTCCCTGGTACCTCTCTAGTTCTCTCCAAAGTGACAATACCAACATCCAATCCCTGGTTTTCTCTGCTTTGTGAAGACCCACCAGTAAGTAGCTGGATTCACAGCCCCAGGCCACCTCCCACTGACTGGAAAAGCCACTGAGTTTCACACATGCAGGAACTAGCCAAGCAACCAGCCACTGTTTGGATGGGAATTGTGGAGTTCCACAAAAACTCTAAAACTGACCCAAACGGAGGTCAGCTAAATGATGCCAGGATGAGGGAACAAACTTTGAATAAATAAATAAATAAAAACAAACAACCATAAAAATGCTCAACAAAGATATTTTTGAAGTCGTGTTTGATATTTACTCAATGTAACCACTGCTTGGTGAGACTGTCTACAGTTAATGCTCTTTGAGAAGCATTAATGAAAGCCTTGGTCCCAGAACCAAGGGCAGGAGGGTCTGACCTGTTGGAAGGGGCCAGGTAACCACTGCAACAGTGGGTTAGATTCTCATGCTGCACTCGGCAAGCAGCCCTCACAAGCTGCAGCTTCCTGAAAACTGCCATCTGACACCTCCACAAGACACAAGTAGGAATGGGATCATCCTGGGGTAGGACTGAAGCATTCCTGTAATTCTCAAGTTTAGGAAATCTGTGGATGTTGTGCAACCCATGGAAAAGGATACACAAAATGACCAATAATACTTATTTCCAAATGGTCTCATCTCTGCTATTCTAATGTGAGTTACCCAAGAGTCCTCAAAGCAATGAAATAGAGGGTCCTGAACTTCATGGCTTGAGCTATAGAAATCCCAGGGGGTGACTATATTTTAACATAAGAAAATTCTTTTTGCTAAATACATAAAGTAAGTTTTGAAATTATGAGCCCTTTAACCTGGAAGAGATAAGCAGAGGATGTTTGGTAAAAGGATAAGTAGTTTATTAGATAAGATCCACTTCAACTGGATGACCTAGGGCTGCATATTTCTCCTTCTCTCATTAACTTCTGGTACCACATGAAAGCTCACACCTGAAGCTCTTCTGTAACCGTGGCTTTGGCACCACACAATCTACCCTTTTTTCCCAACCAGCACAAAAAGAGACCCTAGGATTATCCAAGAGGAGAGCTGTGTAGACTTGGGGAATGTTAGCTGTTATCTAAGCAAAAAGAAACTGATCAGAGACAAGATACTGTGCTACTTGATGGCCCAGGATGCATGGAATAAACAACCTCAAAGCCCAGCATCAGAGAACTGGAGATTTGCACCTGGCATGACAAGTATTAAAAAGTCAGACTAATTAGCATTTACTGTACTCCTAATATGGCCCCCTAATATGGGCCTTTTAACGAAATGAGACATTTTTGCAGGATTATATGGAATTCTGAAAGTCATAGAAAAAGCTATGGTGGGTCTAGCACTGTGAAGGTGTAAGATTAGCCCTATTAACAAAGGGCTGCCTTTGCTGTGGAGGCTTGAGGGAGGAGAAAAGAGACCATGTATCTTCCTGGTTGCCCTGTTCAGCAATCAGGATAGGGAGAAGGGCCAGCCATTGGAGAAAATGTGCTCTCTAGGAACTAACAGCTTTGGTCTGTTTGAACCCATCTCCCAGACTGTGTTCAGAATCTGGTGGGCAACTTGAAAAAAAATGAATTATGGCCCAAAGCAAGGTTGGTCTGTTTGCCCTGGTTCATCTGCAAATCAGTCAAAATAGGAAATCCCTTAGAATCAGTCATGTTTTATCCAAAAATATTCCTAAACCCCCAAATCCTTGCTAATTGGGCAGATACTTGGGCAGGTATGTAGCAGAGAGAGATTGGGGATGGGAGAAAATGCATTTGCATTTCATCAGTTTCCAGATTGGCTTTATTTAATTTTCCATGTAGGATTTTTAATTGAATCCACCCTAAGCTTCAAACAATTTCTAGCTGCCCAACAGATCCTGAACAGTCATCTTGCTTTTTAGTAAGAAAGGCTATCAAACCAGCTATATAGCCCTTGAGACCCAAGGCGACAGCAACTCAGAGAGCCTTCCTGCTCTTGCTTTGTATGCTGAGCTCGTCCTCAAACCAGTGCTTAATCTTCTGTTCATTTGCAGAAGTGAAAGGGACAGATGATTAACTGCTGTGGGGAGACTTGGGAAATTCATTGGAAGATGGGCTTGCTCGCATTAAACCATATTTATAACCTTTTACAGTTGAAGACAATTGAACAGCCAAAGAAAATAGCCCAAGAGGGAAACCAAAGAGATTTAAGATGCCTTGATGGAAGGTTCTTGACAAAACTCCCGGACCAATGTAATCTCATTGAAAGTGCAGCCTTTTCTGTCTCTTACCAAGAAGTTTTTATGAATAAAAGAGAAAATAGCCCATGACTGGTCTTATCTACATGATTAGTGGTGTTTACAAAACACAGATTCACTGGGTAGCAAGAAAATAGTGCAAGCTTCTTTGCAGGTAAAATAAATAAATAAAAGAGAATCTGCTAAAGTCAGAAACACAAGGGTCCATTCTCTTCTATCTCTCCTCATTTGATTGTTCTGAGTTTGGCAATGAGGTGCACCCTAAAAAATCCCATATAAATAAATCAAGAAATGACAAACATATTTGGGGGAGAGGGGGTATTAGGATTTGAACTCAGAGGTACTCAACCACTGAGCCACATCCCCACCTCTATTTTGTATTTTATTTAGAGACAGGGTTTCATTGAGTTGCTTAGTGCCTCGCTTTTGCTGAGGCTGGCTTTGAACTTGTGATCATCCTGCTTTTGCCTCCCAAGCCACTGGGATTTCGGATATGAGCCACCGTACCCAGCAAGCAAACAGATTTTTAAAGCTGGGGAGACAAAGAAAACGAGAGCTCGTTTTTTTTTAACATGATCTAAAATTTGACTTTAAAAAGCTGGGATGCATTACAGGTACAGTAGGGGCACTGGAGAGATGGCGCATGCCTGTAATCCTAATGGCATGGGAGGCTGAGGCTGGAGGATCAAGGGTTCAAAGACAGCCTTGGCAATTTAGCAAGGCCCTAAGTAATTCAGCAAGCCCCTGTCTCTAAATAAAATATATATTTATATGATATATATTATATAAATAAATTTTATATATTACGTATATAAAAGGGTTGGGGTTGTGACAAACTTTTATCTTAGAAGTCCTTATGGAATAATTATCTCATATGAGATAAATTTAAAGTCCTTCCTAAGATAAAATTTGTGCACATAGCAAATGTGCTTTACATTTAAACTTCAGAAAACTGAAGGGCTGGGGTTGTGGCTCAGTGGTTAGGTAACCCTGAGTTCCATCCCCAGGACCAAAATAAATAAAAAAGAAAGAGAAATTCTACAGGATTCTGTTCAATACTGATCACCCAACTCAAAGTCTCAAGGGTGTAGAGAAGACAGGCTTCAGAGCAGTGGGAGTCTGTTTTATTCAATCCAGCATGCCTGCCATCTCTCTACCTGGATCTCCCACATCGCAAGTTCTCTTCCCTGTTCAAACCTCCCACCTACTTCCACACTTTTCTTGAGGACAGTAAGCCTTCTTCTCATTTCATGACTTCTTATCGAGCCTGGGGCCTCTTCTCATTACCAAAAATCTCTACTCTCCAGCCCTCATCAACAGAAGGTATTTTATATGGATTTCCTTAATATTATCATGTCTCTAAAGACTTGGGTTTAAAAAAAAAAAAAGAAGTCTTGGGCTTAACATTTTTATGCATCTTGTCCTCTTCTAAGACTTGGGTTTAACATTTTTATGCATCTTGTCCTCTTTTAAGTCTTCTTAGGGATCTCAATTTTAAAACGTGCATTAATCTCTTTAAGAATATGCATGTTTATTTGGTTTTCTTGAGGTAGGGCCTACTCAGCACAGTACTTGTTAAATTAGAAGATACATTCTTGAATAGTCTAGAGGTCAAAGCTAAGACAGCATCAGGAGAGCTAGACGAATCTTCTTTCATTTTATTATTGAACTATTAATAGCACGTCTGCCTCTCTGGGAAGTTGACTGAAAAAAAAACTTTCCAGATGTCTTTCACACATCCTGTGACTTATCTCTGCTCACTTCAGGGCCACTTGGATATTCAGACAACAGAAGACGACCCCAAAGGAGAAATGCCAGCCACGTGTCTGGGCCAAGTAAGGCAACACAAGCAGAAGTTGTGCATAAGATGACTTTCATTTATAGAAGCACTAGAAGCCAAAGAGCTCACCAGCACGCCTTCCATTTGGGAACTCACAGACTCAAGAGTCTATCTGTAGATTCCCAAAGATCTGTGGCATCAGTTTGAAAAAGACTGCACTCTTAATTAAGTTTTGTCACTTAGGAGGTCATAAATCTGACATAACCATTTGACATTGAATGGCAGGGCTGGTTATGAAGGGAAACTATCAAGCAGTGTCTAGTTAAAACAAAACAAAACAAAACAAAACAAAAAAAAAACGGAAAGCACTTTAGGTGTTTCACAGGGTTTGAAGGATGGAAGAGCAAAAGGGAAAGGCTAAAGTTAAACCCTAAGACCGGGGAAGCAAAGGGAAACGGAGCTCCATAGAGCCTGTCGCTGAGGCTGATGGAGGCCCTGCTCTTGCCTGTACCAATCTGCTGGGCACCAGGAGTCCACACACCTATGTCAGCCGCAGTAGCCCTGGGGCCTACAGTCACCAGTTGCTGCTTCTGCTGGAACCAGAGTTCAAGCTCCGAGCTGCTGCTGCTGCTGCTGCTGCTACAACTGCCTTCCCCAAGCAGAGCCCTGGAGACTGTATGGCCAGTAGCTACTGGTGCTACTGACTGAAGGTGACTTCAGATGCAAGGGGCAGGGAGAGGGGAGAAAATTAAGGTGTCTCTCTTCCTTCTGAGAAAGAGCAAATCTGCCCCTTCCCGCCAGCAGCTGGTACAGCACAGCTGAGCTTTGGTCAGACAAGGTCACTTGGGGCCAGTGATGGGGCAAGCAAAAGCTAGATTACTGCATGATCATGTATGAACACAGACAAAATATGAGCACTGGTCAAATCAGAAAAAATGACCAAGTGTCCCTTTATTCTGGCTGATACGACTGGCTATTGCCTTAGGCTTCACCTAGTCTTTCCTCTTCTAGATTAGATTTAGTAAGATATTCAGTCATAACATTAACCCCTGCCTGCCAGCATCTAACACCTCTCCTAAAACTCCCCCCAAACTACCTAATACAAGCCCGAACCTTATAACTTTTTCTCTCCAATACTCTCCAGCTGAGATACCCAATACTTCCCACAGTGTGCAAGCTCCCTCCAGCAGAAGGAGAAACCCCACCTGCCCAACTGTTGGTGCTCCTGGTAGACGGGTCTGGCTGCAGGGCATTGACACTTCCATTTTCCAATCTGCTGTCAGCCAGGGATACTGAACTCTGATCATCCCTTTGGAAAGGTGATTTGAAAAATAAATAAATAAATAAAGTGCACCCGGTCTTGTCTAGGCAATTGAACAAACACTGGATAAGAACAAAGGTGAGATAGATGATTGATGTGTCACTACTACAATACAAAATGGGGTCAGTATATGGGGACTTATATAATGTTCCTTTTCAATTGTCTAGACTGTCCTTCCTTAATTTTCTCTGTACGCTCCTCAATTTCTCTTGTTTTCATCTCTTTATCCTTTATCTTTTTTCTGAAAGCTAGAATAAAGACCACTGCACTGGAGTATCCAGTCAACTGCTGACTGACCCTGTTTTGGTTCCTGCATAATATTGGACTTTGTCAGGTACTAGTGAGATGCATTTGGTTAAAGATGCCTCCAGGTCTCTATCCAAATCTTTTACCCAGAAAGAAGAATAGAAAGTTCTAGGTTATAATCCCAAATGACTAATTCAGGATCCAACATCTTGAGTCAGATGAAAATGGAAACTTGGGTGTGATCAGTTTCATTTAAACCACACAGACTGGGCATAAGAACACAGTGGCTCCCGATAAAATGGATCTGAGCAGGAAACCCCACCCAGCAGGGTCAAAAACCTTCCTTAATGCTGCAACTCATACCAGGAGGACCCTCCAGGTCACCTTTTTGCTTGTCATTATCACCAACCCCAGCACTGACCCAGGTCAGTCATGTTAACAGATTCCAAAAATTGCAATGCAACCCTTGCCCTCCCATGTAACAGGTGAAAGTGGGGGATCTTACATGGGGCTCCATATATTTATAGGCTTTACTTTTGGATATTTAATACTTGTTTGTTTTTTAATTCAGATCAAGGTAAGGGAACTCTAATACTCCAAGATAACCTTGGAAAGTTGAGGACCAATGAGGGAAATTTTTTTCCTCGCAAACATATTGCCATATTAAAATACCCTCTCAGCTCTCCAGACCAGGCAATTGGAACCAGGAGGCTTTATTAACTGATCTATCCAGCAACTTGAGATCTGGAAGATTTCACTTTTCTCCACTTATCCAAAAAACACAGAAATGACAGCCATAATGTCATTCAATCATTACCAAATATCATGAATATTTGCAAAGACTCTTCCTTAATCTTTTTCTTTAGGACCAAAGGCTACCAAAGAAACTAAAAGAGGCAAAACACTCAAACAAGGAGGCTTTTCTGAAACAATAAGGGTGCCTAAGGCTACTTGGGAATGAATTAAATCTACCTGAAGATGGTCCCAGCATATGGAGAGGTGGGTGAGGCCAAATGCTACCCTATCACTTGGAATGGGTATAAGGAACAAAGAAACACACAAGGAAAGGGCCAGCATGATGAGGCACATGGTCCCCAGTTCTCTCCTCATCCATGGGCCCGGATGTTCGGACAGACTATGGCTGTTAGGCCCAGGAGAAGGCCTCCCGCTGCTCCTCCCCTCTCCCCAATGCAACTGGGAGCACCAGGTATGCAGAGAGCAAACAGTCAGTGCTCAAGTGCCATGCTGTCTGAGTTTAGACACCAAGTACTAGGACTTGGTGACACTGTGGGAAGTGGGATTCTAGCTGGTGGGACACGGGGGCCTTTAACTCCATAGGAAAGTGAGTGATGCTCAGCCCCTCTCATCTGGGAAAAGGTGACATTTTGTCTCAGGTGTCCTATTTTCAGAATCTGAGGAGTGCTCCTGGGGTCATTGTTGAATAAGTCTGCTTGTCTCTCCA
Organism: Callospermophilus lateralis; assembly: GCF_048772815.1. Taxonomy (NCBI): domain Eukaryota; kingdom Metazoa; phylum Chordata; class Mammalia; order Rodentia; family Sciuridae; genus Callospermophilus; species Callospermophilus lateralis. The sequence continues at coordinate 121,057,172 of NC_135307.1, read as the reverse complement.
CAATGTACAATGCACAGATTTATCTCCGATCTTTCTTTAGCAGAACAATTAAAGAATCAATTCATCCTGAGAATGCATGTACATCTGAATGGAGATTGCACTGCGCTTTCTGAAAACAATGGCCCAACCATCATTACTCCTGGCAGCTGACTGTGAAGTTTCCATCCGATGAGTTCAAAATCAATCAATTGGAGATGATGAAAGACAAAGAAAAGTGCAACTTAAAGTAACAGCCAGACACACAAAGGGATGCTGGATGGCTGAGAAGTGTGAAGGATGCTATGACTGCTTCCCCCCAAAGCCAGCCAATATGACATTTGCCATCACATTGAAGTGTTGGATTTGCAAAGCCAGCCCCAGGATCTGTACCCAACTTCCAAGCAACTGCCAGCAGGAGCTTTGGGACCTGAATGAGCAGCCCTCCCAAAGACATGGATACTGAGAGGGGCTTAGAGCACAGAAGTAGTCAAAGGTGCTTTACATTTAAACTTCAGAAAACTGAGGGCACTCTTATAGAAGTATCGTTTGCTGCCAAGTTGTAAACTACCTTATTGTTTTAGTGAATATGAAATGCTAGCAGATAGGGGTGAAATCGTTTTCATATATTTATCAGCCATTTCTATTTCCTTTGTGAAAGATTTCTTTCTCTCTTTTGCTGCCATTTTCACTTGAAGTTTTAAAAAGCAAATTGTAGGAATTCCTTCTGATGGTCGTTGACCATTTCTTGTGATATGGTTTGCAAAGATTTTTTTTCCTGGTTTGCTGTTTGTCATCTTTGATACATGACACACAGAAGTTTCAAAAGTTCTTAGATCTATCAGTCTTTACTCTTAAAATTTCCACCTCTGTTTTATGATCAGAAAGTCCTTCCTAAGATCAAAGTTGTGTGCATGGTTATCTATATCTCCTTCTAGTATTTTATGGTCTTTTTAACATTTAAATCTGCATGAAATTTATGTAAGTATATAGTATGAGACATAAAATCTAAGTATTTTTTCTGATAGCTGTCTGGTTATTCTTAATCTATTTACTAATGTAATACATCCTTTCCATCTGACATTAGCTCTTCTCTCACTCTTAGATCTGCATCTGATTCTCACTGTTGTAAATTGTGTTGACCAATCTGCACTGATCACACAATTTTCATATTATAACTTGAAAATGTTATCTTAGTTAGTAGCACACATTATCTCTCATTTTTTTCTAAAATATATTCATCTACTTATATGCATAAATAAATCTTCATTATTTTAAAAAAATCTCATAAGAATTTTAATTAATATCACACTAAGTGTATTAATTATGATAAATTGACTTTGGTTTACAACACCAAGCTTGTTATCCAAGAACTAAAGCATTTTTCAACTCAATTAAGTTGTAGTTTATGACCTCAGCAATTTCTAAATAGTTTTGTTACTAGTGTAATATTTTCTTTTTCAATAATTAATGGGGACTTTTTCTTTCATTATATTGACCAAGTTATTAATGCCCATATAAAGGGAAAGAATGATATTTCTACATTTATTTCCCGACTGGAAACCTTCTGATGTCTCATCTCAGTTCTTAGTTTCCCACCTGATTCTCTTGATATAAGTTCAAGGCATCATTTTAACAACTATTTGGGCAAAATATGTTTATGTTGTAATACTGAATGTTTAAACAGCTTTAAATCTTAAAATGGTTTCAAATGAATTACCTCATTTGATCCTTACAAAAAAAATCATATGAGATAAATTTTAATATCCTTATCTTACAGATAAAGAAACTTGACTTAGGAAAATTTAAATATCCCCCAACTACACCACTGGTAAATAGCAGAATTTAAACTTGAACTCAGGAAATTGGTCAAAAATGCAATTACATAAATTACTGAGTTATTTTAAGTAAATCTATAGAACACTATTAAACTCTGTGTATTGTTGGGGTTTTTTTTGTTTGATTTTTTTTTTTTTTTTTACTTCCTGGCACACATAGAAAATCTAGTATCATATGGCATATGGGGATAAGTGAACAACCAGCCTGGTTGTTCAAAATTTAAAACACCACAGCTGGATGCCCTAATCTACTGGTAAGGAAAAATGTCCATGTTGCATGTTATACTGTAAGTATGGTTGTAAGGAATGAATATAAGGAAGACTCTTACAACAATGCTTGGAATAGCAGAGCCCTGAGTAGTAGCTACTAGTCGCCCTTCTCTTCTACCCTGCTTCAGGAGCATCCTCTGTGTGATTCCAGAAGATTCTGTTTGCCCATCTATACATCCTGGACTCCTCAGATGGCATGATCTAGAATCGCCCACATAAACCTGGGTCCTCTACTGTAACATTGATAAAGGATGACTGAAGACCATTCCATCTTCTCAGTGGATCTCACTCAGTCCCTGACCCCCAACAGTCCAATGAGTTTTCAAGAGGATTAAACAGCTGGGTGGGTCCCCTCTGCAGGCTGCTTCACTTCTCACTGGCTCCTGGCTGTGGTGCTAGGTCCTACACCACCTCCCCTCCTCACTGACCAGCTGCTGGCCTTACCTTATCTCCAACTAAGTCCCCGCACTCTCACTAACAATCATTAGTTGGGTTCATCAGAATTTCACTAAATTTCACTGAGATTACATCCCAGTAAAACACAGGCAAAAAGTTACTCTTAATGTTATACTTTTATGTCCTAAAAAGGTATGAAATATTCCTTCCCAGGATATTCCATAAGCGTAAGCTAGACCTGTCTATAAGGGCAGAAAAGGGGAAATTGTGGTTAAAAGCCTACTGAAGGTTTTTAATATCCCAGGCACTGTAATTAGGGTTTAGCTTGGATTTACTCCTATTTCCTCTTGGTTGGCGTGGTCAGCAGATGGTCAACTGTGTGTATGTGTATGTGTGTGTGTGTGTGTGTGTGTGTACATGTGTGTTACTGGGGAATGAACCCAGTGTCACACACATACTAGGCAAGTGCTCTACCACTGAGCTATAGCCCCCAGTCTTGATTTCCAGCTTTTTCATGCACGCCTCCTCTCATCTCTCCTCTCCCTTTTCTGGGACCCTGATCCTCTCAGTCTTCCCAATGGTCAGAAAGTAAATCCCCAGGTCTGTACTGTTTTTACGTGGAGGTCTTTATTCCTCTTCTCCCCCATCCCTCTCCCCTAACAAGACCATTAGGCAAAGAGGTTCACATCTCCATTCAAAAGGATTCATCAGCCAATTTTTCTACATAAAGAGCTCTCTCCTTCAAACAGATGACGCCCCTTCTCTGGAATGCACATACAAGTACAATCTGCTTTTGTGTTGATTGCAGTTTTGCTCCTTCTGGCTCCATAAGTCTCCTCAACCTCCCTTGTCTTCCCCTCTGGGCAGGATCTGATCTGAGTGCCTCCGTGGTGGGACTTCCAGGGTGGCCCTCCTGCCAGGCAGGCACGACTGCACTTGCTGTCTCCTCCCAGCCTCTGCATTCCCAGTAACCCTGCGAAGGCCTCTGTCCAGAGACAGGGAAAAAACCCTCCGACCCCCTCCATCCTTTCTAGGATCTCCCCAAGATGCTTCCAGGCTGTCCCTCAGGAACCTTGCTCAGACCAAGGTCTCCTGCCCCCACTGGACTCTACCGACTTGTCTAAAATGTTCACAGCAAGATTCTCCTACAAGAGGAGAATAGACCTCGCTCCTTCACCCCAGGCAAAACTGCTTGCTTCCTAGGAAGTTTCATTAGAAGCACTGGGCAGATTAGAAAATGTCGGAAACTTGAAAAGCATTTTTTTTTCTTTACTTTCCATGGAAGGAAACAGTATAGACCAGGAGACAGTGGTCAGAGGGCTGGGGGCATTCCATGAACTCCTTCCAGACCAGGCTGGGGAATGCCTTTGTTCTTGACCTCCTGATTTTGAAGCTGAATCCTTAGATAGCTGTTTTAAAAGACAGATTCTCACCCCCCACACAGCCCTCTACCTTTCACTCTAGCCAGGTACCACTCCCTTCAGCCTGCTCAGTGGGGGGTGCCACTCATGACCAGTAAAACTGAACTTGTCTAGTCAGCCCCCTCCGTGGACCATTGACCAATGTACATTCTGTAAATCAGGTGCTGAAACTCTAGAAATAAAGAGTCCCCTAAAGTTTTATGCTTTAAGTGAAATGGATGTTATTTCAAGGGTCTTGGTTTCAAGTCCTGCCCTTGAAACTCTCCTCTCCTCTCTCCTCTCGGCTGTTTGCAAGGTTCCAAGACAGCACCCCAGAGTATTCCCGCAGCAGAGCCTCCTCCCAGCCTGGCTCCCCTCACCCCATCCCGTCCCTGCCTCCAGCATCCTGAGCTCTGGTGGAAGAGAAGGGGTAAGTCTGCCCTCAATAATCTGGTCTTCCCCGTGCAACATAAACAGGTATTCTTAGGCAGTCCATTCTTATTTTGGAACTGCTGTCTGGGGTCACATGGAAGCCGGGAACAGTGCCCTTGTGCTGTGGCTGCATCTTTGGAGAATGACATCAATTCAGAATTTTTCAAAGAGGACAGTTGGAGACTTCGACTCGCAGGGCCAAAGCATGGAGTGACTTAGCAATGGTGCAAACCAGCACAGCCATCTCCCAGATGGGGAAACTAAGGCTCAGAAAGGGGGAGTGACTTTTGCAATTCTCTGATTCCCTCATTCCATGCCAGTGTTCTCCCAAGCACCCCATGGATCAACAAAAATCACAGGGGACTTATCAGAACAGAGAAGCCACTCCCTTCACAGTGGCCCGGGCTCACCGTGCCCCTGACTGCCATGCTGGGAGTGGGAAGGAGGTTCACAGACAGCAGGACCTGAGGAGAATGAGGTGTAAGTTCAAGATAACTGTTTTCTCTCAAAAAGACTTTTTAAATTCTAAAATTAATATGTGCTTGTTATTTTTTAAAAAATCTAAAAAAGAATATAATATGGGGAATCGATCCCTTTCTCTAGAGGTATTCACTATTAAGCTGGATTTTTCTTTCAAACATATATCTGTAACATATGTATATGCACATATTTGCATGTATATGTTTTCCCTTTAAAATGAGTTTATATTGAATATTCTATTCTGCAACTTAATTTTCTTTTTTTTAATATAATGAGCACATTTGCTTATGTCAGCACATGTAAATGTCCCTCTCTTTTTAATGCCTGCATGATATTCCACAGTGTTAATGTATCATATCTGATTGAACTCATTTATAGATATTTGGATTGATTCTGGCTCAGGGAAGTTATAAATATTGCTTCAGCAAACATGTCTGTGCAGAATTTTGTATACTGGTGCTGAGATTCTGTAGGATAAATTCTGAAAAAGAGAAATGCAAACCAAAGGGGATGATTGCTTTATTTTTATTTTTTTAAAATTTATCGGTTCTTTAGCTATACATGACAGCAGAGTCCATTTTGATATAATTATACAAGCATGGAATATATCTTATTCTAGTTATAATCTCATTGTTAAGGATGTATATGAGGGTAGGATTGACTGTGTTGCTTTCACATATGTACAGGAAAATTATGTCAGATTTATTCCGCTGTCTTTCCTATTCCCACCCCCTCTTCCTTCCCTCCATTCCCCATTGCCTAGTCTACTGCACTTCTCATTCATCTATTCCTCATTAGTTGGAAGACCTGGGCTTAATGGAACCTTCAGTTCCTTTGCCCGTTTATTGATTGGATTGTTTATTTATTTGTTTTCTTATTTGATGTTAAGTTTTTGAGTTCTTTATACATCCTGGAGATTATTGCTCTATCTGAGGTGCAGTTTTCAGCAAAGACTTTCTCCCATTCTGTAAGTTCTCTCTTCGTTCTCTTGATTGCGACACAGGGCATGCTGAGCACACAGATCATCAGGAGGTTCCATTAAGCCCAGGTCTTCCAACTAATGAGGAATAGATGAATGAGAAGACATATTTCCCTGTCATCTCTGACATTCACTTTATAATAATGATGCTCACTCAAGTCAAAACATCTAAAATTAAACCTCTCACTTAAAATTTTTAAAGCAAATCATATTTTCTTGAATATTTAGTCAATTAACCTATCGAAACTAGCTGTAATGTGGGCACCCGGAAACCCCGAGTGAAAAGGCTCAGTGAAAGGGAGGACAAGCCACACAGGGGAGGGTCAAGGCTGGTTCCTCAGGGCGAGATTTCTCAATGGGTCACATCTGCTGGAAGGTCCACCCAGAGCCCCCACCCTGCCCAAACCAAGGGGTGAAAATGGGAGCCCACTCACCCACTCTTGAATCTGACACCTCAGTGTGCTCTCCAAGCCAGGAATGGATGGTTACAGTGGCCAAGCTGCATTAGATAACTGGTTATGTTGAATATCTGGCATGAAACTCCGGCACCCTCAGGACGAGAGCCCTCCTCTTGATGGCAAACTGGTTTCCTGGGACTCTGAACGTCTTCTTTCACTCCACCAGGTGAGCTGTGGGTTGTTCTTCTGCACCATCCCATCTACCCACTCAGGCCAGCCTCTAACCTGTGCTGCAAGTGGCCCTCTGGCCAAACTGGCCACTCCCACCACCACCAGGCTTAGCCATGGTTGGGGCGCGGGAGGGGCTCTAGCAACTATCATTGTCCCAGTGAGCTGTGTTGTTATCAGTCACAGCTGATATCACAGCTATAGAGTGGACTGCTTGGATGTCATGATGACTTTCTGGTCTAGTGCAGTGTGCTAGAGTCATTTAATTGATGTAGTATCCTAGTTTACTTTTAAAGCATCTGAGGTTCTCATCTGGGCACAGTGGTGCACACCTGTAATCCCAGTGGCTCAGGAAGCTGAGGCAGGAGGATCGCAAGTTCATTTTAGCAAGGCACTTAGCAACTCAGTGAGACCCTGTCTCTAAATAAAATATAGGACAGGTCTGGGGATGTGGCTCAGTGATTACGCACCCCTGGGTTCATTTCTCAGTATCAAAATTTAAAAAAAAAAAAGCATATGAGTTTCTCAACAGTGGGACATTCATTAAAGCATAAAGGGTTTATTTCCTGTGTTATGGTTATCAGCTGGGTATGTAGACACAACGGCAGGGATTGGCAAAGGTGGACAAGGCTTTTGATAGCCTGTATTTCACCTTCAGCTTCACATTGACCTTTACTGTTTAATTAAGAGAAGTAACTCATAGAGGGCAGTTATGAGGCTGGAGGGAACTTGAGGTTGCCTCTCCTCTCCACCTCAACATCACTCCCTCCCAAAGTAAGATCAGAGGAAGCCAAGAATTGAGGTAGAGAGGGGAGCTTAAAAGAGAACAGTTGAAATTTAGAGCTTGGCTTCCACAGGGAATGGCTCTATTTGACTTTGATCTCCTGGGATTTGCAGGATCTTTGCTATGTTTCTATCTCGCATGTGATGGGAGGATAGATGGTCCTGAGGTTTGCTGCAATGAGAGACCCTTTTTCTTCAGTGTACATTTCCTTGAACTTGTCTTCCTTTGCCTCTTCTCTTCATTGCAGCAGGCAGTATGGACCGAGGGTAGAAAAGACTTGCTCTTAGAAAAGGCTGAGAACCTGTCTCAGGCACTCAGAACCCATGGAAGTCCACATGATTGGTTACATACAAGCTCAATACTAGGGTCAAGAACTTGGTTGTTCTAGATCTGGGTATGACCACTGATCCAGGTGTGGCCACTGCCCTCAGAGAACAGCCAAACATAGTGACTTTCACTTCTGGAACTTAGTGGCAATAATACATTCACACATTCCTAGCATCTTAGAAGCTATGAGCTTCGATTCTTCCTGAAATTTCAGAGAATACATCCCCTCTCTTCATGGAAAATCCTTTTTCTTCAATGATATACTTTCCTTTAAGTCTGCATAGGAGAAATGAAGGGGTTCACCCACAATCCAACACACTTCAGTCCTGCCTTTGTAATCCCAAAGGCAGCTCAAAATTGCTTAGATGAGAGTCCCAGGGGAAGCCAGGGTCACTTGGTCCTCCCTGAGAGGTCTATAGCTGCGCAACAGGAAGAAGCAAATGACAATGCACCAACTGGGAGTCGGCAAAACCAAGGAGGGACCTCACTGGGCTTTGTTAGAGAGAGTGTGCACTTTCTTTTTTAGATTGTTTTATTATATAATAACGTGTATTTGTATTTTTTAAATAGAAATACAGATAAGCAAAAAGCAAGACAAAATCTATGAGTCACCCTTGATCTATCATCTAGGAAACAAAAACAAAAACAAACAAACAAAAAAAAACATGGCTGCATTTGGTGATTATCATTCAGAATTCTGTGTGTGTGTGTGTGTGTGTGTGTGTGTGAGAGAGAGAGAGAGAGAGAGAGAGTGATTATCCCAAAATGGGACCATACTGTGGATAATGTTTTATAGCCTTCTCTTTGGCTCTCAGGAAGGTTGTTTTCTTCATAAAATCCCAGCTCATTTAAAATACATGGTAAAATATGCATACTTTTCCCTAGAGTGGTAATTTTGTTGTCATGGTCATTGGGACTCCTTTTCCCATTAAATTCTCCAACTAACTATTGTTAGTTTGGAAGAAAATATAAAAATACTGATTTGGGTCTATATTTTTAACCAGCCTTACTGTACTCTTGTTAGTTCTAGTAGGTTTTTAGTTCATTACCTTAGGTTTTCCACATTGAGAATTGTCTAAGCTACAAAATATAGATTATTTCATGTCTTAAAATTATGACTTCTATTTTCATTAGGGGGCTTAAGTGCAGGAGGAAAAAATGATCTTTAAAAGGAACACAGCACATTAGCAAAAGTCTTAAGCATTCCCCAGCTTTGATGCATCCCAAACAGACCCCCACTTGACCTACAGTTGTATGACATAGACCATTGGCTCTGACCAGCCCTTGAACTGACTCCCAGGCATTTCTGGGCTCTCCAGAAGGCACCATGGAGGGTCAGCATTTGAAGCTTGCTTCAAAGCATTCAAGCCTCTGACATGCTCATGGCCATTAAAAAAAAAAAAAAAAAAAAAAAAAAAAACCCAACCTGGCCAGCCCCAGTCCTGTGGTCCGTGCCCAGTGGAGCTGTCAGCACAATTTCAGATGCACTGGAGTTGGGGTACGATTAAGACAGCTACCAGAAAACAAAACAGAAGTTTTTCTTTATCTTTCTGCTTATCTGGTATACCTTTGTCACACTTCTATTTTCAAACTTGCTTACTCAATAACTGTTTTAACTGTGCTTCTTGCATATAGACTTTTATGTATGTTATATGCAACATAAAATTTGATTTTACTTTATCACCCACACTTTTGTCTTCTAATTGACGAGTTTAGTTCATTTCCATTTACCTGTGTCAGCTATGCTTAGTGTTTGTCCTTTCTTTGGCTGGGGGAGCAGATACTGAGGATTAAACCTAAACCCAGTGTTGCTTTACCACTGACTACTTCCCAGTTCCTTTTTTGGGGGGAGGGGTTACCCAGGATTGAACTGGGGCACTAGATCACTGAGCCACATCCCCACAGGTGTAGAGTGTGTACTCCTCGTGGTTACTCATCTCTGCAAGAGGTGAATAATTCTTGTATGGAGACGCAGTCAGGCAGAAATTTTCCTCATGGCACGGGATAGGGGAATATTTTGGATTTTTTTCAGAGACAGGGTTTCACTGAGTTGCTTAGTGCCTTGCTTTTGCTGAGGCTGGCTTTGACCTCTCAATTCTCCTGTCTCAGCCTCCAGAGCCGCTGGGATTACAGGCATGGGCCACCATGCACAGCTTTCTTATTTTTTTATTTTAAGACAGGGCCTCACTCAGTTGCTGAAGGTCTTGCTAAGGTACTGAGGCTCATCTTGAACTTGCCATTCTTCTGCCTTAGCCTCTGGAGTCACTGGGATTAGAGGCTTGCACCACTGTGCCCCACCGTGTTCATCCTTTTTATCTTTCATAATTTATACCTCTGTACCAATCTTCTGTTTTATAAAGGCAATTAACTAATTTTTTTAGAGAGAGAGAGTTTTTTTAATATTTATTTTTTAGTTTTCGGTGGACACAACATCTTTATTTTATTTGTATGTGGTGCTGAGGATCGAACCCAGTGCCCCGTGCATGCCAGGCAAGCGTGCTACCACTTGAGCCACATCCCCAGCCCCGGCAATTATTTAATTTTTAAACTTGTTAATGACATATTTTATTGTAACTTTCATCTGCTCCTTGCCAATATTTTTTGGAAAGTGTTGTTTCTTTAATGTGTGTGTGTGTGTGTGTGTGTGTGTGTGTGTGTTTTCCCCTGGTCATTCCTCCTTTATACTTTGTTATGTCTTTGTCCAAACTAGGCATTCTCAACCTAGGCACAATGGATGATTTGAGTTGGAGACTTCTTTGAGGGGTGGCATTATAGGATGTTTAACAGCTTCTCTGGACTCTTCCCACTAATGCCTTCTCCTCCCCAGTTGTGACAACAAAAAATGTCTCCAGACATGGCCATGTACCATGAGACACAAGAATCCTCCCGGTAGAGACCCACAGGTGAAGAGTGTGTGCTCCCCGTGGTTGCTCATCTCTGCAAGAGGTGAATAATTCAGGCAGAAATTCTCCTCATGGCACGGGGTCGGGGAATAAATGAATCCCTGTTCACTTTGCTGTTCTGTAGCCTACTCAGGCTTGAGAGCTCTAAGCAATTCACCACAGTGCAATCTCCCTGCTCCATCTGCCTCGCTCACAGCAGCCCCCAGAGATCTGAAACCTACATGCTCCCTGTTGAAAACCCTCCAAAGGATGGAGCCCAAGCTCCCTATTAAGGTGATCTCTCTGCATTATGGTAAGACTCCTTAGCTATTCCCGTGGAACCCTCTGCTCCCAGGGTCCAGCCCTGCCAAAGTCCTTGCTCCCCTGAGTACATAAGGCTGTGCGAACCCTGTGTTTTTGCTCACTCTGCTTTTCATGGGCTGCCCCTTTCCTTCACTGCCCCAGGGTGTCAAACCTCTTCCCAGGAGCCCCCTCCTCTAACAAGTCTTCTTCACCACCCTCCCACTCCATCAGCCACTCCCTGCCTTGAGTTAGGACTGTATCAGAGCACACACTTATTTAATAGAAGAGTTAGTGAATGAATGAATGAATGAATGAATTGTTTTTCTTATTGGACGTCATTCTGGTCATCAGTTTGGCTCATTGAAAAATGAATTATATCACTTCCGAATTATATCATAATTGAGCTGAAAGGGAAGAACTCATTGTACTTAAGGAGGAAAAAATAAATAAACTTCTTTTTATTTAACACTCACCTGAATAACAATTACAGCTAATATTCACTGACTGGTGACTACATGCCAAGGATGTCAGTCATCTTTCCCTGAAGAATAAATTACCTCCAAGATTAGCAGTTCACAATATTTATTATCACTGTTTCGGTGGGAGAGGAATTCAAGAGATACTCAGCAGGGTGGTTCTGGCTCAGGATCTCTTGTAAAATTGCAGTCAAGATTTTGGGTTGAGGGGGTTGAGCCAAATAGTCCTCAACATTTCTCAAATTCCATGACATTGTGACACAACCTGAGTCCCCAATAGACACACTTACTCCTGCTCAGGGACAGCTTCCCAGGTGGAGACCCTGATCTGCCCCACCCTGTCCTTCAGGGGCAGTTGGGTTTACTGATGCTTCTCTACTGTCCTCTTGTGGTCATTTCTCATATTACTTAGGTTCTAAGAAAAAGAGGGAATTCATCAAATATTTACAGAAAAAATGAATTACTAAATGCAGTACTTTGAACAGTGTTTACTAGGAGTCATTGAAGATCCTCATTCATGCAATTTTCCTTTGGAGTATTTAATCTTACCATAAGTAGGGCACTCAGCCCCAGGACTATTAAATAATGTAGCAGGGTGTGGGGTGGCACAGGGCTAGATCAGAGGTCTAACTCTACTCCGTGCACATATCACCTTCATCGTCATTACCATCACCGTCATCCGACCATGACCACCATCACACCACCACCATTACCACAATCATACCATCACACCACCACCACTATCACAGTCACACCATCACCATTACTATCACCACCATCACCACCATTACCACCACCATCACCGTCATTACTACCATGAACACCTCCATCACCATCATCACCACTAGAAGTTGACAGAATCAACAGTGAACAGATAAGATTAAAAAACTAATGATTGTATGGTAGTTTTCACTTTTCTGAGAACTTTTACAAATATTTTACCATTGAAACTTTTACAAATATTTTACCATTGAGGTGAGACAAGTGCTATTACCATCCTTTTGTTTACTTTCCTTTGAGATTTTTCAGACATAAAAGAACAAAAAGTACAAAACAAACATCTACATACCTGCCACTGAGAAATAATAGGTGCTAATATTTTGTCATACAGACTTCAGATTTTTAAAGAAAAAAGAAGCACTCAGAATATAAAATGGAATTCCCCTTGTACCCCTCCCCATTCCCACTTCCCATCCTCCTTTTTTTTACAACTTTATATACAATCTGTGTTTTTCTAATTTTACTACATATATTTGTAGTATATTTAATATATACATCACACATATTTTTCCCCATAAGCTATACAGAAAACTGCTTTCTGTGTGTTTTTAGTGAGTCCTAAGTGGTATCACACTAGAACATTTTATAACTTTTTTTTCACTCCACAATATGTTTTCAGTATCATTTCATGATTCTGTGTAGGGAGCTATTCCATTCATTTCCACCTGTGATGAAGCATTCCCAGATAAGGTAGGTTTGTTTTATCCATTCTTCAGTTGATGGGCATTTGGATTATACTCAGTGTTTCACAACCATACACAATGCTGCAGTGAACATCATTACACATGTCCCTTAATATCACATTTAATTACAAATGAGAAAAGTGAGGTTCGGCTGGAAGAGACTGTGATTTACCCACCCTCACACAGCTCCCGGATGGCAGAGTCAGGATTTGATCATTATCAAATGATGTACCCCAGGCATCTTTTGCATATTTCCCTGCAGTGGCTGGGAAATGATCAATAGCTCATAAAAGAGACAATTTAACCTAGAGATATTTAATCTTGACAAAATGTTAGCCCTAGATAGAATATAATTTAATTTCTTAAAGTGGAATAGGTTGAGAGATTTGGACGGCCTTTTTCCAATACCATCTGCAATGTGTTTGTGTTTCCACCAAAATTCGCATGTCCAGGGAAGATTGTCGGAGGATGCAGGGAGAAGATGGCCTTCTACAAGCCTCAGAAGAAGCTAACCCTGCCGACACCTGGATATCAGAATTACAGCCTCCTGAACTGTGACTGAACCACTGTAATTTCTGTTGTTTAAGCCACCCAGTCTATTTGGTACATTGTCATAGCAGCCTCAGACAGTTAATGCACTTTGCAAGGGAGAGCAGCTGAGGAGGATGGAGATGCTGGATTCCTTCCGTCAAGATAAGGTCCGGGTAGTCACAAGGCACAGCCCTCCAGGTCCATCATGCCCAGGTGGAAAATCTAACAAGCTTTCAACCCTCCTTGCTCTGATGACAGAGTCACAGAGCAACTTTTGATTATTATCATTTCTACCTCAATTCTTGGAAGTTGGACATGGTAAGAGTCCTAAATATTTGTGGTACTGGAAATGTCCACATCTCTCTATTTTGTAAATTCAATCTGGTGGATGAAGTTTTCAGGATCAGATCCAACTAAAGAAAAAGTGTTGTCTCTGTTGTGTATTTTAATAGATGAAGTGCTTGTCTACCATCTTCCTTTTTTAATTTTAATTTTAACTTTTTTTTTAGGGCTTCTGGATTTTCCTGGATCATTAGCTTTCCATGGGGTAGCTTATTCAGGAAAAGCTCCTGGGTGTTCCATCCCCAAATATCCTTCAAATTTAGAATGGCCGCTTGTTACCCTTGTACTTAAACCACAAGCTTTTAGGTCTGTGTCAAGTTGAAGTTCCTCATAAGCACTATTCCACTGTCTTCTCCGGGCAAATGTCACGGGAAGATGACGTGATTTCTTCCTCTGGCAGATCACTTGTTTCTGTCTTTTTGATTTGTATCACTCTCGTGGATCATTTCTTCAACTTTCCCTGAAGCCCAGCAACTTTGCCAGTATATGTCTGTGCTGATGATTCTACTTCAATTTTTCCTGAAATGCAAGGTACCTTTTTAAACTGAGGATTTCTAGGTCTTTAGTTTTACGAATACTTCCTGTGTCTTTGAAGTTGTTCTATTTTCTTCAGGAACACCAATTATCCGCAGGATAGATATCCTTTGTTGTACAGATCTCGAAGGCTGTCCCTAATAGCGGTTGCTCAGCTCTTTGTTCTTTTCCCATTTTATTTTCTGGGGCCTCTCGTTAGTGTCCCTACCTGTGATTTCAGTGGTGCCTCTTCTCTTTTTTGGCATCTTCAAATTGACTATCATTTCTGCAGTGGCTTTTTGGCTTCTTTTACATAGCTCCTGAGATTTGACAGCTCCTTTTCATCTCTTTTGTTGCATTAAAATCTCTTCTACAATTCCTTGTGTCACTGTTCTGAAATTTTGTTGCCTTTTCCCCGTCTCCTTTTGAAGACTATGGAACTGCGCATTTGCACTGTTCTGCTTCAGCTGTGCTGAAGTGCATTCTTTGCACGCCTCCTTCTGTTATTTTGCTCTAATCCTGGTCCAGTGGTCACTATTGGTGTCACCCAGGCCTCTAATTGGCTGAAGAACCGTGAAGAACTGTGCCACCAAGGAGCAGTTGGGGCACAGGGAGCATGGGGTCAGGTGTGCTCTCTGCGTGTTTTCTCCTAAGCAGTCCTGAGCTTGGGTGATCAGAGTTGCAAAGCTGATTGCCCCCTCTCACCACCCTCCATCTGCAGCATCAACAGCCAAGCTGCCCAAATATCTCCCACCCCACTCATTCTGCCACTATGAAACCAGGGAGAGAGCAGGAGTCACCCCTGCTGCTCACACATGTCCCATAGGTGGTACCATTCCAGCCTCTGTCTATCACTTGACCATGGCTTTGATTTGGATCTAGTTTGCTTCCCAAAGATTCATATGCATGAAGCATGGCCCCAGTGTAATGGTGTTTCAATGGAGGGGCTTTTAAGGGGTGGGCCTAAGTGGGAGGTGATGAGCTCTTCAAGAGGAAGTAATGTTTTTCTCTTGGAGTACATTCTTACTCTCAGAAAATCTCTTGAGAGTGAATTTTTATAAAGGAGCATGACACCTCCCCTGAATCTCTCCTGCCTCCTTGCTTGACATGTATCCTTTCTACACATGGAAAGTTTCCTCTCAACTTCTCAAGCATGTGTGACACAGCCAGTGAGCCCTCACCAGGACACCATGTTTGGACCTTTTGGCCACCAACATCATGAATCAAATAAACTTTACTTTATAAAATACCAAGTTTCAAGTATTTTGTCATAGCAACAAAAATGAATTAATACAGTTATTCAGGTCCAAATGTTAAGTCTTAACATTCCACAACTATGCATGCATCTCTCTCACTTTGGTTCAAATATCACTGCTTTTGACAGCTACTCTTCATAACTAGTGATTTGAGATTGTAATTGCCTCCTGGTTTCAGTGATTTATTTTACTTTTATTTGTTTTGATTGATTTCAAGAAACTGAGGAGGAGAGGGAGAGAGGAAGAGACCTTCTTTTTTAACATCAGAAGTCCAAGATAATTATTTTAGAAAAGTTCCTATTCTTAACAGCCTATTAAGAGTGGACTATTCAGAATAGTGATGATCAAGAATACAAACAATAAATTTTGGCAAGGTTATGGGGAGAAAGGAACACTTTTACATTGCTGTTGGGACTGCAGACTAGTTAATCTCTCTGGAAAGCAGTATGGATATTCCTCAAAATCTAGGGATGGAGCCACCATATGAACTAGCTTTCCCACTCTTAGGTATTTTCCCAAAAAATCTAAAATCAGCATACTATAAGTGACACAGCCACATCAATGATTATAGCAACACAATTCACAAAAACCAAATTCAAATTATGGAATCAACCCAGAAGCCTATCATAGATGAACAGCTTAAGAAATTGTGTGTGTGTGTGTGTGTGTGTGTGTGTATCCTTCTGTGTGAAATTAACCAAACTCACAAACTCAAAGGTCCAATGTTTTCTCTCGTATGTGGAAGCTAGAGTAAAATAAAGAAAAGGGGGAGGGAAGGATACGATTACATAAAGAATCAATCAAATTCAAATTAATAGATGAGTGGAAGGAAGCCTAGTAGAGTAGAGGAAGGAGAATGAAAGAGGGGAGGGAGGAAAGGATGGTATAGGGGTAGGGAAAAGGGGATCATGAGCTGAAATCCATTTCCACGCATGACTGAGTTTGTCAGGATGAACTCAACTACTATGTACTTTCTCCTAATTTGTTTTATATAGTTTTATATTACTGGTTTATAAAGGTTCTCTATATATTTAAGAATGGGGTTATTTTTGAAGTAAACATATTTGGGGGGGGGTAAAAATTTGTTCCAGTCTGCTGTTTGTCCTTTAATTTAATGCATTGCCAAACTCATGTTTGAAGGTTCATCCCATGGAAAGCCCAAATTCCTATAATTCCCGTGACTTGAGAAGCTGAGGCAAGAGGATTTCAGTTCGAGGCCAGCCTCAATGATTTAGCAAGACCTTCAGCAACTCAGTGAGACCCCCGGCGTTCACGGTGCTCATCCATGGACTCTGTGAACATGGACCCAACTTGGACTTCCATCTGACCAATATCAAGGTCTCTCCTACTTCTTAAAGTTGAAATAGATGCGTATAAATTAACAAATTGGTTTCAACTAGAACCACAATTGAAAAAGAGGCTACCTGAGTACAAGTCTGTTTTACTCATTTTGAAAATGCTGGGTTGTCCTTCATTGGCCCTTTCCTATTAATTCTGATTCCCACAGTAGTTTTAAACAAAGGGTATGTGAGCCTTAGTAACCTGGAGTCTCTGTTGAGCAAGGCATCAGGGCTGGAGCTATTAGCCATGAATTATCAAAAGCTGAAAAGAGATCAATGAAACAGTAATAACAGCCAGTCTTATCAAGTTCTTGAACTATTTCTTCAGGTTGATAGAAAATGTGAAAGTAGTTACTGGAAGAAGCTGTACATGAAGGCCTATTTTCTCCTATGGTCAAATATTGGACTGCAAGACAGAAATCTGAAGAAGGAACGATAGTTGTAAAACTGTGTTAGAGTCTCCAGAGTTATAATAGCTCATTGTTTTTGAGGGTATGAAAAGGCTTATGTCTAGAATTCGATTAAGGGAAAGATGGTTGCTTTCCACCTAACCCCCCAAATCCAATTTGTAAGTTGGTGCTAAGGACAGCCTAAGCCGGTTTCTGCCAACAGAGCAGGAAAATCAGGCTCCAAAACCTGTCACTCAACTGTATTAGACTTTGCATGGTGTGATTTGGCCAACAATGTTCTACCTGTATTCTTACAATTCTTACAAACAGCTCCTCAGTAGATCTGCTCTAGGTACCATCCTAGCACTTACAAATCTTGGTTTCTGGCTCTCCAGAGATGATGTTCCAGAATACATAGAGTCACACTGTAACTATCCAGTGAGAGGACACAGCAAGAGTGAAGTCATGCAAATGTTAAAGCACAGGGAAGCAAACCAAGGCAAGATAGAACTCTGGGCAGCCAGCTGTCATTCATTCCCAGACAGACCAGGATAAAGTGGCCCTTTAACTTCAACTCGGCCATGTTTTCCCTGTGGCCAGAGAAAAGATGAATCTGAAACATGGGAAATGAGGAAATTAGACTGCTAGGCTCCTCATCCCATATAACACAATATGAAAGCCCAGAATACAACATCATGAATGGAGCAGCTCAGATGACTTTCATTCAGAAACTCCCCCAGCTATCATCCAGGAGACTTCAATCCATGGGAAAATGCAACCAGGTCCCTGGGCCTGGAAGGACCATGACCCTCTTGACAAGTTATAAGTGAGAATGATAAGTAAGAATAGGGCTTGAGGTTTCAGCTTGTCCAGAAAGTTACCCATCTTGCCCCAGCATACTGGCCAAGGCTTAAGGAAGGTATATGATACTGATTACAAAAACTACTAAGCTATTTCTTTTCATATCTAGGCATAATAATAACCGAGGGCTGCCCATAAGAGAAAACCTACAGTTTTAAAATGTCTTAAGAGGGAGGAAGATGTTGGTTTTTGTTATTGTTGTTGTTTGTACTAGAATTGACCCCAGGGGTGCTCAATCACTGAGCCTCATCCCCAGTCTTTTTTATTTTTATTTTTTATTTTTAGTTGAAGTTGGACACAATAACTTTATTTTATTTATTTATTTTTATGTGGTACTGAGGAATGCTAGGTGGTACTTGCACATGCTAGGCGGGTGCTCTACTGCTAAGCCACAATCCCAGCCCTTCTTTGTATTTTTTAAGACAGGGCCTCACTAAGTTGCTTAGGGTCTTGCTAAGTTGCTGAGGTAGGCTTGAAACTTGTGATCCTCCTGCCTCAGCCTCCCACTTCTAACTGATCCATTTTGTTTAAGCTTCAGCTTTGTCCTGGGCTGCTCTGGAATGGGAATGAGCCACACCAGGACTGTGGGCTCTGATGGGAAGGTGAAGGGTCTTCTCCCTCTAAGCCTGATGAGTCCTTGAAATTGTGCCTGTTGCTTTGTGTACTATTGTACTATTTTTCAATTTCATCCATTGATGATGGTACCCACCTGCTCTATCAGTCTTTTCATTGGTTCCTCTAACATTAGTGTGTTATGTTTCCACTTACTATGATAGTGGCCTTGAATTCTTCTTCTTTTTTATTTTTTTCTTTTTTGCTACCGGGATTAATTTGCTCTGCTGGTCTTTTTCTTTTCAGTTTTGCATTGGATAGATTTTTTTTCACTGATTTCTAATTTCTTTTAAAATTTTATTCCTGTGATGATTGATTTCATAGCCCACATTCGTATTTGGTTACCCTGATTGATTTCTCAAACTCACAAAGATCCCTACCCCTCCTGTAATGAGACAAGAACCTTAGTCACCCCACCCCATCAGCACACTCTGTGGACCTTGCTCAGAATTATGGTTCTTAATTTTTGTGTGTTGTGTCTTCTTTTTTCCTTTAGTCTGGACCTAGTTTTTTAGATAATAAACATTATGAAGATGCTTACTGACTATTGGTGCTCGTGTTTTCACCAGCCTTCTAGCTTTATTCCTTTTCTCCTACGCTGTCACCTGAGATTCTTTAGATTCTGAGACTTTCAATTTAGACAAATTTCTAAATTCGGGGTTATTTTGCTTTTGCTTTTTCTAATTTAATAAGACCATTTTCTTCCAGCCTGCCATCTTGCTGGTGGGAAGTCTCATCCAGTGTGATTTGCAAGGGGCAGGTTCTTTCTTTCTGGAGTCATTTGGGATTTTCTCTTTGCCTTTCGTGTTTCTCCGTGTCCTTATAATGTGTCCATCTGGGATTTTACCTTGTTGATTCTCAATCCTTTTCTCACCCTGTGAGCCCTTTTTACCTGAGATCTTTCACGTTTTTTTTTAATTTTGAGAAATCTATTTTCGTTTCTTCAAATATCTTCCCCCGTTCCATTTCTATGAAATATTATTCAGCCCTTTCCATGTCTTCTCCTCTCCATCCCTTAACTTTACTTGTTTTCTCCTTTCTTTCCTGCTGCCTTCTGGGGAGGTTCTTCAAAGAGACCCGCTACATTCCACACTGCCTTTCTTCTCTTTGCCTCTGCTTGTATATTTTTCATATGTCACATTTCCACTTGGTTCTTTCTTATCACCTTTTGTTATAGCAAAAGATAATTAAAGTCCTGTTAGAGTGTATTTGTCATGTTGCTTGAAAACTGTCACCTACGTGTTCCCTCAATTCTGCTTCAAATAACATACAGGGTTCCAATTGCTGTATTCTTTTACGGTATCCACTGGGGTCTGGTCCAGAGAGTTTAAGGAAAGAGGAAGAAGGAAGCCCCCGTGGCAGAAAATCACAATGCTAATATTTAACAGCTTTATTCAAAGTTCACTTAAGACCCTTAGGGAAAACACTTTTGGAAAATGAAAGTAGTACTAGTTTCTAACACACAACCCCTCGGTGTTAGGGGAAGGAGGACTATGAGGAGGAGAGGCTCTGGGGCAGCTGGCCAGCTGTTTGTTTTCATAACCGAGCTCACACAGCACTGTGCTGAGGATCCACTGGGATGATGAGCGTGTCCAGCCTTTTCCGAGTTGCCCTCCCCCGGTGGGTTCATTGTGTCTTTGCCATTTTGTCCCAATCATCCTTGTTTCCTAGTGTCTTCATCTGTTTGGGCTGCCATGACAGATTACTATGGACTAGGTGACTCATAAACAACAGAAATGTATTTCTCACAGTCTAGAAGCTGAAAGCGCAAGATTATATATAAGGCACCCAGGCTTTTGGTGCTTGCTTGGATCCCACTTCCTGGCTCACAGACAACTTCCTGTTGTGGACTCACTACAGGGCAAGAAGGGTGAGGTTCTCTCTCAGGCTTTTCTATGAGGGCACTGACTCCATTCAGGATGGCTCCACCCTTATGACTTAATCACCTCCTACAGGTCCCATCCTCTGACACCTCTGCCTTGGGAGGTAGGATTTCAACATGTGGAATGGGGGAGGGGGGGACATAAACATTCAATCCACAGCACCTAAAATATGCAACAACTGATTCTTCTTCCCCTCTTCCCTCCTTCCTGTTTTTAAATTGAGGAGAGTTTAATGGAGGAACTATTTTAAAAGATTGGGTGGGGGTAAAAGCAACAAACGAAAGATTAACCAACTCATTAAGGCCCAAGTTTTCAATTCTGCAAACATTTCAACAAAAGTGACTCCCCCAAAATAGATTGAAAATCATAACCTAAAGCTTATGTATACTGTTATATTAATATCATAATTTTTATTATACTATTATATTGTAACACTATGTACTATATATTAAGTTTTTATAGGTGCTCCACATCTGAAACCATGGAACATGAAAGGTGGATTAAGGTGAAGCCCAAGACTAGAAATAACTGAAAGTTGTTCCCACCCGAGGCCAAAAGAGGCCAAAGATGAGCGTTTATGGAGCCAGAAATTAAATGGAACAGCTGGTCTTGTTAATTAAATTGGAAATCAATGCCACTCCCCAGGTGTTGCAGTAGTTCAAAAAAATGTTTTAATAAAAAAGCCTCTGCACTTCTGGATACCCCTCCAGGCCATCTGATGCTAAGCTTTGTCTTTGAGCTATTTTTGCAACTGTGTGCTTTCTCCACATAGCACATCCTTCTGGGTTACTGATTCTAGCCTGGTCCAACGTCTTTGAGCTATTTCACAACTTTAAAAGTGTATAAAAGTGTCTGTTCACTGAATTCTCTTTTGAACCATTATGACATCTGGTTCCCTCAATGATTGATGGAAAAAATAAAATCTTTAGCATGTGTTCATCTGATACCTGTGGCTTATGATTTTACCCTTTTTTGGAAAATTGTTTTTAAAAATATTTAATTGATTTTATTTTTTTAAATACATGACAGTGGAATGCATTACAATCCTCCCCTCTCAGGGTTATCCTGTGGAGAGTGTCTGACAGCAGAGTCGCCTGGGCTTAAGAATTAAAGCTCTTTCTTGTCATACACAGTCATTTGGCTGCCAGACAGCTCATCACAAGGCAGCCAGAATCAGCTGTTTTTGGTGTCTGGAGTCAGCATCACATACTAACTTGGTCTTTGGAGCCAGGCCCAGTCTGCCATCTAGATTCATAATTACTTTGAGGGAATTTCTTTGTGTACGTTTTACCTTCTTTACATCTATGGTATATAGCAACAGCACTCCATCAGACTTTGATTTTTTTTAATCCTCTCCCTTTTCTTTAATGCTGAACCTCTGGATTTGGAAATCCTCCCTCTTCCCAGGGAGATTCTCAATTGCCTGGACAAGCTAATAGATGTGCCTCCAAACTGTCAGAAGCACCCAGGCCTCAAATTCAAACGGATTTTTATTGAGAGCAGGGGGAATCCTAATTCTGCTCACCGACGATGCAGAAGCCCTGCCAGTGGCAATACTCCTTTGAGACAGAGTTCAGTATGTTGCCCAGGCAGACTCAAACTAGTACATGGTAGGTTCAAATTCAAAAGTATCAGACCCAATCCAGTATATTCTGCTCAAACACCACCGCTGAACATTTTCCACCAAGGTGCCCAGATTCAAGGGGAGAGTCTCCCCCAGGAACCCAGGTGCAAAAGGAAAGGGCATCTTCTTATTTTTTCTTTTTTAATATTCTCAAAGAGAACTTAAGAAACAAACATCTGTAAGCCGATGTCTAAAACTATTCACCATGAATTTAAAGAACTAAGAGATATTTTCTGGCACATTCTAAGCACTTTTTAAAAAGTCATATCACAATTTCTGGGCTGGGGTTGTGGCTCAGCGGCCCTGGGTTTGATCCTTAGCACCACATAAAAATAAATAAGTGTATAAAAAAAGTTTTAAAAGTTATAATTTTGATTGACTCTAAAGATCAAAATTATTTGAAACTCATCATCATCTATAAATACATGCCAGAAATTTCCATCTTTCCTTTTCCTTCTTAAACTCATACTTCCATTTCACCTCTCCTACAGAGCTGTATCCTTTTACATTTGAAATTCTTGTTCAGTACCCTATCAAATTTCTCTACTTAAAATATTTAAGGTTTGCTTCACGTGCTGCAATGTAAATCTCTAAGTGTTAAAAAATACTTTTAATTATTTTCATTGTTATAGTTGATCAAAAATATGTAAATAGTAAATATTAAAAGTAAATTTTATTACAAAAAAAAATTATCTCCTAACAGGGCTTCTACCTCCTAATCTGTATTTTTCTGGATGAATTATAATAAGGTTATACAAGTAAAACACAGTCACCAACAATTCTATCCTATACTTTTTCGGGGAGGGAGAACATTGTTTTATAAAAGGGTGACAAGGAGTTTTATTAGAATGATGCCCCTCACTTCTTTGAGCTCCTCTGTGACTAAGAAACGCTGCATTCAGATTGGTGGTTCCCTCAGAAGGTTAGGAAGGAAAAGCGGCTTCTGAAGGGCAGGTGGCCAGGGAACCTCTAAGAATCACAGGCCATACTCCACGTCTCCTAGGGTACACAGGGTCTTGCTGTAGTGTCTTTCATTCTGCCCTAAATTCATAAATAACACTTACACACCCAGCACTCAGTATCAAAATAGGAAACAGCAAAGAAATGCCATCAAACACATGAGAGAAACACAACAGTATTTATCTTTCAATCAAGCTAAGTCGTAGGACTTTCAGGGCTCATCTTTTATTTAAAAGGACTGTTTACTTTACTTCCTTTCCCACAAGGTATTATTAACACCTGCCAGGCAGCCCAGGGTTTCAGATTCCTTGGTAGGTTTCCTTTAGAATGACACTGAATCTTCCCTCCAGACCTCCTATGTAGATGTCTGGTTAATGTGCATTAACTTCTTCCTAATGGGAAAGAGGGCGGGAGAAGGCAAGATGGTGCTGTCCTGAATACTGAGGTCAGGGGAAACTCCACTGATAAGCTGATGTCTTATTAGCAGGAAATTACAGAGCCAATCATGCAGATATCAGGGCTGGGGGATTCAAAGAGGAAACAGCATTTGCAAAGACCCTTTGCACAGCCTGGTGAGTGACATGAACAGCATCCTTTCACCTGGGAGGAGTGATATCCTGACCTTTCTACACACCTGTGTACACAGCAACCTATACATAGCTGTAGGCCACCATCTGCTCTACCACACTGTTCATAACACACCCCTGCTCCCCGTAAAGCTGTGAGCTCCTTTATGGCAAAGAAATAAAGCACACATCTCCATGGTGTTCACCTGGTTTTTATTAGCCACAGTTTTGCCTCCTAAGAGATACACAGCTAACAGAGGGCACCCAATCATCATCTGGGTCCTTCCTGCATGGCTGACCCTTGTTTACCTTGAAGTAGGCCTGGTTTCTTCAAGTACAGAGAGATCCATGGAGGAAAGGCTAGAAGGAACTGAGACCCCCTTTCTTCCCACACAGAAGAGGCCACAAAAGCCAAATGGCCCACACATCATGGAGAAGAGGCAGAGCCCTAAGCTACCCTGGAGGCCCAGGCACTTGGGGTTCCTCCCCCTGGCCAGGCAGCTGCATTGCTGCCTGCCTGCCCTCCCACAGTAGCCAACCCCTAGCCTGATTGTAAACACTTTTTTTTGGTCAATGTTACACATATAATGAAACAGGATGCCTTCAGATTCCTGGGCTGTGAGCTTTGGCTGCCGGGATACAATGATCAGGTGAGAACATGGAAGCCAGGTGCTGCCATGGCAGCACACCACCTGTGCTCTCCCTGCAGTTTCGCCTCGACCCAGCCCAGCAGGAGCCCATGACCCACAGAGCTGCTCCACCCTGGGAGGTGAGAGTCCCTGGGGCAGGATGCCTCAGCTATGAGCGGACTGCCCTGTTGACAGGTCGTTTTTCTGTGAAGAAGCTTTTCAGCAGCAGCACTTGACTGAAGCTGACCACAAACAGGGCGATAGTCTCCCCAACAGACCAGTAAGAAACTCGGCTATTCAGGTCCTCTGCGCGGGCTCGGTCCTGGGCCTCTCGGAGCCGGTAATGCGTCTGTGAGTCGATCACTGTCTTTAGAGCCTCATGAATGGTCACACAGGCAGACTCCATCTGGGAAGGAAGACAAAAACCGTCACATTGCTAACCCTGAGACAGGCTGAGGGGAATCCAGCAAACAGCCAAGGCCATCAACATCCACTGAATGCTAACTAGGTGTCTGAGCTAAGGGTTTTACATGGTTTCACTTACTCCCAGGAATAAGCCTGAGGCTCATTCAACAGTCAACAGTTACACTGTTGGTAAACTGGCAGAGACCTGACCTCACTCCACCGAGTCCTGGAGCTATGCCTGCAAGCACTACCCTGTGTTCTTTTATTCAATCTCCCAGTGCCTTGAAAGACATGTTGATCACCCCCACTGTTAGGGAGGGCTGACTGGCTGCTCACCCAATGTACTGATGAGGAAATCGAAGCTCAAAGAGGCTATATGAATTGTCTCCAAGGTCACCCAGCTAATAAACAGCAGTGTGAACTAGAACAACCATGTTGGTCTCTGACTCTAGCACTCATTTTAGGATGCAATTGATGCCTATAGTTTTATTACAAACACAAAACACATAAGGAGAAATAATTCTCATGAAAACATGCAAAGATATAAACATGCACATAATACACATACACTCCTACACTACTTCACAATTTCCCTGCTAAAATATTCTGTGTGGTAGGCAGAACTCTGAAAATACCCCCTCCCAGTACCCCCAATATTCCTAGTTCTAGTCCTAGGAAACTACAGGTGGATGAGGTATCACTCCTGTGTATGCTGTTATATGGCACAGTTGTCCTTAAGATGGGAGATTATCCAGTGGCCTGATCTACTCACACAGTCCTTAAAGTAAAGGCTTTCTCCAGCTGGTTGCAGAAAGTGGCAATCACCAAAAGGACCAGAAAACAGACTCAAGTGGCTAAGAGCACAATAGTTGGCAACAAATCAGGGACCTGTACAGAACTGAATCCTGCCCACAACCTGAATGAGTGTGAAAGCAGACACTTCCCCAGAGTAAGAGCCTAACCTGACCAACGCCTCCACTTTCATTTTACAAACCTTGAGCAGAGAACCAGCTGAGCTTGCCCAGATTTCCAGCATCTAGAGCTAACAGGTAATAAATGGGTAGGGTATTCAGTCACTCTATGTTAATTAGTTATTCAGCAGCAGACAACCAATAGGCTATGCTTGCAGAAGAACATGACTTCTTACTCAGAGGCGACCTCAAAAACACCAGTATATACAAAACCTAGAATTTTCTGTCCCAACAGTGAGTTCTGTTCATTAAGCATCCACAAGATACTTGTTTTAGCTCCTAAACTCCAAAAGCAAACTATTTCTGAAATAGAACATAAGAAGCTAGAGGACACTGAGTCACCATGTAACCTCTCTAAGAACCCTTGTTTCTCTATCATACCAAACATTTCCAGGAGGCAAATGGGAAACTATGACCAAAAAAATGGTGTTGCCCTTTCTTGCTTCATTGGATATTCTTTACTATGGGCCATTCTAGAAGCTAAACTAGAACACAAATGTTAGAACAAAAGCTCCCCTTTAGATCTTGTATCTACAGGGCAGCACCTTCTATCCAAGTGGTATCTGGTCCACCTCCCAAAGCTCGGGGTTTCTTCTGCATGTACTCACTGATCCTCTCATCCTGATCCATGGATAAGAAGTGGAGAAATGACATGTGGACAGAAAGGTGATATGGTCCCTATGCATCAGAAGGAACTGGGCAGAGGTAGACTGGGCGCCAGCTCAAGGAACAGGCCCAGTATGTTCAGGGCCTGGCCTGGAATCAGGGTCTGACATGGTGGTGAGGACATGTGGGGAAGAAGTTGCAGCAAGTAGAAACTCAACAACAAAGGACTTCAAAGGTCAAGACTTTATCTGTAGCTCTATGGGCAGAAGAATGGCAGGATGAGAATCCCACGTTCAGAAGATCTACCTGTGGTAGTCACGATGTAGAAAGGGGTGTATGGGAACCAGTCTGGAAAACACTCAGGTGGCTTCAATCCTGCTGGCAAGAGAAGATGAGGGCCTCATTAAGGTCACTACATTGGGGAAGAGGGGAAATTTAAGGTCCTGATATGAGAGGACTTAGTAACAAAGGAGATCAATCTTGAAACTTGTGGGAGGGATAGACAGACACACATGGTCATAGCTTGAACGTGTCTATACATGGACATATAATATATACATGCATACACACATACAAAGACTCATGTCTTATTTATAGAAATCCACAGTATTTGCTCTTAAAGACTAAGAAAGGATTCATTTGGTTCTCCAGGGTAGAAATCCATCCTCCAAGTTTGTTTCTATCATAAATTCACTCAGAAACTCACTGTGTACATTGGACTCTCTTGACTGGGAGTTCCTTGGACCAGGGTCCTGACTGGGAATTCAGCATACTGGTCCACTACCTCTCAATACTATTACATTGAGTACCAAGTCTCCAACAGATGCACCTAAGGATGCAAACCATATCCAAACCATATCACATCTTTAGGACCTGGTATAAGCACCCCAAAAGACCTCAAGTACACCATCAAGAATCACAGATACTTGGAAGCACAAACATGTCACCTCCCTATCTGCTGGGATTTTCCATTAGTGCTAGTCTAAGATACATCTCTTTAGCTCATTCAAAAATTCCAGTGAGGCAATTCCTCCAGTCTGCTTCTGGGGGAACGTGAGACAGCAGCTGCTGGCTAAAGGGGATCCGTGACAATCAAAATAAAAACAGCCTGGTAAGAAGAGTAAAATTCACATTGTGGGAATTCCACCTGCTCTACCCTCCATGTGGGAGCCCCTTCCTTCTCCTGTGGCAGACACATTCCTAGGCAGCTTCCATATTTTCACCTTTGATCTTCACCTCTTTTGAGAGGTCCTCCTCACTCTCTTGGAAGAATTAATGGGTGCCTTCCCTGAGACCCTTCAATCACAGCTCAGACCACAGAGCTCCAGAGCTTCATGGCTAACTGGTAAAAAAGGACCGCATTCCCGGCAGGCCTCCCAACACAGGGACAGGGACAGCATCATCTATTCTAGCACGTCCACCACTGTAAGAGCCCTCTCCCTGAACACACATCCCCTTCAAGGCAGAGGGATCAAACTACAGAGACGGAAGGAAATGTCTCCTTTTGAGGCTGGGTAAGAGAAAAGAGGAGGTTCTCAGAGGTAGGAGAAGTCCAAGTCTCTTCGCTGCAAGAGAATCGGACTGTAATCCTCAGGCTCCAGAAAGAACTTCTCTACTGATCTAACCCATTAAGACTTTTCTCTACCAATTTGTTTTTCCACTGGCTCAAAAGTCTTTCACCTCAGACTTACAAAATCTTCCAAACGAAGGCTGTTTCATCAGTGACCAACAGAACTCTCAAGATCAGCAACTGCAAAAGATCTTACACACATACACACTCTCAGCTACATCTTCTAAAGGCATTCATGTGGCACAGTCAAAGCCAGTGCTGTCCAGTGGAACTTTCTATGTGTGGCCAGTAGCCACTTGTGACTACTTATTATTATATGTTGTTATAGTACAAATGAGGATGTGAATTTTTCATTCAATTTTAATTAGTTTAAATAGCCAAATGTAGATAGTGGCTACTATATTGCTTAAGGATGCGCAGCCTATAGGATTTGATGAGTGTGACCAAAGTCACATAACACATGGCCACCCTGAAGGGCAACCCAGAAGGTTACATGCCTCCTTGGAGATTCAATACACCCTGGCTTTGATTCTTGAATAAGTGCAACTACAGGTGGTTATTCCTGTCTTACAGGTTTCCCTGGCCTTGACATTCAGTCATTTGAAAAATATTTGGTGAGTATTTTTTTGGTGCCATGCCTCTTGAACTGAGGATACAAAGGTAAATACCAGAGTCCTGGCCCTCAGGAAGTCCCCAGCCTGCATACAACAGTCAAAGAGGTGCTTAAATAGCAGGAAGGAAGACTGATGGAGGAGGGTGGGATCAGATAATAATTACACCTGAGAGCCATGGGGGACAGAGGTGACTCTCCTCCAAAAAGGTCATTACCTCTCTTCCACAGTGTGGAGTTGTTACTAAGAGGTGACTGCCCACCCAGGACTGAACTTGCCAGCCCTCCTTTCATACAGATTTGCCCCATGACCATGTTCACCAATGGGACAAGCAGAAGTAGATCTTTTCTGATTTTGGTGGCTAGAAGCAGAGGGCCCCAGAGCCCCAGGGAAGCCAGAAAGATGAGGAAAAAGAAAGAACCTGGATTCCTAACTCACATCAAGGAGGAGAACTCCCATTAGCCTTCTCTAGATTATTATGAGTGAGAATGAACTTCTATTGTGTTAAGGCATTGACTTTTGAAGTATATCTGCTCAGCAGCTGTTACCCTCACTAATATACCAAAAAAGTAGGACTTTGTTCTTTATGATACAGGCCCATCATATAAGCAGAGGCACATAACACAGGTACTTCAAAAGAGGCATTGCATGAAAGAAAGTCTGAGTGGGAATGAGGTAGAGGCAGGAATGTCAGATACTGTAGGGATCTGGTTAAAGAACAGAAAGGAAGATCAGATGGAGAACACAGGATCTGTTAGTGTTAGATGGTGACTCTGCCCATTAGCCAAGACAATGACAGAAGAGGAGGAACATGCTAACCCTGATCTGTCACTGTTGATATCACTCACCTGGGTGAGAGCTGTGACTTTGTTCCCCATGTCTGGGAGAATGGGGGGCTCATCACCCACTTGGAAGTCAAAGTAGACAGTCTTATGAGAGAAGGTAGAAAACTCGTTACTGAAGCAAAACTGATAAACGCCTTTGACCTCAGCCTGGTACGTGAAGCTGTCATATTGCTTCTTGGTTTCCTTGTAGATGATGTTCCCCACGGGGTCCTCCACATAGCAGTCAACGTCGTAGTGGCCTCCAGTGATGACCTAACAACCACAAAAAGTCTGCCATTACCAGGGAGGCAGCCAACACTTACCAAATGCTGACCACAGAGTGACCGGACTCTACCAACATTTCTGTCATTTAATCATCACAACCTCTGAGGCAAGTGCTATGGCACTTCCCATTTTGCTGAAACTGAGAGAGGTTAAGTCAATTGGTCATGGTTACTCTGCTTGAAAGTTCCAGAGCCGATATCCAGGTCTGCCTAACTCCAAAGCTTTTGCTCTGTAGTACAGGCCTAGTTTTTCCCATTTTGCAGAAGAAACTGAAGGTCCCAGATTAAATAAATTGCCTAAGGTGACACAGAAAAATGAGGTAGACCTGGAATTTGACCTGATAGTTGTTGCCACCATATCCCAAATACTTAAGCACTGCACGATTCTGCAGCATGAATGAATACACCCCTGGATAACTGATCTTCATAGCTTGGGGCTGATAAGGCTTTCAGCTCTCAGAAATCAGGAGGAAGATGAAGGATACCCAAAAAAAGGATACCCAAGAAATTGTCTCAAGGCAACTGGATGCCACTGTTTATCTTTGTTCAATCCCAAGATGGAGAAAGTGACTTCTTTAGATCACTGCCACTCATTTACTGTTTGAACCTGGGCAAGTTACTATTTAAGGACATGTCTTCATCTGTAAAAGAGAGATAACAGTAGTGCCAACTTCATAAGATCATGGTAAAGATACCATGAGGTAGCACATCTAAAGTGCTTAGCATTGCAGGGGTAGCTCAGTAGTAGAGCACATGCCTAGCATGTATAAGGCCCTGGGTTCCATCTCCAGAACTGCAAATAATAATAATAATAATAAATATATATATATATACATTTGTGTATATATGTATTATATGTATGGGTATATGTTGTGCATGTACATATAGTGATTAGCACAATATCTGACATACAGCACAGGCCCCAAGAAGCCCATTACAGGACAACCCTCAGATTGCATATTGGCCCACTGAAGGTGATGATGCCTTTGAGCCATCCTGGGGCAGGAACAGATGCTGTATGTATTGCACTGCTTTGCTCTTCCAGGAAAAGACAGAAACACACCCCCCCCACCACCACCACCACCACCACACACATACACACACACACACACACACTCATACCAAGCATGTGCCATTCTTGGCTTGCTGAATGGATCTACTAACTTTTAATAATGTTATCAACTGCTGAAGTGCAAGGAGAAAGCAAATAATGACTAAAGCATTCATAGAATCTGAGTGTTGGAGGAGGAAGACACCTTTCCTTCTACACACAAGAAAAGTAAGATCCAACTACGGACAAAATCACACAGGTAATTGATGGTTGTGACCATGGTTGGTCACAGCCTCCATCTGCTTCCAAACTTAACATGTTTCTTTGTCCAGATAAAAGCTACTGCAGCTGTTCAGCATGTTTGTGTGAAGCAGTAAGCATCCTATTGCTGGGTGTTTAAACCCAAACCAGACACTCCTTAATAGGGGATTCCTGCCCTGGCAGAGACCAGATGACTTCTCAGTCCCCTCCAGTCACACAATTATCTTTTATGCTGTCTTGTTACTGTGCTTTGTTAGGATAGACATACACAATTTGATGTTGTCCAGATAGATATGAAAACGGACAAATCTATCACATATAAATTGTCCCACAAAGTCTCCTTCAGTGCTTCTAACTACAGAAGGGCCAGTCAATAGTTTGCCCCATTCCTGCTGCCTGTGCCACCTCACTTCTGGCATGTGGCCCCTCATCCCTGCAACCATAGATCTGCTCACTAAACCTTGGAGGCAGACCCCTCACTCAAGTTGATCCCAGCACCTGTGAGCCACAAGATCTCTTAATAGAGACAGGAGAGCAGAAGCTGGCTTTTCTGAGCCATATGGTATGAGCCAAATTGTACAGCTACACCGCTATCCTGGTGAACACTGCCATGGCTCAAAGCCCACACTGAGACCTTTCCAAAGCCCTCCTTCTCACTTGTGCGACGCTTACTCTGACCCCAACTTTAAACGCTGGACTGACACAACTATGAACCCACTTCCTCTCCCTGCCATTTCTTGTATCTGCAGGGACCAGGCGGTCCAAAATAACCTGGGGCAGATTGGCCAGGTGATTAGCACTGGCGTTCATTAGAGAAGAAGGAGCCTGAGAAAGCCGTTTGCCAACCTTACAGAAGCAGGACCGGCATCTGGACCTCTCCATGCTGGGCACCTGCGGCACTGACGACCTCCCCTGCCAGCCCGGTTGGTCTAGGGTGGGCTCTGACTGATCCAAACCGTCCTATTCACGAGGAAGTCAACTGGTCCCAAGTGATTCCCACCCGCTGCAGCCTCTTTGGCTAATTCCGGTCACTCTAGTCAGGGCGCGACGGTGCCCATTTGAGACCTGGAAGCTGGAGGGAGCAGGGCGCGTTGCCGGGAGCCGGGCTCACCTGGTAATCCAGGGAAAACTTTACGCCCTGCTCCACCTCCTCGTGGAAGCACTGCTTGGCGTTGTCCGGCAGCTCGAAGGTGAGTTCGGAGCCCCGCAGCCGCTCGGCCCGGAGCAGGAGCAACAGCAGCAGCAAGGCGGAGCGCGGGGCCGCGCTGCCCATGATGCTGTGGGTCCTGTCCGCAGGGCTGCTGCTCCGGTGCTGACGCCGCGAGGACCCAGGAGGACGAGCTAGGATAGACGTGGCACCAGTAACTCGCAGCGCTTCCGGGAGGGCAAGCGACCAGGGGACGCGGGCAACCCAGTGCGCAGCCGCGTTCGGGATGAGCTGGGCCCTTTCCTCCCGCTGCGCGTGCGCGCTGGGTAGACGGGAAAGGGAGCATCTCTGGCCCTCCCTCGGGTGCCTCGTAAGGGCTCAAGTCGCACTTCCCTCGTGCCCCGAGCCTGTGTCACAGCTCAGGGGAGGCGGACGCCACTCCCCAGCAGGTTCCTCTCCCTGTGTTTTTCTGCATGGCAGAACACCCTCCTGGGGGGCAAGCGGCCCACGCTCTGCTGCTGCCTCCACATCACGGAATCCGTGGGCTTTGACTCCGTAGGACTCTGCTTTTGACTGTCATTTGTCTCCCGCTTTTCTCCAGAAATCAGTCTTTCTGTCTAGAAACGCGTTGCCCAGAAGTAACACACACACAGTGGTTAGGAGGAGGGGTAGATGAAGGAGGATAAGAGACCGCTTGGAACCCCTTTAACACTCTTTTCTTCATTCCCATCCATTTTCCTAGAAAGCGTCCGAGGGGGCGAGGGCGGGAAAGTAAGTAAAAACCCATCTTACACCTTCTCGGGAGAAAACATTTGCTCAGGCTCAAATGGTCTCAAGAAAATTCAAGTAAAGCTTCAGCGATTTCAGATGTTTTGGCTATTAGGACTGATTAAAAATTCTTTTCGGGCATAATTGTCCCCCAACTCCAGGCCTTTGAATTTTCAAAAGCACTGAAAGAAATAGAGTGATTTACTGTCATCCGTGACTGATGTAAGAATTTTTATGTAATTATAATTGTAGGATTCTATCTGGTTTTATATTCACTGTAATCCCGTAAATCAAGGAGAAATGACACATGGTGATATTGCTGCTCACTAAGGAATTTTTTCAAGAGAACATTATTTGATGTGGTGTCTTGATTTCAGCAAAGAATTGCCCATGTATACCTCCACATGGATAAAACTGAAATGCACTGCCACTGGGTACATTTGAGCCTGGGTTAAAGATCTAGTGTACAAAAGAGCAATCTGTAGGCTATGAAAAAGCATTCCCACGTGCTGTGATTTAGACTTGAAAGAGGTGTTCATTGGTGTGCCTTGAAGTTCCTTCCCTGCCTCTGTCATATTTAACATTATATTTTCGAACCTTATAGAAAACATGGAAATAATAATCACCCAATCTAGATATATCAAGAGGAGGAGAAAAATAACAGATATAAGATCATGATTTCTTTGGCCAGCTGGAGTGCTAGGCTAAGACAAACAAAAAGAAATTCATCCAGATTAAATATTAAGTCCTTCGTTTGATTTCCAAGAAAACAGCTGCTTAAGTTCAAAAAAGGGCAACCTGACTTCACAGCTGCTCAACTTAGAGCAAGAAGAGTTATAATCAGCAGCAAGCTGAATGCAAGACAAGGGGAATGCCTGAACTAAAAAAAGGAACCCTGACTTGGGCTGGGTGAATAAAAGAGCAGCATTGTTTTGGCAGCCATTGTGTAGAAGGTATTATTACTGAAGGTAACTGACCCACCTTAACAGGCAGTGATCAGATGGCATCTATTGTACTATTTCAGGAGAGTCATTAACAAAATAAAGGTAACTAATGATAGGAAGACCATTGGAAGGAGACCAATATAATAAATTTGTCAGGAAGGCTTCTCAAAAGAAGTGAAGTCAAAGGAAAAGGATTTAACCTGGAAAAGTAAAACTAATGATGAAGAGAGCATTTGCTTTAAAAGATTTACATAACTGCAATCCTAATAGCTACCATTTTTTTTGGCACTAACAACGTACCCATCACAGTGCCACCTACTTATACAGTTCACAGACTTTATATTAATTAATCCTTACTAGCAGCCATGCCAAAAAAAAAAAAAAAAAAGCATTTTTTTTTTTTTCCATTTAACAAGGCAGAAACAGAAGCTAGGAGGTTTAATTAAATAACATATCTGTCTCTGTTAGTTTTTGCTATGCTTCACTGGCTTAAACAAACGATGATTTATACTTTCTCATGATTGTGTGGATTAGCTGGGCAGTTCCTCAGCTTCAGGTATTTTTTCCTGGGTTTAATAATGCAGCTGCATTCAGGTCATATGGGCTGGGAACTCCAAGATGGCCCCACTGGCATGTCTGGCAGCAAACACAGGCCTTTGGTTGGGGCTCCTCCTTTCTCCTCTAAGCATCCGCCCACCTCTAATAGGCTAGATTGCTTCCATACAAGATGGGTTCAAGGAAGCATCCCAAGAGGACCCAGGCAAAGCCAGCAAGAGCCCCTAAGACCTAAGTTTTAGAACTTTTCCAGCATCACTTTCTCCACATTCTATTCTAACAAGTCCCAGGTCTGGCCCAGATTCAAGGAAGTGGAGAAACAGACTACCTCTGGAAGATAGGCATTGCAAAGTCTCAGTGGAAAGGAGGCGTCTCCTGAGAGGGAAGGAATTTGTGGCTGTTAAACCATCTGCCTCAGTACCAACCCAAACTCACTCAGCTTGTCTATGGCTAAGCCAGGAATTGAATCTGGATCTGCCTGATTCTGAAGGCTAAATGCTCCCCACCAAACACATTGCCCCTCTGCATGCCTCAGAGTTCTACATATCCCATATGGCAAAACTTGGCCCTAAACATGAATAAGACACTGATGAACATCTCAGTTCTGGGATTAGAGTTTTCCAAGAAGACAATGAACACAGACAGTAAATTTTCTATCCCCACAAATATTAAGAAATATAGCCACTGAAGACGCTGTAGAGATTCGTGATAGAGTATAATAGTGGATCACCTCTAAGTTTCCGCCCAAACTTCATATTCTGTTATATATGATAGATTATACTAAAATAGGAAAACTGGAAGAAAAAACAAAAATCTTACCCATCCAACATCAGTCCTGAAATGATTTCTGTGAAGGCCTTTTAAGAAATAAATTAAAATGAATATCTTAATAACTTCAGAAAAAGCATGTGACAAAATTCAATATCCATTCATGATTTAAAAAAAAAAGAAAACTCTTAGCAAACCAAGGATAATAAAATGTCTATCAAAAACTTGCAGCAAACTTCATGATGGAGGATAAATATTAAAATTTTTGCCTTTGATACCAGGAGTAAGACATAAATGCCTGTCATCACAACCTCTATTCAAAATTGTTTCAGAAATTCTAGGCGGAAAGATAAGGCAAGATAAAAAATAAAAGGATAAGAATGGTAAATATAAATGTCACAATAGTGCCGAGGGAGGAGTAGAGATTTAAAAGGGGGCACCCCAGGGTGACTGAGTATTCACATTAGGATTTTTCGTTGTTTTTATTGAACTGCACATTTATGTTCTATGACTTCTCTCTGTGTGTAATTTATCTCACTATTTTAAAAAGTTTAAAAAATGAATGTGTGTTATTATGCCATGGGTAGTATGAGATAGACCCATCCTAAAGCCAAACTTGATCATTGTCCCATTCAACAGGAGCACTCTCTGAGGGAGATGTAGAAGGGCTTAGGTAGTCAGGGCAAGATGGCTAATGAGGAGTTTGGGGCAGGCCCAGAACAAAGGAGCATGGAGAGGATCTTCTAATGAGGTCAACTCCCTGCTTGACGAAAGTGCTTCTGGACACAAACCAGGGACCCAATCAGACAGTGTTCCTGAGTAGAAAAACTTAATCAGATGCATGGACAGAGGGGGCACCAATCAATAACAGTGAGGGGAGTATGGACAGGGGGAAAGATAAGGAAAGGAGAAAATTCCAGAGTCCATAAAAAGAACACACCAAAATCCCCCCATCAGATTCCCAGCTCTGGGGCCCTTGACCCCAGGTCTGTGGGTGTGCACTCCCCAGGTTCTGCC
Source organism: Callospermophilus lateralis (assembly GCF_048772815.1). Lineage (NCBI taxonomy): Eukaryota > Metazoa > Chordata > Mammalia > Rodentia > Sciuridae > Callospermophilus > Callospermophilus lateralis. The sequence continues at coordinate 121,021,252 of NC_135307.1, read as the reverse complement.
AACTAGTTGCTTCTGAATCTTGAGAGGTTATCCAAAGACAGAAGGAAGTGAGAGGTGACCGATGAGGACAATGGGAGCACCAGAGTCCTCTAGTAGTGAGAGTCTGTGCCCAGAAGCAGAAGTGCGGTCCTGCATCCTAAGTAGATGGTTCCCATGGCATGATTCGGGTAGTGTGGACATCTGAGGAGTTTCCAGGAAACAGGTTTATTGACTGCAGGGTCCGGAGAGGCTGTCGCCTAAAACTCTTTGTGACCTTGAGTCTAGAAATTCTTGCAACCTTAGGTGGGGGGGGGGGGCGTGGGGAGCGCAATTGGAGGTTTACATTTTTGTAGGAGTCTACAAAAAGTATTTTTTTTCCTTGAGTTCACAGAAAATGCTTTTTGTCCCATTTTTTAGATTAGTCAGAGGTTTTATAACAAAGCAAAAGTGACCATCATCAAGTCTGTGGCCAAACTTAATTTTTGCAAGACATAGTAACTTAGTCCTCACAAGAAATAGGTTTCTGGTCTGCTTCATGATTTGCCCCAATGCCAAGAAGAGATGGGCAAGGGGGATTCCACAGAGTATCTTTGAAAACAATGCTTAGGGTAAAATAAGCTGTTTTATGATTATGTCCCAATAATCAGGGACACAGTCTAGTCAGTAAACTAGCTATCTGTGTTATGGAAGCACAGGGTCAGGGATCCTTTGAAATAGCTTTTCTCAAACTTTTCCTATTAGTAATACATGTCTGAATAAGGGAAAAAAAAAAAAGTCCATGGCTCATGTAAAGGAGTTAAAAGATTAAACATTAGTGAAGCAGTCAACAACTTAATACATGGTGTCAATGGTGCCACAAAGCATCAAAGCATCGTGGACTCTCACAATTTGCCCGGACCCACTTTGTGCCCTGTGGCTGTTAATGTTCCCATTGAGTTATTGTCTGCTCACATGGCAGCATTCTTGATGGTTCCAGGAAATATGGGTGGGTCTTTGGTACTGGTTCGTCGATGTAGTTCACCTCTCAAAGCAGGTTGTTCTTCTCCTACACAACCAACAAGTTCAGCTCAGTATCCAGCTGAAGACACTGTCTTGACAAAATGTGTCCTCAGTGGTAGGAAAAAACCTGTACTTGACTAGCTGATAATGTTTCACGAGTCCCCTGTGAAAAATCCATGTATATATATACTAGATGAAAAAACTGGGCCTTGAAAAGCCATCTAATATATTCTCTTAACTCCAACATGGTGGAATAGAATAGAATTTGAAAGCTGGGTTTGTAGCACTAATTTTTTGACATTCTCTTCCTCTAAGGGAGACAGTGGCTAAAACTCAAAAATGAAAACTGAGGTTGGAAATGAATGAGTTGATACCCAAAGATATTCCTGTTACAATCATTAATACTTTATGGCAAGCAGAGAGCTTGCACTTTTCCAATTAGATGGAAGAAAACTCAAAGGAGGCAGAAAGAAATAAAGAAGGAGGATGGGAGGGAAAGGAAGGAGAGAGAAATGAAAAGAAACTCCATGTGGTCTGTATATTAGGATAGGACAGATGGGCTTCAATAGAAGTTGACCCTAAAATCTCATGGTTCAACCAAAAAAAAAAAAAAAAAAGCTCATTTCTTGACCATCTCCTATGGCTTTCATAGGTTGAAGGGCAGTGTCAGTCTCTTCTATATAATCACCCAGGGACCCTGGATGATATATCACCACATTCTTAAGTAATTTCATCAGGGAAGACAGTGTGAAAGAGTCTCATACCAGCAATTAAATCCTTCAGCTCTAAAGAGACCCCCTTCCACTCACAGCCCCTTGTCTTCAATTAATTTCATGGTCCTACTCAAGCACAAGGTGAATGGGAAGCTCTGTTTCTAGAAGAAGATCATTGGCTATTAGTGGACATTAGTTACACCTGCCACATATAGTAAAATTAATAATAATAATAATAAATAAAACAACACCATTTTCAGGTAGTCATGTTAGATAATTAAACTTAAAGACTTTCTGAAAACAACTAAAAAAACAACTTTTTAAAAATTTATTTATTTATTCTAATTAGGTATCTATGACTGCAGAATGCATTTTGATTCATTGTACACAATTGCAGCACAGTTTTTCATTTCTCTGGTTGTACACGATGTAGCTTCACACCCTATGTGCAGTAATATATATACTTAGGGTAATGATGTCCATCTCACCATGATCCCTCCCCTTTGCCTAATCACAGTTCCTCCATTTTTCCTATGTCCCCCACCCCCCAAAAAATGCAACTTTGAAAATGTCTTCTAGAAAGGGTCAAAGAGCTGACCAGACAGTAAAGAATTACCAAGCCAAAACCAAGGGCAAACACTAATCCAGAAATGGATGTGTTTCCAAAAATTACTTCTCCCCTTAGGGCATTTGCCAATCCTGAATATTTGAATTTTCATTTTTACAGCTTTACAGGCAAAGTAGACCAAAAAAATAAATAAAAACCTGAAGAAAATTTTTGAGGGCTCATTATGTCACTTTTCTGTTCCAAACTGTCCAGTATCACCCTCACTGACCACATTAAATTCAAACTCCTGCCTCACAGGAACATTGCACTGTTCTAGTGGGCTCCACAGTCTCCATCTGGGCCTCACCAGCTGTCATGGCTGTTTCTAAGCCCATGACTGTGCGTGTGATGTGGTGTGCCCAGGAGAGTCTGCCAGCTCCATCCGGGGTCACTGCCCCACTCACACTCCATACAAAACCTCTCCCCTCCCTGACAGTCTCTGTTGCCCTGCCCTCTCCCCTTATATAATCAGTCTTGGATTCTTCCTTATGTATCAAGGAAGACTTATTGAGACTTTTTGGTAAAAACTGAGGTAAATAAACTTACAATAACTGGCATGTATTTAAAGTATACAGTTAGCTGGGTGTGGTGGCACACACCTGTAATCCCAGCAGCTTGGGAGGCTGAAGCAGGAGGATCACAATTTCAAAGCCAGCCTCAGCAATTTATCAAGACCCTGTCTCAAAATTAATAAAAAAATAAAAAGGACTGGGAATGTGGCTCAGTGGTTAAGTGCCCCTGGCTTCAATCCCTGGTACCAAAAAATATATACATAAAAAATAAAATATATGGTTAGATCAGTTTTCATGTATAAGTACAACTGTGAAGCATCACCACAAGTATATAATGAGCCTATCTATCATCCCAAAGATTTCTCCCTCCTTTGTAATTGCTCCCTTTTGTCCCTCTCCAGCCTCCCCTTCTATCCTCAAAACCATCAATTTACTTTCTCACTATGCCTACTTAGCATTTTCTAGAATTCTATATAAATGGACTCACACAATAGCATTCACAATATGGCTCTTAAAACTCAGCACAATTATTTTAAGATTCACCTATGTTGTAGTATGTGCCAATAGTTCATTCCTTTTTATTGCTGAGTAAAATTTCATTGTCTATATATACATGAGTTTGCTCCTTTTATCTAAAATCTGTTCCATTAATCAGTCTTTATGCTGATACCACATCGTCTTGACTACTGTATCTTAATAGTAAATCTTGAAATCATGTAGAGCTAGTCCCCCAATTCTGTTCTTGTTTTTCAGAGTTTTATTAACTGATGTAGGTCCTTTGCATTGCCAAGTGAATTTTAGAATCAGTCTGTTGATATCTAGAAAAATACCTGAAGAAATAAACTTAACCATATAAATGGACAACTGATTTTTGACTAAGATGCAAAATGACCTTATCCAACAAATGGTGTCAGGAAAAAAAAAAAAACCCACTGGATATCTATATGCCAAAAAAGTGAATGAGGATCCCAACCTCACACCATTAAAGGGCCAAGGAAAATATTAAGGATCTTCCCTGTCCATGTGCCTACCAAGGCCTTTGCACATCTTTAATAGACATCTAAAGAATGCTGACTTCTCAGTGAGTTGGCTCACTCCAAAGAACTCCTAGTCATTCACTATCTCAAGGTTATCACTCTTTCCCTTCAGGGATTTGGCATCCTTGGGGGGATGAAGAGTCCTTGAGGTGATCACTAGGTTGTTAAGATGGAGCTCTCTTTGTTCTAACTTGTATTTAAATATTCTTTCTTTTGGAGGCGGGAGTTGCTGGGGATGGAACCCAGGGCCTTGTGCATGCGAGGCAAGCACTCTACCAACTGAGCTATATATTTAAGGAACCCCACTGGGAATAAGACTTTGGAGTCTGACCCAGGGAGAGGACTCTGCCTAGGACTTCCCAGTCAGGACCCTGAAAAGCTGCCCTGGGACTCCCCAGCTACCTGACTTCAGGTGATGATGTTTTCTTATCTTCCTTTCTCAACTTTGCTTTCGCTTTCATATTGCTACTAAAATAAATGCTATCTTGTATAAAGAGAGTCTTTATTGTCTGTCAGAGTCAACCTGCCAAATTCAGCAGCTGCACATGTACATAATGCTTTAATGTTGCAATCATATACAAAGATTCACTCAAATGGATCATCGCCCTAAATGTAAAACCTAAAGCTATAAAACCTCTTGAAGAAAACAAAATAATCTTTATGATCTCAGACTAGGTAAAGATTTTTTTTTTCTTTTGGTATCAGGAATTGGATCCAGGGCACTTAGTCAATGAGCCACATCCCCAGCCCTTTATATATAAACTTAACCATATATATAATTTTGAGACAGAGTCTTGCTAAGTAGCTTAGGGCCTCATTAAGTTGCTGAGGCTGGCTTTGAACTTTTGATCCTTCTGCCTTATCCCCCTGAGCCTCTGGGATTACAGGAATGTGCCACCATGCCCAGAAAAAATTTCTTAAATAGGAAACCAAAAGCACAATCTGTAATATAAGAGCAAGTTGGTAAATTAGACTTTACAAAATTAAAAGTAATTGTTCTTCAAAATCTCTGAATGAATGAATGAATGAATGAAACGAATGAGAAGAAGAGATACCAGTTGGGACAAAATCTTTGGAAAGCACACATTGATAAAAGATACATCCAGAATATCTAAAGAACTTTCAAAATTCAACAATAAAAAGCATACTTTTTTTAAATGAGCAAATAGTTTAACATACATGTCACCAAAGAAGATATGTGGATAAAACCACAATGAGATACCATCTAGAAGAACAGCTAAAATTAAACAAGATGTAAAGGAACTGCAATTTAAATACATTGCTAATAGGGACATAAAATGGCACAACCACTTTGGAAAATAGTTTAGTGTTTCTTAAACATTTAAATTATACACCTGCCTTTCAGTCATACCACTTCTAAGTATTTAGAAAAGAAAAAAAAAGAGGTATATGTCTGTGTAAAAACTTACACATAAATGTTTGCAGTAGCTTATTTATAGTAGCCCCAAACTGGAAACAATCCAATTATCCTTCCAAAGATGCAGAGATAAACAGATTGTGATATATCCATTCAACAGAATGCTGTTCAGCAATGAAAAGAATGAACTATGGGTGTTGAAATCACATGGATGAATCTCTAGCTAATTATGCAGAGGGAAAGGAAGGAAGACAGACACAAAAGAGCCATAATGGAGGTGGGCACCTATTAGCTCAGCAATTTGGGAGGCCAAGGTAGGAGGATTCCGAGTAAAAAGACAGCCTGGGAAACTCAGTGAGATGCTGCCTCAAAAAAAAAAAAAAAAAATTAAAAGCTGGGGATGGAGCTCAATGGTTAAGTGCCTCTGGTTTCAATCCTGGTAGCAAATAAACTGGGGCTGGGGTTGTGGCTCAGTTGTAGAGCGCTTGTCTTACACATGTGAGACACTGGGTTCAATCCTCAGCACCACATAAAAATAAATAAACTAAATGAAGGTATTGTGCCTATTTACAACTAAAAAAAATTTTTAAAAAGAAAACAAACTAAAAAGAGTAATCCTCTATAATTCCAGGTGTATATATAACTCTAGGAAACCTAAATTCATGTGTAGTGACAGGAAGCAAATCAGTCATTACTGAGAATGGAGGAGAGATTAGAAAGAGCTTAGGCAAATATTTGGCAATGATGAAATCCCCATTATCTTGTTTGTGTTGATGGTTTATACTTGTGACACACGAGACTTTAACTCTGTGATTTTAAAAGTATCAGATTGTACAATTTTATGTGCAATTTATTGTTATCTCAATTATGCCTTCCAAAGCTGCTTAAAAAAATCATAAACAAAAATAATACTATGAATAACTTTATACCCCAAAATTGATTTTAAAAAATTATGGGAGAAAATGAATAACATCTGAGAAAAATGAACCCTTCAATTCTGACTGAGGAAGAAATATAAAAGGGGAGTGGCTTTGAGTAGTGGATGCTGTCCGCCTGCCCTGCCCAATTCCCCTTACCAGACCAGTTCACTCACCCTCAGCTGCTGGGTTAGCTGCTCAGCTTGGACAGCTTCCCCCCTTTCTCCTAAGAATCACGCCAGGATCAGTCAGGAAAAGGTCACCTCTTCTCAGGCCACAGTCCATCACTAACTGAAGCACAATAAGAACTGTGGTCTCCCTTGTGTCACAGCGGGACAACTCCATGGTATGTGTCACCCTCGGTACACCCCTCTCTGAGGCTAGGCCCAGGCAGCACTTCACTGGAGATCCCATCTTTGCTGGGCCCTTTCCCCTTCTCAATCCTGCTTCCTACCTTTCTTGGAAGTTTCCCTTGAATAGTAGGAATTAAACATTGTGCTCCCTCCATCACAGGAGCCCAAATCACTGGCCAAGGTATTGCTTTTTATGAACCCAACCTACGAAACCACATATCCACTAAGTGAATATGATTAGCGCTATTGTTTGGATGTGATTTGTCCCTGACAGAAATTACATTGAAATTTAATTGCCAACTAACAGATTGAGAGGTTGGTGGGCCTTTGGGAGGTGTTTGAGTACTGGGGGCCCCCTGAAGGGATTAACGTAGTTCCTTGCAGAGTGGTTGTTATAAACCATCATGTCCCCTCATTTCCACATGTGCCCACCTGCCCTTCCACTTTCTGCCATGAGTTGAAGTAGCACAAAGCCCTTGCCAGCACCATGCTATTAAACTTCTCAGCCTCCAGAATTCTGAACCAAAATAAACCTCAATTCTTTCTAAATCACTCAGTCTCAGGTATTCTGATACAGTAACAGAAAATAGACTAAAACAATTATTATTTGAAATTCTGAAATTCAGTTACTTGATAAAAAAGAGGACTCTGGATTTGAATTACCTGAGTTCCAAACCCTGGTTACCAGTTACCAACTGTGTGACCTTGGCAAGTCCCTAATCTCTTTATACCTCAATTGGCTCACTTATAAATAAAGACAAGAATTGTACCTATATGCACACACAGGTAAACATCACACACACTCAATCCTAGAATGTTTTTTTTTTTTTAATGAGCAAATAGTTTAACATACATGTCACCAAAAAAGATATGTGGCCAGAAAGTTTAACCAGCAAGATCTACTTAACAAGAAAAGCCTGTAAGTGCGCAATCAAGGAACAATTCCTTCCAAATTAAAAAAAAAAAAAAAAAACTTTTCCACAGAACATTTAATGAAAGGACATGTCCCATATTCTTCTCATGGGGCTAGAATACACTTGATATTACCAGGCACTGTGGCACACACCTCTAATCCTTGCTACTTGAGAGTCTGAGGGAGGAGGCTCACAAGTTCAAGGCCAGCCTCAGCAACTTAGTGAGATTCTGAATCAAAATAAAATATTAAAGAGGCTGAGGATATAGCTCAGTAATAGAACACCCCTGGTGTTTTCAATCCCCGTATTGAAAAACATCTGTGATAGTCAGCTTTCCATCACTGTGACAAAACACCTGTGTTAGAGTCTGTAAACAAGTCAGGATGGCACCTGGCATTTTGCCAGAGAAATGTTAGAGTCTGTAAACAAGTCTGGACGGCACCTGGCAAAATTCCAGAGGGAGTGGTTTGTGAAGTAACGCCAGAGAACCATTAAGTGTGGAGATTCCTTATTGGTTGACTGCTGTATCTAGTTTATGTTAATTAAGATAAGCTGTGTGGAATGTATAAATACCTCTGTTGTCCTGCAATAAACGGCTCCTACTCCTGCTGTATCAATCTACACAAGTTGTTCGTCACCCCCCAGTTAGTTTGCTGCAGCCGGACTGCGGCACACCTGAGAAAATCAACTTCACAGGGGGGAATATTTGTTTTGGCCCATGGCTTTAGATGTTTCATATTGTATTGGTTCCATTGTTTCTGGGCCTCTGGTGAGGCAGAACATCATGGAAGACAGTATGTGGTGGAGTACAGCAGTTCACCTCATGGTGACCAGGAAGCCAAGAGAGAGAAGAGGGGCTGAGACACTGTCTCCTTCAGGGGCACACCCCCTGTAAGCTAACTACCTCCCTCAAGGCCCCACCTACTAAAGGTCCCACCACCTCCTGACAGCACCACAGGTTGTGGACCAAGTCTTTAACCCATGAGCCTTTGGGGGACACTTAAGATCCAGACTGGAATAGAGACAGAGGCCATGAAAAGGGAAAACTGGAGACCAATCTCATTAATAAATGCAAATATCAAAAATTCTAATCAAAATTAATCTTCTTTGTTCATTCGGGTTTTTAGCTTTATGCTTTAAAATACTCCATGTCGTTTTTATTTTATCTGGAGAACAAACTGTCTCAATGCCATTTATTGACCTGCAATGCCACCTCCATCATCCCTAAATGTTCTCCCTATATGCGGTTCTTCTGTGTTCTGTTTTTGTGGGTCAGTTTATCTATGACTGCATTGTTGATTATTATAACATTTAAAATCTTATCATCTGAGACGATAGCCTTCCCTTTTATTATTTCTCTTCAAAACTATTTTAGTTATTGTCAGCTCTTTGCCATTCCATATGAATTGTGGGATCATTTTGTCATTTTTAATGAAAAATTTTGTGGGCATTATCATTGTCATCACATTAGAAAAAAAACAGTTTTGCTATATACCAGCAATAGCCAATGGTGTGGGAAAGAATATCATCCACAAACAAAAATATAAAATACCTGGTAATGAAATAAAAAAAAGAGAAATGTATAACATCTGCGTGAAGAAAACTGTACACTTTAATGAAGGATAAAATAATGAAGATTTTAATCTTTTAAGTAATAATCCATGTTTGTGAGTAGAAGGTTTAATCTGTAAAGAAAAAAAAATCTGTTAATATAAAAAAAACTAAATAATGCCATCAAATCTCAATAATAATCCCAGTAAAAAAAAAATCAACATTTAAAGAAACAACTCTAAGGCACAATTTGTCCAACAAAGAGAACTGGAAGTGTATTTGTCCCACAATTTGTGAAAGTGACTTAAAAACCCTAGAATAATTAAGCATTGTGCTGTGGTATATATATCACAGCATATATGCCTGAAACAGAATAGAATGAAATGGGATGCGATGGAGTAGGATAGGATGGAAAAGTTCAGAAATAGACTCAAGAATTTTAAAAGAAAGAATTTAGCATACTACAAAGATGGCATTTCAAGTCAGTGATATCAGAATGCTTTTTACTTCAAGTAAACGAAAAATAATTACAACTAGGTTAAGTGGCACAGAAATATGTCCTCTCACACAAAGGAAAGTGTGGAAGTGATGTGGGTTGCAGGCACATAATGATCAGGGCTGTGGATTCATTTTACTTCCCTTCTCTAGGCCTCTACCCCTGCCTCTGCAAATTGGCTTTATCCTTAGACTCAATTACCTCATTGTCATCAGAAGGCTGTGAAGACAAACAAACAAATAAACTTGAGACTGCATGTGGATCACGACCAGAAAAAGGAAGGGAAAAATATTTCCTTTGGTTATGGGATGAAGTCCTTTCCTTTTGTGCAATTAATGGGACTTAGGTCATGGACCCATCTTTGGATCTAGGACATTGTCAAAGGAAAGGCCATGTGCCCATTGGCTGATGCTGGTTCCCATTGGCTGATGCTGATCACTAGTAAGGAGAATGGGACTACCACTATTAACCATCAGGACTTCCCTCTGAAGGGCTGGGCTCAGCTTCCTTCAGCCAAAAGAATTGCAAAGATATATCGTGTGACTACATGAGTAAAGTCAGGCTCTTACAGCAGGAAGGAGAAAGGACAAATCAAATTGAGTGGATATACCAAATAGCTACCACCACAGTGAAGAAAGGATTAAATATTTACTAGATTTCAATGAGATCATTAAAATATTAATCTGGACCCCTACCTCTCACCATGTGGGAGATCCTCTCTGCCCTAGATGGGGAGTGTCTGTGATTCTGATTACAGCAGCCCAGAGGAGGCAGAGGACTCCAGATGGTTTTCTTCATCGGTGATGAACCCAGCCTAATTCCATTTTAAGATTGGGAGGCATCTCGTCACAAAGTCATGAAAAGTTAATTTTTGTTTTTCTATAAATCACTGCTATTTCTAAACTTGCTTGAAATGCCTGCCCCTGCCTTGAACTCACCCATGCCTGGCTTTCCCTGGCCAGGTAACAACCCTCTCTGAAACCTAGTGGCACCTCATAAATTCTGGTGTTGGGATCTAAATTTACTCCCTAACTTGAAATGTTGAGCCATTTAGATCATTAACCTACTATCTGCCCTTGTATTATGCTTGTCAAATCCTTTTATCTGTAAGTTCTCAAGAAACCCCGCTTTTGCAACTTTTTGTGCTATTAAACTATGCTCTTAGAGAGCTGGAGTACTGTTCTCCAACCCAAGGATTTCAGGAGAGACAGTTCCAGCCAGAATTACAAGCTTGCTTTAATTTGATTTAAAATTGGAGTTGGTAGTCTTTTTTTTTTTCACTGTGGTTTAACAACCAGGCTGTTTGGATTGGTTCAGTCTGGCAGGACCTTAATCTCTTGGACCCTTTCACTCCTTTTCGCTTCTCTTCCACTTCCCTCCAAGCCTCACACATAGTGATTACTCTTTTCTCCAATGGCCCCACCGGGCTTTAACTCTGTCATATCAACAGATCCCCTTCCACAGCCAGTCTTTTAGAATTGGACCTCAAAATCACCTTCTGCTAGGGAGCACCCGTGAGACTTGTCAGCCTCTTTTCCCTTTGTTGACACAATTAGATGCTGTGATAACTTCCCCAGGCAAACGCAAGTGCCAGGCAGACTTCGTAACTCCCAGGTGCACGTGCCATTTTGTAACTTGGATGAGGCATGGGATGCTGTGAATTCCTCTATGTTACTTTTGGATGTAAGAAATGCCACATATCTTCGCTTTTCTAAATCAACTAAAATTGATAAAGTCCCCACACCCTTTATCACAGATTCAGAGAAGTCCGGCTCTCATTGTGGAGCACTCCCTACCTGATCCGTGGAGGTCTACAGCCTTGTACAGCGCTCAGGCTCAGGTTCCCTTTGATCTTCATCTCCCTAGCGACCTGCTCCGCTGTCTAAGCTGCAGGGCTTTGAGGCAGGCGACTCAAATGCCTTCCTGCCAAGCTTGACCCAGGCTCGGCCTCCCCAGGTGCACCACGGAGCCACTCCTCTATAAGGTTTTGCTCTGGAAAGGAGCAAGTTCCACTCAAGGGACGACAGACTTCTGAACCTGTTATTAGTTTTGAGAATGTGCTCCCTCCTCCAGTGTCAGCTACTTAGGCTTCGTCCCTCCCCCTTAGCCTTCCGCCCCCACCATTTTCTCCTCCTCCAGGAGCATCTCTCACAATCTATCCTCAAAAGATTTGGAAACATTGGCCTCCCTTTTCCTGAAGGTAGAAGTCAGGAAAAGAATGCTAAAATTAGTACATTTTAAATCTCTTTTTCTTAACTTATCCCAGTAGTTGAGGGAAGAGCTTAAGGGTAAGGTTTCCAGAGAATCACTAGAGACCAGGGGGACTATCCAGCTAGTTTATTTTATTCTCCTTATCATGCCCTTGAATAAGAGCTAAGGGAAGTCAACTTCCACTCACACCGGCCAACATAGAAACAGGGCCCAAGGTCGGATATCCAGCAGTCTGAGCCACTTGCAGTTGGTAACTGCAGCCCCAGGATAGGAAGGGCAGCAGAATAAAATAGACATTATTATTGCTGTATGTATATAGGTGACTGTATGACCAATGTGATTCTGCAACCTGTACACTCAGAAAAATGAGAGATTATACCCCATTTGATTCAAATGTATGAATTGTCAAGATCATTGTACTGTCATGTGTAGCTAATAAAAAAAAAAAATCTCCCCCCAATAAGTGGCTATCATTCATTGTACTTTCTTAAACCAGGAGAGAAACCAACATGCTTGTATAATGTTAAATCAATTTGTGAAATTACATCAACATAAAACACTGAGTGTTTGCTAAGGTTGATGTTACTAGGCAATCATATCAATCTCATTGTAAAGAAAAGGTAATATTTATCATTAAAATTTCACTGAGAAAAATGAGAAATACTATTGAAGGATTGTAATATCTCTTTTATTGACATATTAGAAACAACTAAATAGTTTTATTACATAGATTTTGATACATCTTTGAGTATATCCTCAGCTTGAGACTAGAATAGAATACCGCAGAAGACCAGTCCAGGCAGCACAGGATACGTCTAAAGCACCAGCACACACAAAGGAAGAAGGTCAGACACACCTGCTTGTGCAGGGGACCCTTTGCTTGATGAAGTTCTAAGAGGATTGCAAATGGTCTGTGTTTTGTTTTGTTTTCTAAAAAAAAAGCTTTGGGATGTCTAGAAATTAAACCAACGTCCCAGACTTCAAACTTTAGGCTCACTTTCTGAATGACATTTTAATAAACAATCCAGAGAATCTTAAGGGGCTAAATTATTGAAACTCTAGTTTGAAGCTAACTTAGAGAGTGACTCTTGGATTCCAAAAGGAAAAAAGCTAACTTCTGGTCTAGGAAGCATGTTTGCATCTAAAATATGCTTCTTGAAAAGCATTCTCATGAGGCTCATTGACACAGATAAAATTTCTTATTTATGAGTAAACCATGGTATTTTCGCCATTGTACTAGTTTAGGACAGTCTAATTCAGCAAATGCATCATCGAGAACTGATGGGAGAAGGCAGGATTCTGATGACTGCCCAGAGAAAGGCTGATGAAGAAGTCACATGGACTGACACAGGCCACGAGTGGCAGGAGAGTACAGTGCTACACGCTTGTGCAATGTACCGAGCCACTCAAGTCATGTTTGGTGTTTCACCCAGGCTAATCACTATAAACGTCACTACTGAGGATGAGTCAGATTTCCAAGGCTTAGCTAAAGGTTTAGAAAAATGCTCCTCTGCAGCATTTTTCTTGCTAGCCCCACAGCTAAACACTACTAGCAGAGGCTAGTTTTAATGCAATCACAACAGCTGGAAAGCACTTAAAGTGTGCTGTGAGTGTGTGTGTGTGTGTGTGTGTGTGTATTTTCAGTGACCCACTGAAAACAGTGGCTGCCTGTTTGATTCTCTTTGTAATGCATTCTTTGCCTATACTCACATCTACTTGGTGAGAACTGTTAACAATTAAATGTGTCTGAACAGCATATGGATCAGTCACACTAAACAAGTTCATGAATGGTAGGTTTTCACTACCTTACATGCTTTTCTTCTCATTTTCTTCCCTTCCTGCAAGATACAGGATCCCGTTAGTGCTTGAGTTTGGGTGCTTGTGTGCCAGGAGTCTTAAAGGCCACACCTCCCATCGGCATTTTGGTTCTTCACATATTTCTATCACAGGCACGGCCATTCTCTACAGCCCTGGTGATCACCAAGGTGGTGCTGCCCCAGGAGACATCTGGCCATGTCTGGGGACATCTTTGGTTCTCACAACTGGGGGGAAGGGGACAGGGTGATACTGTCACCCAGTGAGCAGAGGCTGGAGAGGATGCTAAATGTCCTGCAATGCACAGGACAGACAGGCCCCCAGAACAAAGAATGACCCAGCCTCCAGTGTTACTAGTGCTGAGGTTAAGAGCTTTCCCTAAAGGAATCATTTTTTAAAATAAGCAATTTTGTTTTGTTTATAATTAATAACTATCAGTAACACTTTTGCTTGGGATATCTAGACAAATTTCTAGCAAATGTTCTTAATGAAATATCACAAAATGTAGAGCTTATGTTACGGATTTTTTTTTTTTTTTTACTTTACAAATAAATTTAGGAACTAGGATTTTTAGAATCACTGGAGATCTCAAAGAGACACTTGAGTCTTTCAGTGAGACTTTACTTAATTTCTTCAAAGGATTGTATAGATTATTCCTATGAATCTCCCAACCCCTACATAATTTAGGCAAAGAAGAAACTGGATTTTTCTTGAATTAACTATTAACTGAAGGAGAAATGACATTTGATATCCCCTAAAATTTTCAGGCTGGAAAATGAAATGGTCCTCATTGCCATCAGCTTGAGGACCAGACACTTTACTTTTATTTATTTATTTATTTCTTTATTGGTACCAGGGATTGAACCCAGGAGAGCTTAACCATTGAGCCATGCCCCCAACCACCAGTCCTTATTTTAACCTTTTATTTTGAGACAGGATCTCACTAAGTTTCTTAGGGTCTGACTAAATTGCTGAGGCTGGTTTTGAACTCGCAGTCCTCCTGCCTCAGCCTCCTGAGCTGCTGGGATTACAGGTGTGCACCACTGCACTCCGCTCCAATTTACTTTTCAATCCAAGTATATCCCATCATTACCTATCATCCCAGTTTCGGTAGTATTCATCAAGTTTTCTTAAGAATAATTGGTAACATTTCTTGTAGTTCTGTTCTATTAATTGTGTCATATTCAAGTCAAAATTAGTTCTCTTTGGCTGTTCTTTACTAGATTTCAACACAGAGCCTATGTCTGCACAGGGGTCTGGCGAAAGTTGCATCTTGGGAGCAAGAGTCATCTTTGAGGCACCATCTACAATAACATGTCCGAATGGAGCCATGAAAATGTGATATGTAGGGACTCACAGCACACCCAAATGAGTCTGTGAACATCTCTGGATCTGAAAAGAGATCTTTCAGAACTCAACCATGCTTAACAGTGCCTGCAGAATAGCAAGAGGCAAGAAAGACCCACATACCAGACCCTCTCTCATGGGGGATCCTGCTTCTATCATCAAACTGAACCCAGATGCCAAATTCAGGAGCTTAGGGATTCGCTTTGAGCTTTTGCACATTTTGGACAAATGCTAAAGCCTCATTTTCTCTTTCTTTTCTTTTCTTTCCTTTTTAATTTTTTTAGCTACTTTATAGGCTCTGAATAGCATACTGTAATACTATCTCATGACTTCAACTCACATTTACTGTTTGTCTGAAGGAAAGTAACTGGGATCCACAGCTTAGATCACCATACTTGCTGGGTCACCTTCAAACTGCAAAGGTTGTCTTCCTTGGGGGAGTTATTTTTTTCTTGTAATTTCATCTCTGAAACCCAATTATCCTGAGCTCTTTTCAAGTAGGCCTGTAAAAACCCAGGGATTATTTCAGAAGCGAAATAATCATTTCAGAAGTGAAATAATCCCTGGATTTATTTCAAAGGTGAAGCAGCACCCTGTTCCCATGTCTTCTGAAGTGGCCACATACCAGCATTGAGGAGTGAGCAATGACAGAGGATCTACATGGCTATGTTGGTCTAGATTTTGGTCCCTTCCATAAACTACCTAGATTTAGACGTGAGGAGAAGCCTTCCTGAAGGTTTCTAGGTCATTATTTCTTCAAAGTCCGACAGCTGCTTCATCTGTTCAATTTGCATCGAATGCCTTCTGAGGAGCTTCTTTTTACTTCTCAAGTCAACTCTCTTTGGTGAACTTGGAGCAACAGGAACTATAGATTTTAAGCCACTAGCAAGTGGGGAAGAAGGTTTGCTATTCGGTCTAATATCGGGGATGGGTGGGTTCAGATTCACATTTAAAGGTGGAAGAAAGCCAGGCCTAGTGTGAGCGATGCGGTCTAGCAGCAGAGTTCCAGAACCTCGTCTTTCTAGAAGATGCGGGGGTCTGCGACGCACAGAGCTGGGGGATGTGGTGGGCACGGCATCCAGGGACTCCCGAGAGCCGTGGAAAAGAGACAAGTGGGAGCTGTTGAGCTTCTTTCTATCTAAGGGACCTTTGCCTGGCTCGAGGGAAATGGAGTTGGGTGAGTCAGCCCCTGGTTGTAACTCTAAGTCATAGAGGTCATTTTCCAGCCGTTTGAGGGATGCTGGCTCTTTGAGAGCAGAGGCTCCCGATGGGCACATGCCACCTTTCTCTTGGTCAACAGGGAGAGCTCCTCTCCTGGCCAGACGTGGGTGGGGAGCCTGGCCTTTCTCATAGGCTGCTTTCCAGGATGCTGGTGCCGAAGAGGCCGGAACCTTCAGAGCCTGCTCTGGGACTGTGGGGAAGAGGGCAGGGTCTTTGCCATCAATGCTGTTGGTTCTGGAGAGGGGCCCCCTTTTAGGGAAAGACATGTCACTGATGTTCCTGATGACCTCACTGTCTGCGCTGGCACTGTGGGTTTCATCCTGCCGAGAGGAGGCTGCCAGCACAGACGGCGCAATCAGGCCCCAGGGTTCAGACTGGAGCCTCTTCAGTTGGGGCAAGCGGGCCCCCACTTTCCTGGTGGGAAGGTTGCTGACTTTCCTAGTGGGAGACCCAGGCTCATTGAGAATCTTAGAGGTGTTACAGCCACTTGGGTGTCCTGTTTGGAGGCCGAAGAAGACATCCTCTTTTTCATTTGGTGGAGAGCTCAGGCCTGGAGCCTTCAGTTCAATGTCAGAAGGAGATGCACACAGTGGAGGTGACTGTCGGTCTTCCACTTTGGGTGAAGGAGGGACATTAAGATACTGTTTAGTGGTTTTGGTGCCGGAAGATGATTTATCCGTTGTTATAATAATCACTTCCTTCCCTTTGGCTTTGCAGGCATCAATGAGATGTTTCAATGCATCCTTGTCATCTGCATTTATTGCATAAACCAGAGCCGAAGCCCCACTGCGATCTTCAAGGCTGGGGTCAGCTCCATTTTCCAGTAGTAGGGAGACCACTTCTCCCCCGGCTCTTCTGATGCAAGCGTGGATGAGAGCAGTCTTTCCAGACTTATCCTGGATATTAGGGTCTGCCCTGTTGTCCAACAGGTACTTCACCATCTTGGACTTGCTGATACTTTGCTGATCCACATGTTTGGTGATACATGCCACCATGAGAGCTGTTTCGCCTTTGTCATTGCTCTCATTGATATAAGCTCCCCCTTCCAGGAGGAGTCTGGTCAGCCGCAGCCTGCCCAGCCACACAGCCTTCAGAAGGGAGTTTCCATCAGTCCTCAACTCCGTGTCATCATCCATCATATTGGCTTAGAATCTCCAGCCACCAGGGCAGTCAGACCTAGCAAGGGAAGAAGAGAGGGAACGTTAGGTATTCTATTGCTGATGTGTGCAGCATGGCTGTGACAGGGTGAGGTACAGTGAGATCCTAGCCTGACCCCAAGCTGTGTCAGCTTGGCTAAGTTGTCTGAGCTGTCTGAGTGAGTTTCTTTATCTATAATTGGGACTAGGAGTAGTAGTGACCTACCTCATTAAGTCATCATGAAGATTGCTTGTGATGGTGTGTGCAAAACACTTAACCACATGAAAAGCAGTTAACATAATGCCTAACATGGGCTAACTATTTTGCAAATGCAAGATTTTGTTTTTAATGTTTTATTAGTGCATCATAGTGATACATAATAGTGGGATTCATTGGGACATATTCATGTGTGCACATAATTCACTCCAATTAATTCCCCAGTATTTCCCCTTTCCCTCCCTGCCTTTCCTCCTCTCCCCATCCTCTATTTTTGTCTTTTCAATTTTTATTTATATGTGTATTTTTAATTGGTACATTATAATTATACATAAAAGTAGGATTCATTGTGTTATATTCACTCATGAATATAGCATAATTTGGCTTATTTAATCTTCAGTTTCTCCTCCCTTCTCCTTGATGCTTTACTTTTCCAATATTGATCTCTCTTCTATTTTCATGATATTCCCCTTTTTCTTTTATTCCTTTTTCTCCTATAGATTTTGCATATGAAGGAAAACATTTGACCCTTGACTTTCTGAGTCTGGCTAATTTCATTTAGCATGCTGTTCCCCAGTTCCATCCATTTATTCACAAAGGATATAATTTTAGTCCTCTTTGTTCCTTTGTGTATATATACCACATTTAAAAAAATAATTTATCTGTTAATTGACACCGAGGATGATTCCTGTAATTTGCTATGGTGAATTGTGTTGCTATAAACATCAGAATGCATGTTATCACTACAGTCTGCTGATTTCAGTACTTTGGGAAAAACACTGAGGAGTGGAATAGCTGGATCATGTGGTTTCATTCCTAACCTTCTGAGGAATCTCCATACTGATTTCTACAGTGGTTGTACCAATTTGCAGTATTACCAACAATGTGTACATGTACCTTTCCCCTTGCATCCTCTCCAGCATTTATCATTATGTATATTCTTGATAGTTGCCATTCTAACTGGAGTGAGATGAAACCACAGTGTGGTTTTAATTTGCATTTTCCTGATTCAAATGCAAGGCATTGTTGTATTGAGTGCACAATACTTATCACAGATGTAGAAATTTAAGTTCCTAAAAGAAGTGTTTGTGCCTACCTTGTTTACTGCTTATTTCAGCATTTGGCAATGATTCATACATGGTGAATGAGTTATCTAATCAATAATTGTTTAATTCATTCTTGATGTAATAAAAAGACTAGTAAGAAACATGCCATGTTATTCCTTATTCTGGGTCATGGGGCTTAATAGGGTTTAATTTCCTTCTTTTTTACTGTATTCCTAAACTAAATCAGTACTACTATTTTAATAGAGGGAAAACAGGTGTGTGTGTGTGTGTGTGTGTGTTGTGATTTAGATGTGAGGTGTCCCACAAAAGCTCCTGTGTTAGACATTTCAAGGAAATTTACAGATGAAAGGATGGGTTATGAGAGTCTTAACTTTTTTTTATTGGTTATTCAAAACATTATAAAGATTGCAGAATCACATCGGTTACACATCCACATTTTTACATAATACCATAATAGTAACTGTTGTATTCTGCTACCTTATTAAGTGCATTAATCCCTTGATGGGGATTAACTGGATGGTAACTGTAGGCACATAGGCTGTGGCTGGCAGAGGTGAGTCCCTGGGGGCATGTCTTTAGGGCATATATATTGTCCTTGTTGAGTGAAGTCTCTCTTTCTGATTCCTGGGGCCATGCCCTGAGCTGCTTTCCTCTGCCATGATGTTCTGCCTCAGCTCGGGCCCTGAGGAAGGGAGAAGGCTGTTGATGGACTGAGATCTCTGAAACTTCCTCCTCCAAAATGGTTCTTGTCAGGTCTTCTGGTCAAAGCAGTGAAAAAGCTGACTAAAACCGTGTGTGTGTGTGTGTGTGTGTGTGTGTGTGTGTGTGTACACAAATCAGTCTAGGCACCTCTTTTCAGGCTGAGTCCCCACTCTTCCAGCAGATGTCAGAATTCTCCTACTCTTCATTCAGAAGAGTTCTAACAATGCAATGCTATATCCTCCCTCTGACTGAAGTGATAAGGGCCAGAGGACAGAGAAGAGGATTACACTTTTGCTCACAAATATGAGGAAATAAAGCTCAAACCTAAGCTTCTTTTGCTGGGGTTTGTCAAACTCAAGTTCTGTGTTTTGTTCTCCATGTGTGAGTTAGCTAGTCCTGGGCTCAGAACCTCAAAACCTCCACACCATGTGTTGTTGAGGCCTTTCACAGACAAGGAGGAACGGGCAGCCTGGCCAGGCCATGGGAATCATACCTGCGAGCGTCTTTGCCAGCAAAGCCTCTATTGTGGATGTCCTGAGCCTCCAGCACCTGCTGAGCAGATGACCTGTGTGGTCCACTGGCCACAGTTCTTGAGTTCCCTCCTCATCTGATCCACATCACTTTTTTCTTACTCTACTATCCTGAGCAGTTACTTATCAATTTATATTTCTCTATGAAAATGGATGGAAAAGCTTCTCTTCATTGAAGTTGAAAAATAGATTTATTTCCTTTCAAAAAAAATTGAATCTACGAATAGATACTTTCTATAAAAAAAAAAAACACACTTAAGAATTTAAAGAGGAAAAGGTCTCCTTCACTCACACCTACCCCTTCTTGAAGCCACTCTCCTCTTCAGAAGTAACAAGGTTTACAGTCTAATCTGTATCTTCCGGCTTCAGATCAATTTCTGCTTTTCCTGAATCTGATCTTGTTGCAAATGTGACTGTGTGTTTCTGCTGTATTTTCTAAAAAAAAAAAAAAAAAAAAAAATGCTACCACATGTTATTTAAGATATTGATAACGGGTCTCTGCTTCTGTCTCTCCATTTCCTTCCTTCCTTCTCCTTCAACCTCCCACCTATCTTCCCCTGTGTGTGCATGAGATGGCGAGGGAGATCCCTGTCACCCCTCAGTGGTTCGTATTCATGGTTGTTATGTTCAGAGTCTTATTCTCTGATAAGCTTCTCAGTCTTCAAGCTCTGGAGATCTGAAGAATTACCAAGGACTAGCTAAATGAAAGGGAATGTCCCATGAAGATATGCTTCCATTCCATCAATGTCCTTTCCCCAGGTCACCTCTTCAGCATCAACCCCTGAAACTCTGGTCCTTGTCACACTCTACCTACCTTGAAATCTCATTATTTCTCAAACATACCACTTTTTTCCCTCTTGGCACTGTTCATGTTTCTAGATATAAGGCCTCCCTGATCTTCTTTAATTATTCATCCTCCTCCAAACTTCAGCTCAAATGTTACTTCCTTTGTAATCAAGAAGAAAATCACTCAAAATCCAAGAGGGAGAGTTGAGTAAAATTACAATGACTCATATACAGACTATATAAAGAACTCCTACAAATCGCTTCCTCCAAAAGAAGATACATAAATGACCAATAAGCACATAAAAAGGTATCCAGCCTCATTAGTACTCAAGGAAAAGCCAACTAAAGCACAATGAGAAACCACCACATCCTCACCAGAGTGGCTAAAATTAGACAGACACACAAACCAAGAATGGATGAAGTTGGGGAGCAACAGGCACCTGCTGGGAAACTTGACAGCACTAAATTGAACTAAAGCCACACTCCGACCAGATGTTCCATGCCTAGGTTTTTACCCATGGTCAGTTTTAA
The DNA here is from genome assembly GCF_048772815.1 of Callospermophilus lateralis. Classification (NCBI taxonomy): domain Eukaryota; kingdom Metazoa; phylum Chordata; class Mammalia; order Rodentia; family Sciuridae; genus Callospermophilus; species Callospermophilus lateralis. The sequence continues at coordinate 121,000,233 of NC_135307.1, read as the reverse complement.
AACATGACCACGAAGTCCTCCTATCCTGGCATATATTCAAGGAGTAGGCCCTATGATTTGCTTTGATCAAGAAAATGATTTGAGGCAAAGCCTCTGTAGACCCTACAGCTTCCAAGTTTGCTCTCTTGGAATCCAGCTGTTCTGTGGGGAAGTCTCGATTTACCACAAAAAGGGGCACATAGAGCTTTAGCTGATGGTCCAGGTAGCTACCAGAATGTGGTGAGACCATCTCGGACCATCTAGCCCCAGCTGGATGACTGATTGAGTGAACCCAGATGAAACCAGCAGAAGAAATATCCAGAGCCTGGCCCAGACTGCAAAAATATGCAAAAAAAAAATGGTTATTGTTTTAAGTCACTCATTTGGGGGTGGCTCAGTCACAGTAATAGATTAGTAATTAATGCATGTACCAAAAGACTGGCTGCATTATTCAAAAGACAAAAACTAGAAACAACTCATTAAGAAGAATGTAGATACAGAAAATATAGCATGTGCATACCCTAGAATACTGCACTGTGTTTGTTTCTCTCTCTTTCTCTCTTACACACATGTGGCCATCCCCCCCACACACCCACACCACACTGAAAGTAGAAACCGGATGCTGTGTCCCCTGTGTTTCTTAATACTTTGCAACTCCCTTTATTGGAGAATTGAGCTTGTTAATCATCTGGGTCGGCCTGTCCACAGAATTCTGAGCTCTTGAGGTAGAAGTACCATCTTTTATTCTCTGTCAGCTATGTGGTAATTGAAAAGTAGGATAAAGAAATGATGGAGAAATGGAAGAAGAGGAAAAGGGAAGGTAGGTGGGAAGGAGGATGGATGGGTAATTGGATTGCCTTTTATGTTGTGTGTGGTTCAAATTTCATACCTCTAGTCCACCTCAAAGTCAAGGGAGGGAGGCAAGGAGGAAAAAAAGAGAAAAGGAGGAAAGAAAAAAAAGTATATCTAGAAGACTGCTTGTCCCCCTTTGCTTGAAATTAGTGGTCTTATCCCTAATCAACTCTCCACAAGCACCTAAAGAATGGAGCAAACTGAAGGCAAAACATCCATGTTTTGTTTTTGTCTTATTTTTTGTTTTCATTTATTTATTCATTTATTTATTGTAATCTGGAATGTGGAGCCCATCCTTAGACACAACATTCTGTGCTTACCGAGCTGCTCTGCAGGCTATCTATCACCAGTTTTTCACAGTGGGCCTCTCAGCTGAAATTCCTTAAACTATGAAAATGCAAGAGCTTTGTTTGAGGACAGAATCAGGTTCCGTACCTCACTCTTATAGCCCAGATAAAATGTGCTGGGCTAACATTAACTGTCAGCACGCCGCATTTAACTTACACTTGTCATTTCAAGAATTAAATTAAAATTAAATTAAAATTTCAAGTTTAAAAGACTGCAGTTGACATGGCTGACTGACAACAACCTTACAAATTACACCAGATTCAACCCATGCATCATGATGGATTCACATAGCCTCACCCAATGCCTCCCTCTCTGGGTGTTGGCCACTTGCCTGGCTTGCTTTCTTAGTGAGCCCCATACCTTTCCTCTAGTCTTAAATCCAGGTGCCCGGCACCTGGTTTCAACTAACCAGGATAAATTGACCCTGGCCTGATTTTGTATAGCAGTTGCCTAGAGAGAACAGGTCACTCAATCAAGAATGTGGGAGAGTTAACTCTTTGTAGAACAAATGTTAGCAAATAGGAAATAGGTGATAGGGGAAGAGATGTTTGGAAAAACTCATCTCCCTTTCTTTGCCCAATAGCCTCTTCTAAGATGTAATGTGACTTCCCCAGGACACTCCATGAAGCTGAGGCTAGCTCTTCCTTGCCTCATTTTCATTTCCCTTCATTCTTACTTCCCAGTGTTTTATAACCCAGCAAAGAGTTAGTTTGTATGCTTTTGCCTTAGACTAATGCCAAGTGCTCCACTCACCATAAAATCCCCTTTCAAGAAGTTTTCTCTCCATCTCACAGATGGGAAAACCAAAGCCAAGTGTGAAGAAGCCTAGAGAGAAACCAAATGCCTGTGGTCCTTCAGTGATCAGGGCTGACTGTGTGGAGGTTTCCTGTCGGCTCACGTGACCCCTTAAATTGTGTATCTATCCCCCTACAGAGTGCTCCTCTCAGACTTGCATAGCCACATCTACTTCCTCCCTCTCTAGAGAATACCTAATATTCTTGCTTTCAGCAATTTGACCTGCTCCATGTGCACAGTGGCTCAACCTTTGGTGGAACTTGAAATTGGGGCTAAAAATACCAGTTATCCTGGGCTGTTTGTAGGAACTGATGTACTGGGCACTCCAGATGTTAGGCTGCCTTGTGAGTTAGCCACATGTGCAGAGGGAGAAGAATAAAAGCAAGTGGCCTGAAAAGCTGAGTTGGAGAGAGAGAGCTTCTCCCCACCAACCCTCCTGAGTTTTAACTGCCTTCAGAGTCCATGAACATTCTGGAATTCTTTCAATAAATTAGCATATTTTTTGCTTCTGATAGCTCAAATTAATTTCTGTGACTTATAATCAAGTAAGTCCTGACTAAAACACTAGCATTACTTGCTCATTCATCCATTTATTATTGCATCATCAAACATAAATCAACTATCTATGCCATGCCAGGATAAAGAGTTATATAAAATGCAGGAACAGCTGCCAAGGTATTTACAATCTAGAGGTAAGCCAGATGTATATTTTAATAATAATAAATATTTATGATATGCTTACCATGCTCCAAGCAACGTGCTGAATACTCTACATGCATTATGTCATTTAATTCTTACAGTGAGACTGTGAGATGAATTCTATTATCCTAACTTTGTGAAAAAATAAAACTGAGTCTCAGGGAGATAAAGTCACTTACCCAAAAATAACCAGGCGGTATGTTGAGGAGCTGGAATTCAAATCCAGACTCAATTCAAAGTCCATGTTCTTAACCCTTACATGAAATAAGTACAGTACAACATAGTAAGTCCCAGAATGGAGGACAAACATGCAGCAGATTGATATGAGTGCCACAAGGACCTAGAGATGCAGATTAGAAAAGGATTCATAAGGAGAAAACAATTGAGCTAGGTCTTCAAAAAGGAGCAGAAATTTGTTGAATCAAAAAGGGTAAGGAATTACCCTTAGGGGTAACTATAAGTTACAAGACAGAAGGTAGCAGAGCAAATATTTTGTGAACTTCATAGTTCAGGGTGGTGTTGGAAGAGTGGGGAGTGCATTGGTAGAACAAGAAAATATGGGGAAGTCTACAGAGATCAAATTCAAGGTTCTTTGTAGCCTTGTCCCGAAGGTTTGATGTTCATTATGTGGAAGTGGGGAACCAGTCAAGAGTTATAAGGAAGAGGGTGATATGATAATTGTCTATAGTGTGAGAAATGGATTGAGAGGATGGGAACCCACTCAAGAGCCTCTGGGAGATGAAGAAGATCAGAACTGCCACAGTAAGGATGCAGAAGAAGAATCAAGCTGGACAGATGTTTGCAAGGTAGAACTGAACAGTCATTCATTAGATGTGAGGATCAACCAAAATCTAATGTCCTTTAACTTGAGCATTTATCTTCTATCATGAATCACAGAGAATAAATGGTAAGAAGACCTAATGCTGGAAAGATTAGATGCCTTCCAGAAGGAAAAGAAAATCATTGAAAAGAGTTGGCATAATACCAGGATATTGAAATCCCAACTTGGGTTGTTCTAGCCACCATGTTTTTTTCTTAAAAACTTGGTGACCACTTTTTCATGTGTTTCAGAAAAGTAAACTGAGAAATGAACAGAGTTTGCCTGATTCCTTCCTTGTCATGCTCTCAGGGCTGTTTTCTGTTTTATCTCACCTCCACTTTAATGGCAGCTAACATAACGTTCAATAGCACAGGGTCTAGAGAAGAAATGCTGAAGACTGAATATTACCAACATCCGGAGATTCAAATGATGCCTTTTCTAATAGTGGTAGTATGTGGATGCCAACTTTATCCTCAAGTCCTCTGATTATTTTATTGTCTGAAAAGCTACGGAAGTCCTAAACTTTTTTTAAACTGAGAGGAGCAATTTTGTTCAAGCTTCATGAATTTAGAAATAGAAATTACAGACAGAGATTAAACATTTTAATCTCTCTGAATCCAAGGTCTTTAATTCACATGCCAGTCTAGTTCTTTGGCCTGGATCTTAAGCCAAAGATGCAAATTAGACCTGAAAGTCAATGTGGCCCACAGTCAGATATTGTTTAAGTGGCACACTATTTTTAAATTTGAATGTGTTAAGATGAATTATTTATTGTTCAGTTTGAAAAGGCCTTGCCATTCTCTGTAGTCTTACAACTGACCTGATTCACACATTCCAGTACTTTTTGGCCTATGTATGGATGCAGTTTTACATATAAAAGCAAAATACAAGAACATAGTCATGTTGCTGTGGTTTTTGTACTTTCTGTCACTTCCTAGCTGCTCACCTCTTCAGTTTGCTTGAAAACTGAAATAACCTTATGAGTATAAAGGCCTTTTTGTAAATTTTAATGTACAGTATGCTCAAGTTAGCCATTTTTAATTATGTAACTAACAATTGCCTCAGTAAAGAAATAATGCCATTCACTTTGTCACCCCTCTCTTAAATCATAGGTTTCCAGTTAAACTTCCCTTCTTTGGTCCAGTGGCAGATTTCTCAGAGGTTTGAGGGATGTGCTGTGCAGAAGAGAAGGGCCTGCAAACTTTTGTAATCATCGTTAAAGTTTCTCATGTCCCCTCAAAAAGGTGTAGGGATATTCTTTCATTGTACTTAATGACCCAGAGCAAGTTTCTAGGACTTTTTTAATATGCACATTTGATATTCATTTATTTCTGGCTATCACCTGTATCTTGTCTGTCCTTTACTTTCTGACATCTTGTGAAGCTTTATAAATTGTTTAAAATTCTTCATGGAACAGAATATAATCAACAAAGATTACTTTGATTCATATGAGATTGCTATTGCTGTACGTGAAAATTATTAAAGTCATCAATTTCATATATTTAAAGTACTTATAAAAATGTACCTTTTATAAGTACTTTTTAAAGTACTTATAAAAATATAGTTCTGTGATTACCCCCACATCCTAACTACTGAGGAAGGGCTAGCCTGCAGTGGGAGGATTCAGGATACAGATGCAGGAGAACTGGATTCTAATCCCAGCTCTGCTTACTAGGTTTCTGAATATTTGGGGCAGGAATCATTTTGCCTTATGAGTAAAATAACCCAAATCCTGCCTACTTTACAGGACTGTTAAAATGATCAAATGATCGGCAATACATGAACACCCTATATGAAGTCCTGTAAAAGTCCAAGGGATTAGTACGATGAAATAAGCTCATACTGAATTCCTTCCACTGAGCCCTGTTCTGAGCCCAGACCCTTGCAGTGTGCCACTAGTGTTCATTAACAGTCCTCTTTCTCTTCCAATTACCTGCCTCCTCCCTTCCAATCCCTCCACCGGATCAACCACAATTAACAGTTCGCTGGATGTATCTCCATACATGATCCTTTTGACCAGTGCCCCCCATGCTTCTGCAAGGAAAGGATTATTATAATTTTACAGATACTGAGCTTGAAGTTCAGACATGTTTAGAAATTTTGTTCAAAGACACGTTTTTAAGTTCTATCGATGTCTTTCATTCAAACTTGGTTCCTAAGTTCAGAGCTATTTCATGCAGGCAATTCTGCTCAGGCTTATCCTCCCACTACTGCAGGCTGGCACGGAGTTTAAGAAGGCAGCCGTAATGTTTTCAGGTTGTATATTCTTGGGCAAGTTTCTCAGACTCTCTTGCTTCAGTTTTTTCATCTGTTTAATGGGAATAATAATAGTACATAAAGAGTATACTCATGGTGTTCTATAAAAATTAACCCATAGAGCGTTTAGCACAGGGCCTTGGCACATGGACAGCCTTTTATAAATGTTAGCTGTTTGAGGAAGTTGGGATTCACTTTCCCAAACCCAGGAGGCCACCGGTTCAGCTGCATTCGTGGAAGCTTGGGGGCTATCTTTATACTCCGCCTCTTCCTTCTGCAGTCACGGGAAGCAGTTACAAGCAGATCAAAAATTGAGCTCCACGTTTGCTTTTGCTATTCGAGAGCCCTTCCTCGCAAAGCTGGGGGCGGTGTTACGTATCCGCCCACCGCAGACAGCACCGGTGGCCTGGGACTGAAAAGCCGGGGCTGTACAGCTCTAGCTGCGTGCTTTATGCTGCCGGGGAGGGGGCGGGGGCTGTCCGAGGTGCTGAAGTCGGGGGCTGAGGCCGCGGTAGCCGGGTGTGTCAGCGTCCATTGTTGCCACTGTCTGTGGTCATCGTCGGGAAGGCAGAGTATGGGGTCGGGTGAAGCCAGGGCGGTAAGTGCTTCTCCCACCATTTCTCAGAAATGCCCAGATACATATTCTTTACAATTTCGTGCGCATTTTCCGGATCATAACATCTCACCGCCCACTCCTCACAGGTTTCTGCAAAAATTTAAGACTTTGCTCCCTCTTCAGTTCCTGCAAAAATATCCAGACGCCTATCACCCAGCCCCGCTTTGCAACCATTTCCTACAAAAAAATCAGGCCCCTACGCATCTCATCCCCACGCGCCAATGCAAAAATAAAATATTTTAAATCCACCTTCCATTCCAGTCTCCCACAATTTCCTGTGATAAAAGCATGCTGTCTCCTACCAGTCCCCGCCTCCTGCCTGAGGCTAAACAGCATGGACTTACTTCTCCGGAGCTTGAGGTTCCGCCTAGGCAGCCAGGGGAGACCCCTCTGGAAGCACTTACCTGGTAGGGACGCTCATCAAGCGAGGCCACCTGGGTCCAGACCACGGGTAGTGTCATTAATTCCAAAGCACAGTCAGAAGGCGCCCAGAACCTCCGCTGGCGGCTGCAGGTGGGCTGCCAGAGGGCACCGCCAGGCTGAACCCGCTCAGGAACTGGGGCTACCCCTGGCCTCGCAGGTCCTGTTGAGTGACTTGCCCTAACTTCAAGGTCCATGAATGAAACCTCTGCGTCAGTCCTTCGAATCACGCCCTGCTCCTCCAAGTTGAGGTGGCAACAGAGGATTTTCTTTTTCTTTCTTTCTTTCGTTTTGTTAAGAGAAAGAAGCTTGAAGGAAACGTGAGGCTCGTCCCCCAGTTTCGAGCTGCTGGTTTGCAGGTCTCCTGCGCAGCACCAGCCCTCCGGCTCGGTCTTCGGCTGGCTCTACTGGCTGATGAGGCGCGGCTGCCCGCTGGCGCCTGAGAGCAGCTCTCCAGCCGCGACGGGAGAGGGTTGTGTGGGTGTGTGTGCTGTCAGGAAGGAGGGGGCCGCGGGGGTGGGAAGTGCCTACCTGCAGCTGCGGGGAAAGGCGCCCGCCGCCGCTTCCCGGCGGACTCGCTCTGCAACTTAGCGCGAGCCTCGCGGAGCCCGGGGCGGGGGCGTGGCGGTGCGCACAGACCCCGCGCCGCAGACCTCGGGATCTCGAGGAGCGAGCAGACCCTTCCACAGTCTGACTTGACCTGCGAGTCTCGGATGGGGCAGGGATTCGAACTCTTGTCTCTTTGGTGGTTTCTGCAACTCTGCCTTTCTTAGATCCTTTCACAAACGCCCTGGGAACTAAGGATGAATGTCCACAGGGTGGGAAGGAGAGGCAGAGAAGCGAAGAGGCAAGGGTGGTCCTTTAAAACTTGGGAGCCATCTAGTAGTGCAGGTTTCTGCAGACGGACCTTCGGATTTCTTTGCCTACTTGGTTCTCTAGCCCACCTCCAACTCACTCCCGGGACTTGCTGTGGAGTCCTTCACCAAAATTTAAGCTAAGTTTTTACAAAATTAACTCATGATTGTCATATACTATTCAAAGCACACAGCACTATATTTAGGAAGTGAATGCCCAGCCCGGAAGAGCCTTTCCCATTAATCTATTTCCTGATGGTAACCTGAATTTCTATCTTGATATGTATATTGGTTCTATTTGTCCTACCCCCCCCCAAAAAAAATCCTACTTCTTCTTGAGTCAGTTTTAGTCATTTATATGTGCCCAGAAAATTGTCCACCTCATTTACATTTTCAAATGTACTGGCACAAAATTATGAATAGTATCATCTCATTTTTTATTTTCTCTGAAATTGTTCCATACCTTCTTTGTATTCCTAATATTGTTTGTGTTTCCTACCACCCTCCACACACACACACACACACACACACACACACTCACACACACACTTTTTTTGTTGTTGTTGTTTACCAAATTCACTGAAGGGCTGTCAATTTTATTGATTTTTAAAATTCTGAATATTGGGTTTTAGTATGTCTTTTCATTTATGTTTCCATTGTATCACTCTGGAAATGTTTCCACATAGTGACCATTATTTGTAAGGATGCTGTTTCTGGAGTGTTTCCCTGTAGAGCTGATTTGTGGAGTCAAGTTTGCAAGTCTTTTCTTTCAGGGCTTCTGAATTTTCCATCTTGCTTAGGGAGGCTTCCTATACCAGAATCACAAGTATACTTCCCTAACTATTCTAGTGAATTATAGCTTTGAGATATTCATTATTTAGATTACCAGTTATCTGAAAATTGTATTTGTACATAGGATAAGGTAGGGATCTGACACAGTTGAGAATTCAACTGTCCCCACACAATTCTGAAAAATCCACTCGTTTACACACTGATTCAGATGTTATCTTTAATTATATCATGCTATGGTGCCCAAATAAACTCTATTTAGTCCACATATGTTCTTTTATACAAATGTATCAGAATCCTTTATTCATTAGCAATGAGGTTTTTTTCCCATTTGTATTAATAAATCGTTTTTATAGGAATGGTGAATTTGTATTTAGCTTTGGGACAAAGCTATGCAAGACTTATGGAATGACTTTTTTTTTTAAATTCTAGGTTTTCCCTTTGGAAAATTTAAACCATTAACATAATTATCTGTTTATTGAAGTTTTACTAGAGCATACTCATAAAACCATCTGGGTTTGATTGATTTTAGAAGATTAGGTCATTTCCCCCCTTTTAAAAAGCAGTAATGTCTGTCATTTTCTTGAATTCATTTAGGGTAATTTATATTTGTCTAGAAAAAAAGTGCACTTCTTTTATGTGTTTAAATCTATTTTCATAAAGTTACAAATTGTCTTCTTTTATAATTTTAATCTACTTTTAATCTGATCTTATATTCCCCTTTCATTCCTGACATTTTTGTGTTCTCCTCCATTATTTTTACTGTTTATATCTAATGTTATTTTGTTGTGGTCAAATTATATGTTCTACATAATTTATATTTATATGGCCTACTTATATGACCACTTAAAAATACCAATAAACATTTTCCCTCATACTCAATGAAGAAAAAAGTACACATTCTGTATTTTTGTATTCAAATAACACCAGTCTTCCTTAAAAACTAATTGCACATTAGTGTCCTCTATATCTTTGTTTTGTACTACAAGGTAGTACAATGTATTGATTAAGAGCACAGACCCTGAAGGCAAACTGCCTGTATTTAAATCCCAACTCTACCCTTTGCCAGCCATGAGATATCTGGTGAGACACTAAAAAATATCCTCTCTGTGCCTCAGTTTCTCCTTCCACAAAATGGAATTAATCACAGCATCCACCTGACATAACTAGATTGGAGACAGCTAAATTAAGGCATGTAAAATGCTCAGAGCAGTATCTGGTAGAGAGTAAGCCTCTGTATGCATTAGTTATGTTTGTTTGCTTGATCTTAGAGTATTCAAACTTAAAGCCTTACAGGATGCTTGAAAATTTTTTGGCAAAAATTAACATTGAGTCTGAGCTATATGATCTGCCTCCTTTTGTGGGCTGGATATTCAGTTATGAACAAGAGAGAAACATTGCTTCTGCAGAGGGATCTTCTAAAGATCCATCAGCATCTCCTTAGAGAGGTGTGTGTGTGTGTGTGTGTGTGTGTGTGTGTGTGTGTGTGTGTGTTGGGGAGAGAGAGAGAGAGGAAGAGAGAGAATTAGTGTTATGCTGTTACATGCCACCCATGTCATATGGGAGAGTCTGAAACAAAATACTTTTCCAACCTATCCTAAGTCTGCTTGATGATGGGCATTCAGCTGCTTCCTCAGGGATGTACCTGAAATACTAGATTAATAAAAACAACAATATTTTAAAATAATTGCTAATAATAAAAAAATTTAATACTCAGTATTGCCAATGCCCTCCAGCTAGAGACCACCAAGAATACACCCGTAGTTGAAAAAATTAACTGTATTACTTGTTGCCATGAGGGAGGACACACGTTGGGAAACCTTGGGGCTTCTCAATAAGAGAATTCTAAAAGAATGTGATGGGATGTAAGCTTTGTTTGGGAGATGTGGAAGAGAGTTAGGTTAACACCACCCTTAATACAGTTACTTGGATTAGAAGAGAATTGCATATAATGGTATTCTGAAACGAAAAAGAAAATGATCCTTGGTGACATGGTTCCCTCTGCACTGTTTTAGGTTAGAATTGTTTATTTTCCATTCTTGAACGGTTTGCCTGTGCAGAGTTTATTTTCAGTCAATTCTTGTCCAGAGGGAGGAGAAAGACTCAGGGTGAGCACAGAGCTCTTTAGATAGAGCTGTTAGCAAGGAGCCTTGAGAGCCGTCAGATTCATTGACTTGACACACATTGGGAGGCCAAATCCTAAAAGGATAAGGTGCTTTTTCCTAAGATTACACAACAAATCGATATAGCACCAGGGCTGTGGGGTCTCCTAAGACCAGCATGTGCAATCGGATGTGTTCCAGACCATCATAAAATTTAAAAATAGCCTGTACTGTATTTTTATCACAAATGTATTACACATGTATTCTAGAAAATATAAATAAGATAGACTTATTCTTCAAGTCCTTCTATTCCACTTTTTTCATTTAAAATTTCATTTCCTCCAAATTTTTTTAATGGCTGGTTTAAATCAGCCTGCAATGCTGCAAGTAACAGAAAATCCCATCTTATACAAAGAGGGGCTTGTTTTCTCCTCTTTCCCTTATTTTTTTAGAATTCTGCTAGGGACAATTAACCAGAGCTCAACTCTCATAACAAATTTTTAACTGTATAATATACGATTGTTAACTGTAGGCAGAATGTTGCATAGCACACCTCTAGAAAGGGTTTTTTTTCTTACACACCAAAATGTCTGAAGGTGGGTCATGAAGTTCAGATGCTCACAACTTTCAAGACTAGCAGTAATGCTCATGGTCTCTACCTTAAGTTTACTAGAAGGCTGCTGACAGCTCCAAGCACAATGTCCACATTCTGGAAAGAAAAAAAGGAATGAGTGGAGCCAGTTACATTGGCTAAATTTCTCCAGCAGTTCATCTCCCAGCCAACTTCTCTTTGAATCTTTTCATTTGAAATGGGTCATAATCAAGAGATTCTGGGAATATGGAAAGCAAGATTGTTATGATGGGCTAAGTTCCTTTCCCTGGTCTGACTTAATGCCATCCCAAACAAATTAGAGTTCTGTTAGCAAGAAAATAAATGAAAAATTGACAATGAGATTGTCACATGCTTGTTATTAAAAATTTGCAAAATGCAGATATACAAGAAAAAGAGACGATACGTATAAGAAATAATAAAAGTATGATTGACACAAGTAGAATTAAACAATGGAGCACATGTTATTCATCTTATAACCTCCTTTTCTTCCTTCAAACATCAGCTATAAAGCTCTCAACTTGTTTTTTAAATCTCCAACATACTTCCACATCATTACGTGCTGTTCTTCTACTCCACTGCTAAAGGCTGTGTTGTATTTTAGAGTATACATAATCCAGGATTTCTTTAATCAATTCTATCCATTAAGTTAAAGTTTCACAGTTTCTATTTTAAATAATACTGCAATGAGGAATCTTTAGTTGACCTTTCTCAAATTTCAGAATTATTTCCGTAAAGCAAAATATTTGTAGTTGTAAACTAAAGGGAATACAAAATTTTGATACTTTTGAAACAGATTGCAAAATTAATCTATAGAAAAACTGTGCCAATTTTCATTACTGCTTGCTCATATTTAAATGCACCCTCATCCATGTGGAGTCCCATCCTTAAAGAAAGGTGCCAATTTTATAGTTTTTAAAATGTATCAAGTCATTGTTTTAGTTCTTTTATTAATAGGTTGAATTTTGTAAAAATTTTTATTGGCTATCTTTCTGTAAAATTACCAATTTATATCTTTTACTCATTTTTCTGTTAGTGTTTGACTCAAAAGTCATTAGAAAATGTATATATGCTAAATAATTTTCCTTTCCAAAATAATCGCTATTATCCACATATTATTTTTAGGACTCTTTCTTTCTCTCTTTCCTCCCCTATCCATTTCTTTGTCTCTCCTCCTCATCAGTCCATCCATTTATGTATGTATGTATGTATGTATGTATGTGTCTATCTATCTACCTATCTATCTACCTGTCTTTTTATCTATCCATCTCATGATTATTTCCTTTATGTAAATACCTGAAAGTAAAATTCTGATTCAACAAGTTAAAAAAAAGAAAAAAAACATTTGGGGCTTTGAATAAGAATTGTCGGGGCTGGAGATGTGGCTCAAACGGTAGCGCGCTCGCCTGGCATGCGTGCGGCCCGGGTTCGATCCTCAGCACCATATACAAAACAAAGATGTTGTATCTGCCGATAACTAAAAAAATAAATATTAAAAAAAATTCTCTCTCTTAAAAAAAAAAAAAGAATTGTCAAATTGCTCTCTGAAATATGGTATCAATGTATAAGGATACACCCCTCATGGACACTAATGGTAATACTATATTTTAAAAATACCAATTTGAGAGGCAAATTGGAAAGTTTCCTTTTTGAGATCATATACTGCTTTGTCATTACTGATATTGGCTATTCTCTTTTAATAAGATGTGGTGGGAGCTTCACTATTTTGTTGTTTTTCTTTCTACGAGATACTTTACATTTGTTAATAACATTTTATATTTTTAATTCACTTTAGTTGACTTTTATCTCTATTAATCACATGTTCCTGTTTTCCTTAAGTTTCTTTTACTGTTTGTTTCTTAGCTTTTTATATTAAGTACATGATTCGGAATTCAATTTTACTCTTCCTTGTATAAAATTGAATTCATTTAAAGATATGAATTACCTTTAAAGTACAGCTTTACCAAATCCACTCCTCTTTTCCACAACAAAAATAACTTTTTGGAAAAAAATGAGTATATGCTGGGAACAGTGGTGCATTTTAAAAAGAGGGTTGCTAAGGATATGGTTCAGTGGTTAAGTGCCCCTGGGTTCTATTCCTGATACACACACACACACACACACACACACACACACACACACATCAGTATGATACTTCACCATAAAAGAAATTTCAAAAAGCCAGAGAAGTACAAAGATAAAGGTTAATCACTTGAAATTCTACAATTCAGAGCTGACTATTGTTCACATTTGGGGAAATATTTTCCCAGAAGTTTCTGCTTTACTAAATGTATACAAAATTATGTAAGGTGGTATTGTAACATACTTTTAGTGAAATATTATATAATAAAAATCTTTTCCTGTCAATGAATATAGTATGCATGTGGCTTTTAATGACTAGATAATAGTCCATTGTATAAATGTATTATAATTTATTTAACCAATCTGCAAGGCATGTCCATTTTGGTTGTTTCTATTTTTTTTCATTATAAGTGAGAATTATATTTCTATGTCCTTGTCCAACGAATCTTTCAGAGTAAATATCTACAAAATAAATTGCTGAATAAACAAAAGGACAATAATTTCTATTAATGTAAGAAATATTTCCAAACCACTCTACTGAATGGTTATAAAAATTTATGCTCCCACCAACAGGGAGTGACACTAACCATTCTCTTACACTCTCGCCAATTCTGGACACTATCAATATTTTTAACCCTAACAATCTGACAGGAACAAAAGGGGGACTTCATTTTTTTGCATTTTATGATTTTGATAATTCTCATATATTTGCAGGTTATTGGGGTTTATATATATATGTAAGTGTCTGTGTGTGAGTTGGTTGTTCAAATCCGTTCTCACCTTTCTATTTGACTTATTAGTTTTTAAACCTTTCTCTGTATTTATATTTTATCCTTAATCTGGTATACATATTACAAATATTTTTTTAAGTTTTTATTTGTATTTGGTTTTACTTTCTTTACTTTTGCCATAACAAGTTTTTAATTTAAGTAGTCTAAAACTGCCTAAATTTTGTTTTAAAATTGTTGCCTTCTCTATCATGCTTAGAAGCCTTCTGAGCTAAAGACTGAAAAGATTCTGACATTCTTGTGAAAATCTTATAATTGTTGTTTTTCAATTAGATTTTTACTCACCTAGTATTTATTTTATACAATTAACTAGATTGCATTGAGATCAGTTGTGTTCCAAATGATAAACTCATTTCCCCAATATAAATTTTAGAATAATTTATCTTTTTCACTTTTATGAGGATTACCTTTGTTATATAGTAAATTGACACAAAAACTTGAATTTAGAAAAATACACTAGAAAATGGAAAGACATCCCATGTTCATGTATTAATATCATTAAAATGGCCATATTACAAAAAGACATCTCTAGATTCAATGCAATTTTCATCAAATTACCAATGATGTTCCTCACAAAAATAGGGGAAAAAAAGCCCAAAATTCCATATGAAAGAAAAAAAAATCCACCCCAGAGTAACCACAGAAATTCTGAGCAAAAGAAGCATTGCTGGAAGAATCACAATACCCCAAAACATCACGATACTAGCATAAAAACAGCCATGTAGACCAATGGAATAGAACAGAAGACACAGAGACAAACACACACACAGATACAGCTTTCTGATCCTTGGCAAAGGCACCAAAAACGTATTCTGGAGAAAAGATAGCCTTTTAAATAAATGATGCTTAGGGAAACTGAATATCCATAAGAATGAGACTAGATATTTCTCTCTCACCCTACACAAAAGTCAACTCAAAATTTATCAAAGACTTAGGAAGTTGACTGAAATTTTGCAACTCCCAGAAGAAAATGTAGGGTCAAACTCCTACCTAGGTATAGGCAAGAGTTTCCTTAATAGGATTCCTAAAACTCAGAAAACAATACCAGGAATTAATAAATGGGTTGGCATCAAATTAGTAAGCTCTGCACAGCAAAAGAAACAGGACTATGAAAAAAGAGCTCATAGAATGGGAGGAAATCTTTTGCTAGCTACTCTACTAACAAAGGATTAATATTCAAAATATATATACATATACATGTATATGTACATGTATGTGTATATATGTATACCTCACATATATCAAAGTTTAAGCTTATATAAGGGGTGTGTGGCATATTATCTACAAGTAATGTAAAATAGTAATGATACATAATAGTAAAATGTATTAAATAATTCATAAAGATGAATTTTGAGTATTTTAGTAGACTTTATTTATTTAAATTCTAAGTTTATATAACAATTTTAAAATAAAAGCTGTGTTCTGACAGGCTGAGAAAATTCCAAAAAACTTACTAATCAGTTCTCAAGGCTGTTACAACCAACTCCAACACAGTTTTGTTGTTGTTGTTTTATTTTTGTTGGTACTGGGGATTGAACTCAGGGGTACTTAACCACTGAGCCACACCCAGCCCTTTTTTATATATTTTATTTAGAGACAGGGTCTCACTAAGTTGCTTAAGGCTTCACTAAGTTGCTAAGGCTGGCTTTGAACTTGTGATCCTCCTGCTTTAGCCTTCCTAGCAGCTGGGATTACAGGCATGTGCCACTGTGCCCAGTTCCAACACACTCTTGTCCAACAACCCTGAAATCATAGGAAGGCTGCGCTTAAAAGGCCCTTAGCAATGATTTGGTCCAATTCACATTTCATATAGATGGAGAAATCACAAATGTAGGCTTACTAAAAACTGCAATTAGTTATCAACAACAGAAGAAACCTTCATGTCCCCAGCAGTTGGTCTACTACTTGCAACTCAGTGTGTGACACCACCAGCAACAGCATCACCTGGGAATTTGTTAGAAATTCAGAATCTCAGGCCCCATTCCAGACTTGCTAGATCAAGATAACAAAATCTCCAGATGATCCTTAATGCACTTTAAATTTGAATTTTGAAGCAGTAGTTCTGATGCAGGTTGTCCATTAGAATCACCAGGGGCTAAAAAAAAAAAAAATTCCATACCTAGAGATCCCACCCTCAGAAATTGAATGAGTTCTTTTGTTTTGTGTTTTCTTAAGATCCCCAAATGGTTTTACAGAATAAAGATCTGGACTGTGCCACATTTCCTCTATGACACCCAAATCTGCTGAGACTGACTTTTCCAGAGAAGCAGGAATGTAAGTGACCTCACAATGACAATGGTCTGGGTGGCTGGAAACCATCTTGGACAAACTGCCTGAAAACAGAATCCTGTACCTGAAAGCATCCACAGCTCCCAGAAGCCCTACTTTCTCCGTAATAGAAGCAGAGCGATTCTTTGGAATGTCTGGGAAAATGGAAGTACGGGAAAGCCAGCAGACACAGCAAGCTGCAAGAATGTTGTTATACCAAATTTACGCTGCCATCTCTGTTCTGGCTCTTCCTTTCTTCACTCTGAAGAGACCGTATTGAAGGTGTCATCACCACACAAATGTAACACTATTTTGATTGCCATCCTCCTTCCCACCCTCTTCTAGGGGCTCCTACAGAAATTGTTTTGTTTTTTCACCTTTAAAGTATTTTATAAAAATACTCAGCAAATATTTCAGAAAAATAACTGTCCCTAAATAGCCGCTCTATCCAGTAGAAGTCATGATCACCAGTGTTCCTCCGAAATGCCTAAAATAGAGTCGATGCTCGCGGTTCCCTCCAAGGAGCGTCCTTGTTTAGCTAACCTAGTTAGAAGCTGTGAGCTTGTGCTTTTGGGTCCTGTGAGAGCCTTGTATTTTTAAAATAATCTTGTCTAAAAAACCTCTCTTCTCCCAAAGGAGGTTCAGGATATGCAAATTTCCAGGAACTGCAAGCCAAGAGCCAATCTGTTTGTGGAGATGTGGCCCTTGTTTGCAGACTCCCAGGGGAAGCGCCATGTAGACCTGGACCAGAGGCAGTGTCTGAGCACAAGACCCCTAGGAGCATCTAATGAGGCTTCCTTTGGGCCATGCTTCTCTGCTGATGGAGCCCATGACATTGGTGTTCTCCAAGGACCCTTCATCCCTACCTCCACAGTTTTGTCACATCCTTTGGAGCAACAAATGTGGAGAACAAGTCCTGCCCTTTAGACTGCTTCCTGATCTAGGAGGGCACCTGTGGCACAGAATACACAGCTACAACAGTGATGGCTGAAGTCAACAGTTGACTGGAACAGGGCAGTCAAAGTCTGTTGTCAGCCCCTATGGAGGTGGCAGTTATTAACTCATCCTAATTCGCCAGGAACTTTGTCGTTTCAAGCACAGAAGAGCCTCATGTCCCAAGAACCCTCTGAGTCTGGAACAAACCAGAAAATTGGTCATCCCTGGGGTAGCAGGCAGCACAAAGTTATTCTCTCTTAAGGCCTGGAAGAGTAGCCTCAGCTGAACTTCCATGATGGAATTTTATAAAATGAAAAAATAAAACAAAGATTCCGTGTGCATAGGTCAGATGAGCCCAGTTATTAACCAAACTACACTAGGGGTGGAGGGCAGGGAGAGTGTAGACCCAGCTATCGTTTTAGGTCCAAGCCAGAGATAAGACCAGGGACCGTACCCAATATAGCCAGTCACTGTGATTACCAGGAAGCCTGAGGCAAGCAGGCTCAGCCAGAGCCAGCCACAGAGAGAGTCATGTGGAGGTCCCAGGGAAAGAAACCTGAGCAATGGTTATAAGCTGACGGTGACTGCAGTGACACAGGCTCACTTTCCCTGCGCCAGCCCGCAGGCTGTGCGTGGATGAGTCAGGCTGCCACTGACTGCAGCAGAGAGACTCTGAAAGGCTAAGGGAAACGGAAACGGTTAAAGCATGCTCTTCTCTGATACAGAGTCAATCCACTTACAATGGAGAAAGTAGGAAAGGTCGAAAAATACAAAGAATAAAAATATCACATAAAACAACCACCCTAAACAAGCCATTTTAAATAGTACTGTATATTTCTTTCCCCTGAAAAAAAGCTAGGAATCCAAGTGTTCCAGTCCCAGAACAGTTATGTTCAAAAAACCATCACTGTCTGAAAGTAATCAAAAGCAATTAAGATTTTCACTGGAGATTGCCAAAGAAAAGCAAAGAGAATCCAATTTATAATCCATAGAGACTTTTAAAAATGCCTTTACCCAGCTGGGGTTGTAGCTCAGCCGCTGAGCACTCGTCTAACATGTGCAAGGTCCTGGGTTGGATCCTCAGCACCACATAAAAATAAAGGATTGCATCCAACCACAACTAACAAATATTTTTTTTAAAAAAAATGCCTTTCCCCATTCCCATTCCCTAAATGCCTTTCAAGTTCTGCAGATTCCTCAAGTGCCCCTAACTCCTCCCTCTCAACTATCATCAAAAACGCTGTGGTCCATATCAATGTCAAGGTATTCTCTCTCTTTTTCCTCTTCCTCCTTCCCCTTAAAGCTTCCTTTCTCTTCGAAGAGCTCAGTTCAAATTCCCACTATTAAAGTAATGAACCTTGTTTCATTCCTTGAATTTCAGCTCTTCTTTCTACCCATTCCCCAATCCTGAAAGAAGACTGCGATCTAGCAGACTTGGGGGAGGAGAAAAGGTCAAGCAAGGAATGCCAGAATACTCTTTCACAGGGAAGGGGAAGAAACAAAATATCACAAATGCCCAAATAGAACATGTTTCAGGAAAAGAAAAAAAAAAGCAACTGTCTATAAATATATGCATTTTTTACAAGACAATAATTGTGCTGTAGGTGAAACTAAATTGTGGCCGATAAATCTTACATTATATTAAATTGATTGATTCATTTATTTTCTCAGCAAATATGTATTGTGAGCTTGTTAGGTGCCAGACATTGTCACAGGAAAGTAGCCAAGACCAAAATAGACAAAAATTAATGCCCTCATAAAGCATAGTTAAGTGTGAAGAGATGGACAGTATGAAAGGAAGGAAATTATACATTCTGTTAAAGGGTAATGAATACCCTGTACTATTTTTAAGCAAAGTAAAAGTGGGTCAGGAGTGCTGGGCAGAGGGCTGCTTCCTTCAGTGAGAAGAAATGTGGACATAGACTTGGAGGAGAAAAGGAGAAAGCACACAGCAGGAAAGAGCCTCCTTGGCAGGATAGGACAAACACGACAAAGGCCCAAAGTCCAGAGCAAGAAAGCCAGTGTTGCTGGAGCTGGATATGGGGTGTGAGAGAAGGAGAAGTCAAGGATAACTCCAAGTGTTTTGGCCTACAAAAGTGGATCAACCATGAAGCCAAGACAGGAAAATGGCAGAGAGCCGATTCTGGGAGAAGAATCTGGAGTTCGGTTTTGGACATGTTAAGTTATAGATGCTTCTTAGCCAACAAGTGAAGTAGTAGTAGAAGATGTTAAAACATATTTTCCTATGTTATATTATTGAAAAATCTGCTTTAAATAGGCAAATATATATTATATATATTAAATATATAATACATATAAATATATACTATATATATTAAATATATAATGCATATAAATATATATTTTCTCTTTTCATTTGATCACATGTTTTTTTTCAATTTTAGTACTTAGCATTTGTTCTTATTATTTGAATGGCTGATCGACAGCCATATACATGTGTGTGTGTATATATATATATTATATATATAATATATATATATATATGTATGTATACATATATATATATGTATGTATATACATACATATATTTTATATATATAATATTATATATGGGGTTGTAGCTCAGGGGTACAGCACACACATATATATTCAAAAAGTACAAAGGAGGCCGGGTGTGGTGATGCATGCCTATAATCCTACTGGGGAGGCTGAGACAGGAAGATCACAATTTCAATGCTAGCCTCAGGAATTTAGCAAAACCCATTCTCAAAATTTTAAAAAATAAAATAAAAGGTCTGGGGAATGTGGCTCAGTAGTAAAGTGCTCCTGGTTTAAAGCCCCAATACCCCCCCCAAAAAAAGTACAAAATGATATGTAATAAAAATTAAGTTATTTCCCCTTACTCTACCCACCTACCCATTTCTCCTCCCCACATGCATCTTCTTTTACAAGTTTCTTTTATCTCCTTCCAGAAACAGTCTTCACTTATTACAGGTACACATTTTCTTTTTCTCCTTCATAAAATTTTAGCACAATATGTACATTTTTCTACCATACCTGCTCATTTAACCAATATCCTGTGGTAGTTTCAAATCAGTAAGAATAGAGCATTGGGGGCTGGGGTTACAGCTCAGTGGTAGACTGCTTGCTTAGCACATGTGAGGCACTGGGTTTGATCCTCAGCATCACATAAAAATAAACAAATAAAATAAAGGTATCATGTCCTTCTACAACTAAAAAATATTTTTAAAAAAGAATAGAGCATTGGTTAATGTTCTTAGTTTTCCCATATTTTACAAATATGCATATAATTTGCATAACACTTTTAATAATTCCTCTTTTAACAGACTTAACGTTGTTATTTCCAGTCTTTTGCTACTATAAGGAGTATTGAAATATATAATGACCTTGTACATATTGCATTAAAATATATATTTATATTTAAATAAATATGTTAAAGTGAACTTTTGTTGGGTCAGAGGATATGTGAATTTTTATTTAAGTTGATATTGCCAAATTTCAATATGGCAATATGTAGGGGGACAAGTTTTATCATACCCTCCCCCACAGCATGTAATTTAATTTTTGATAATTTTCTGATATAGTAAGTTTAGAAAAAATAAGATACATATTATCCTATAGCCAAAGTATTTATGGCTTTTGTGTCATATTTTAAGAGGCTTACTCTGAGTTTATATTTTTTAACTCCCTAATATTTTCAGGTACATTTGTAGGTTTTTATTTCTAATTTAATTCTTTTACATGGAATTAATTTGGGAAGTAGGAAGTAGGAATAATTTTTTTTTTTCCAAATAGCCAGCCAGGTACACTGTTTATTGCATAACAAATACTTATTTCTCCCTGACCAAAAATGCTACCCTTAAGATATAATAAATTTCCATATGCTTTGGGGTTTATTGCTAAACCCTCTATCCTTTTCCATTCTGTATATCGGAAGACACATTCCACATTAACTTAATTACTCTAACTTTACATTTTGTTTTAATATTCAATACAATTAACCCTCATTACTTGTTTTCAGAATTTCTCTGGCTATGTTTACTTGAAAAATATTACTTTAAGCGTACATTTTATTTCATTATGGAATCATAATTCTATCAGTCAATTATAATTAACTAACTATTCCCATATTGTTGATTACAATTTTTTGCTGTAATAAGTAACAATAAACTCTTTCCATAGCTCAAATTATTGATTAATGACAGAAATGGGAATTACTGGCTTTGAACAATTGGAAAAGTCTTGGCATGTTAACAATTTTGTAACCAGAAAGGGGATGCCAATTTATTTTCCAACTGGTACTGTAATAAAGTGCCTATTTGACTATATTTCTATAAGCACTGAATATTTTAGGGTTTTAAAAAAATTCCATTTCATATTTGAAAAGAGGTGGATATTTCATTTTTCATATGTCTTTAGAACTCCAGTATTCTTTCTGTAAATTACTAAAGTAAGGTAGGGCTTTTGCCCTTTTTCATATTATATACTCATCTTTTTTCTTAAATTTCCAAAAGATGATCATATGGTGAAGCCCACAAAAGGAAGTTTAATTTTTTTTCATGGATTTATAATACTTTCACCTTAACATGGTGGTTGGTACACTAGTCCAAGGACCAAATTCCACCAGTTCCGTGCTTTTGAAAATGGAATTTTATTGGAACATGGCCACATTCATTCATTCACACATCATCTCTGATTGCTTTCACAGTGTACATATGAGCTGAGTGACTGTGACGGATCATTTGGCCTGCAAAGCCCAAACCCAAAGTATGTACTGCATGGCCTTCTATAGAAAAAGTCTGTGAAGCTTTACTTGAAAGTGTGGGTCTAAAATTCTATTCAGAAGCATATGCATTACTGCATCATGACAATTTTTAAGTATCAGCTTAAATTTTCTCTTTTCATTTGATCCTGTGGGGTTTTTTTTTTCAATTTTAGTACTTAGTATTTGTTCTTATTTTGAATGGCTGATTGACAGTCTATTGAGAAGTGGTCTCATCCGTGGCTTGACATTAATTGCTTATTTGCCTACATGTTGCCTGATTAAGTCAGTGGTTATCCTCCCATTATATAATTTAAGTTGTTTATGAATAATACTGAAATGAACATCTTCATACAAAAAGTTTTCCCCCCCATGTCTTTGGGTGACACCCATTGGCGGTTGGTGGGAATCCAGATATTTATATGGATTATTTGAAAACTAATTACTTTAAAAATAAATCTGAAAAATTATCAAAAAGGTCATAACTTTTGACCCAGTTCTGTTTCTGGGAATGTTTTCCAATTCAACAAGGTATGAAATGTTAATGATTTTTGTAAGAAAAAATAATTATAGAGACTAGACATTCATGAAGTAATGTAAAGTAGCTGCAAAATAGGAAGGGTTATAGAAGAGATCTAGCTCTCTCAAGGGCATACTCAATGCCAGGCAGTGAGAAATATATACAGATCACCTTTACAAAGCCTAAAGAGAAGGTATTGTTATCTCCACCTCTCACACAAGAGATTCAAGGATCAGAGAGTTTAGGAAATTGACCCATGATTACACAGCCAGAAAACAGTCACTTAGGATCCTAACTTAGTCTATCTTTCTCCTTAAAACCAGTGTTCCTTCCACTACAGTCTTTTAAGATGCATGTGGAAGGGTCCTAACAGTGTCAAGTGGGCCTTTAGCAAATTGTATTTCTGCCTGAGTCTGAGCAGGTGCTGAGGACGCCCAGATGCTGATGGTGGTGACAGTGTGTTCCCTTCAGTGCTTCAGCACAGACCCTGCCTGTCTGCACTCACCCTTCCCTTCCCCTGAGCCACCTGGATGTCAGTTTAGCTTCTTTTCCTCTCCCTGCCTTCATCCCTCTCAGGTTCCTGGAATGACTGGGACCCGAAGACCCTTCTCAGTATTCCCTCAAGCTTCTCCCAGGAACAGTGCCCTGCAGAGGCTCTACCCTCACCCAGCCTGATTAGCTGCCACCCCAAGGACAGGCAGCCAGGACCTTTGTGTGGGGAGTGTCCTCTTGTCAGGCTCAACACTCAGACTTCTAAAGGCGAATAATTCAGTTAAGACAAAAGGAGAATGGGGATGGGAAGGCAGGAGAACTATGGGCGACCCTGGGGCCCTTGCCTGCAATGAATGAGGCTATCAGCATGAGGTGTGTGTGTGTGTGTGTGTGTGTGTGTTTCAATGATTGTGAGTTACTGTGGACTGTGTGGCTGAGGTTTAGTAAGTATGATTGTCAGCACGTATGTACAGGAAAACATGTGTACATGTGTGTGCCTATGGATTAGGGCTGCTTTTTAATGAGTGCAAATGTTATTGTATGTAAGTGAATTTATATGTGTTGTCATATAGGTAGGGACGATTAAGCCAGAGGTAGTGTCTTTTATTTCTGAAAATTAAATAATATACAGAAAACACAGACCTTTTTGAAAAACGAAGTCTAGGAGCTTGGACTCTTGGGTATGACTGTTTCCTTAGATTAGGGTGTCTCAAATTGGCACCATTAACATTTCAGCTTATGTAACTCTTTGTTGTCAGGGGTTGTCCTTTAGGATGGTTAGCAGCTTCTCTAGCCTCTCCCCACTAGATGCCAGTAGCAGCCACCACCCCATCCCCCCAGATGTGAAAACTAAAAATGTCTCTGGACACTGCCAAGCATCTCCTAGGATGCAAAATTGTCCCTAGAGAACCATTGTTTTAGACCAGCAGTTCCCATCTCTGGCTGTGCATTTATTTGAGTCTCATCTCTGAAAGAGCCTCAGATTGCCAAGACTCCAAAAGATCAATGCTTGTCAGGCATTAGTGGAGAGGGAGGGGTGAGCAGGCAGAGCCCAGAGGATTTTTAAGGCAGGAAAACTATTCTGTATGATACTATAAAACTGAATGCTTGTCACTATGCATTTGTCTAAACACAGAACCAACACCAAGGGTGAACTCAAATGTGAACTGTGGACTTTGCATGGCTATGCTGGGTCAATGTCAGTTCATCAATTGTTACCAACAGACCACTTTGTGAGGAATGCTCCTAAGGGGGAGGTTACATACATGGTGGGGAAAGGTGTATAGGAAATTTTGCTGAGAAACTAAACTACTCTAAAAAAGCAAAGTCTATATGAATAAATACAGCACATATATGCAAAAAATAACTGATCAGTTTCTGCCGCAGTCTCTGGCTGGGCACAAATCACGAGTCTCCACACAGCTTGTAGATTCAAACAGCAATTCTTTATTCCCGAACTCACACCGGCCGTCTACAAACACGTTCTGGGGGAATCCACGTTCTCTGCCCAAATCCACTCCGTTCTCTGCCCAAATCCTCTCCTGCCTAAATCCACACCGCATGGGCTTCTGTCTCTCAAAAAAATACTGTCTGACCCTAAGCACTCAAGAGGAACTCAGCAGCAGGATACGCCCTATTCCAAAAGAGGAACACCCTAATCTCCTATTACTAAACCACCCTATTCTAAAGGGGAAACACCCTACTCTCCTATTATGCTAAACTGCCCTATTCTAAAGGGGGAACACCCTAAACACGGATCCTGCCCTGGTCCTTGAGCAAGGTCACCTTTCAGAAGTCCTTCCACTAGACAGCATGGGAGTAAGCTGGCAAGGAATTTGTCATACCTACTTGGCTGATGGCTCCCAGCAAGTTTCCTCCACATAAATTAAACCATGTTCTCTGAGCTTTGGTAGCTTTTAAAGGCTCCTTGGGTATTTTCTAACATGTTTTTAGTGTGCAGCCCAGGCTGGAACCCGTGCCTTAATCCAGTGGCTCTCACACGAATGTGCCTCACAATACCTCAGACCTTATAAAACGCAGAATATTGGGCCTCAGTTCCAGAGTTTCTGACTCAGGAGATCTCTATGAGTACTGAAATTTACATTTCTAACATTTTCCATGGATAACAGGGACCACACTTTGAGAACTGCTGCCTAGAAAAGTCATTCTAAGACTTTGCTGTCCACGGGGATAACCTGGGCAGCTCATTGCAAATGTACATTTCTGTGCCTAAATATTCTAATGCTATGGATCCTGTGCAAGGCCCAGGAATTCAATTTTCACAAGCAGTATCTGAGGTTATTCTGAAACAAGAGAATAACCTGTGTTGGGGTTCTAGATAACCCCTCTGGGGAACTCTGCAGCATGTCAGACAGAGGTCAGCAACAGTGTGATGGTGTTGGATTTGGATGGTGAGACCCATTTTCAGGGAGCAGGCTCATTACAGCCAGGGTGCTGAGGCTGGGACACTAAGAGAGCTGCCCAGCGACAGGGGCACAAGGAGTAGGAACACCTCTCATGGACTTAATAAGGGGAGGAAAGCTCACAGGTCCAGGACAAGCATGGCAGCACCACTGACAATATCTCAGAAAGTAAAAGAAGCTCTAAGAACTTCTAGAACTCAGACACCGCCTAATTAGTGAATGACATTCCTTTGCCAAAATTTGTTCACATCATCTTTGGCTTCCAATAGAGTCCAGGCAATAATCTTTGGATTTCTCAGCCTGGCATGGCCAGGCACACATACAAGGGAGCTCCACCAATTCTTACAGAGTCTCAGTTCTGACCCCCTCACCTATGCCCCTTTGCCCATTCTCAATTTGTTCTTTCTTGTTCACAATTTCCCCATTCTCTGTTCTTGTTATTTGCTCTCCTATTTCCCTCTTAATTTAGGTTTCTTAGATTTGACACAGCAGTTTCACACTGGACTTCATTGGACAGAGAATCACTTGGGCCAGCCAGGGTTTTGCTCTTTGAGTGGGATCCAGCCAGAACCTAGCTAATCCTGAACTGTGGCCTGTGGAGGTCCTGACACATGACAGTCCAAGCGTAAGACACCAAGGTTCTCATCCTGAAATGTTGCAATCCGGATTTACTTAAATCTAAAAACTGAGATGGAATGAACTAAGGCAAGAAAAAGAAAGGCATGAATCTTTTAGAATTAGAGATAACACTAACATCTGCATACAATATTATTATTCATCTTGAAAATCCAGTGCAATCGTTGGAAAAATGATTAAAATTAAGAAGAGAGACTGTCTTAGATATATTTATGCTGCTGTAACAAAATACCCAATGCTGGTAATTTATAAAAGCAAATTTTTACTTTCTTGTAGTCATGGAGGCTGGTAAGTTCATGATTAACCTGTCAGCAGGTTCAGTTGTCTGGTAACAGCTGCTTCCAAGATGGCACCTTGTTGCTGCACCTTTTAGAGGAGGGGCACATTGTCTTCATATGGCTGAGGGGGAAGGGCAAGAAGGAGTTGCATGCTGGGTGTAAACTCTTTTTTAAGGGCCTTCATCCCATTCACATGAGAGGAGCCCTCATGGTCTAATCACCTCTTAAACACCTCACTTCTTAATACTGCCACATGGACTACTAACTTTCAACATCTGAATTGTAGACACACTCAAGCCATGATAGCAGAAATCAGTACTTTAACACAATATGTGCACAAAAATTAATACTCATTCTATTCCACCTATAAAAATTAGACATTATAATGGGAAAAGAGCCTATTTACAATAGCAATACCAAATTTAAAAAAAAAATGTTAAGGAATAAATTTTAAAAGGAATACATGTAACAGGGATCCCCCCCCAGTCGATTCTGACACCGACTACCCACTCACTTAGCATCACTCCACAAGTTTAAGGGTGCAGTCTTAGAGAATGCCACCCTTTGGATGTTAGGTCCTGAGCATGAGGTCCCCAGAGCGCCCACATTCTGTCTATTGTGGCTAGAAAGTCAGGAGTTCCCATTCCCCTCCCTTCAGCTTCAAGAAATTGTTAGAAGGGCTCATAAAATTTGGAGAAACTTTCAATTTTCCTTTTTCAGTCTAGTGTAAAGTATTCAACTAGGGAACAACCAAATGGAAGAGATCATAGGGTACTGGCAAGGAGTGGGGACCGGCAAGGAACTTCCACGCCCTCTCCAGGTGTGCTGCCTCCCCAGGTGTGAGCACAGCACCTTGGTGTGTTCATCAGTGCAAACGCTCTCTGAATCCTGTTGCCTAGAGATTTTTTATGGAGAGTTCATTACATAGGCATAGTTGATTAAATAATTGGCTATTGCTGATTAACTGATTTCCAGCCTCTGCACTCTCTCTGGAAGTTGGGGGGTGGGTAGAGCTGAAAGGCCCACGTTTCTAATTAAAGCTTAGTCTTTATTGAGAGCAGACCCAATCCTGAAGCTGTCTATCGAGCAACTAAGGGCCACTCATTAGAATAGAAGATGTCCCTATCTCTCTTATCATTCAGAAAATTCCAAAGCTTCCAGGATCTCTGTGCCAGAGAGAAAAATTAAATGTCTCTCTATTATGCCACAGCAGACTGTATCAAGAAAATCACAAACCACTATTGAAATGCTGTTGTGGTTGGAACTGGAATATCCCCCTCAGAAGCTCATGTGTTGAAAGCATGGTCCCTAATACAGTAAGATGCAGAGTTGGGGCTCTTAGGCTATGATCAGAACTTGAGCGCTCCAACCTCATCAGTGAGTTAACCCATCAAATGGTGTCTGAACGGATCATGTGTGATATGTGTGATGCTTTATGCTTGAACTGTTATGTATCAGGTTATAGAGTCCCCTGCAGGTCACAGTTCAGGAGCAAATGAATTAATCCATTGAATGAACTACCACAGGTGGGACTAGTTGGAGGAAGGTCACTGGAGGAGTACCCTGGAAGGATTCATCATCTTCCTGGTCTCTCTCTCTCTCTCTCTCTTTCCCTCTCTCCCATTCCTGACTGCCATGAGCAGCTTTCCCCCACCATGCCCCTCCACCATAGTATTTCTGCTTTGGAGCAAACCAGCCATGGACCGAACCTCTGAAACTGTGCGCCAAAAGAAATCTTTTTTCCTCTAGGTGGTTCTTGCTAGGCATTTAAATCACAGCAAAAACAAAGCGCATAACACAAAGCTGAATAAATAAAAGGTCACGTTATGAACCTAGTTTGGAAGGTTTCATACCATAAAGATCTCAACACTTTTGTAATTAATTTAGAAATTTAAATCAATCACAAAGTCTTAAAGATATTGCGTTCGAACAACTAAATGATGTCAAACTTTAGAAAAATACACAAAATGTTAAAAAGGAAGATAATGTAAAAGAAAGGCATTCTAGTAATTCTTTATGCTAGAAATTTACTATAGAGATAGTTAGAAGTAATATATTACTGGCAAAATGATTAATGAATAATAAAGTCAAGTCTCTATAGAAACTCAATGCATGATGAATATGTGGTCTCAAGCCATTAGTGATGAGATGAATATGTAAGAAATGAATTAGTCCCTGGGGGGATGTATTAATTCCTCATTCCATACACCATATTCTAGACAGGTAAAAATTAGCAATTTAGATAAAATTATAAACATGTCACAAGTAAATAGTAAAGGAAGTTTTATGATCTTGCTGGAAGGAAGAACTTTTTAAGCATAAAATGAAAGTGAGGTGTTATAAAAGGAATGATGGATCCATGTTTGAATGAGAACAAGATGAGCACTTGCACAGAAAATGGACAAAGGATGTAAGCAGTCACAAGGAAGAAATGCAAACGGACAATGAGTTTGTGGCTCAACATCAGGCTCTATCAGTCATCCAAGAAATGGATATTCAAACAATGTGGCTCCACTTTTGCCCAAGAAATTAGCAAATGATAACGTCCAATAATAATTGATGGGGGCAAAGATGTGATCAATGAACACCCTCATAGACTGCAGGAAGCAATGGAGAGGAGAGCAAGTCTCTGACCCGCAGTCCAAGTGTGTCCACGTGAGTAGGTGAATGTGCAGGTGAGCATGAGCACAAGTATGTGTTGTGTGTGTGTGTGTGTGTGTGTGTGTGTGTGTGTGAAACTTGGAGATGACAATGGCCATATTCAGATTGTTAGAGTCTGTGAACAAGTCTAGATGGCGCCTAGCAAAATGCCAGAGGGAGTGGTTTGTGAAGTAACACTAGCAAGCCATTAAGTGTGGAGATTCCTTATTGGTTGACTGCTGTATCTAGTTTATGCTAATTAAGATAAGCTGTGTGGAATGTATAAATATCCCTCCTGTCCTACAATAAACGGCTCCCACTCCTGCTGTATCAAGGTACACAAGTTGTTCGGCACCCCCCGGTTATTTTGCTGCAGCCGGACTGCGGCACAGATGATGGCACTATGAAGGATTTTTATCCTTCTATATTTTCTATGGACTTTTTTTTCTTACAATGAACAAATCTTCTGTGATTAAACACAAAGTAGACTTACTTTTAAAATACATTTAAAATTGCTATCTCATTGCCTGAGAAAAGATAGGAGCAGGTTCTGCATCCCTGTTAGCACACAACAGATGAAAGAAAAAGATACCCACGTGTACATGGTTTGGTGTTTAGAGATCTTGAAGTCTCTAGCTTAAAAAGAGACAGTTGATAATCTGAAGTCTCTAGCTTAAAAAGAGACAGTTGATAATCTGAATTTTTCCCATTTTCCCTTGAAAAATAAATTGATTTGGCAAAACAAACACAGAATCTGGATCTTTGAGTGTCTGCGGTTCTGGCCTTGGCATTGAACACCTATACCCTCCCAAGCTGGCCTCACCGAGAAGCAGCTGGGTCGTGTGTGTGTGTGTGTGTGTGTGTGTGTGTGTGTGTGTGAGAGAGAGAGAGAGAGAGAGAGAGAGAGAGAGGGAGGGAGGGGCTGTGGGTTTTCAAACCATAGAATCAATATTGTTTCAGAAAGATTTAATCTTTAATGTCTCTACACCTGGGTAGAATCTGTCACCCAAACATGTCACCTGTCACTCGTGGAACTCCCACCTGAAAGCCATTCTTTGTCTCAGTTTATAAAAATAGGAACTGAAAGGGCCAGAGATCATCTACTCCTCCCATGATGTCAATCAAGAAGAAACAGGCCTCACGAGGCAAGGGGGTTCCCAGAGCCACCCAACCAATGAGTGGCCAAGTCAGGACTTGGGCCTGAGCCCACGACTCCTGACCTGTGCTGTTCCTGCTGTCGAGATTCAGTCTCCTGTCAGCATGTCACAAACCCTTATGCCTTGTGCCTTGGCTCTGGGCCTTTGGTGTCACACGACCTTCAGTCTCCTCAGAAGTCTGCCAGTTGTCAGGCTATTTGTAAGCTGCCATGTGGCACAGATTTAAGGGTTAAGGAAGGGATGAAGGGAAAGACAGGCCATTGTCAGCAACAAGATGAGAGCTGGAGCCAGTGAGGGCTGAGGGGGACAATAACAGCTGCCCTCACTGAGCCGACTGCTCTGCTGAGCACTGACATGTATTATTCATTATAGCCTCAAAGCAGTCCTGAGAATCGGAGCTGGTGTAATTATTCCTGCGTCCAGGATGAGCAAACTAAAGCGTGGCATTCATTTTCTTTTGGTGTTATAATGAGTTCTACACATTTAGTGGCTTAAAACAGCACAAGCATCTAGTCCATTGATCTTTCTTCCATTTTGATGGACCCCCCCCCTTTTCCTTTTCTCCCTTTCACTTTCTCTGTCTTCCCCTCCTCCCCCTTATTTTGGACCAGCTTCTGCAAATCAAGAAAACATTTGACCTTTGGCTTTCTGAGTCTGGCTTATTTCACTTAGCTCCATCCATTTCTCCAGCTCCATCCACTTACCAGCAAATGCTGATTTCACTCCTCTTTATGGCTCAGAAATACTCTACTGTATATATATACCACATTTTCTTTATCCATTCATCTGCTGAAGGACACCTTGGTCCATTCCATAGTTTGGCTTTTGTGAATTGTGCTTCTGTAAATATTGATGATGCTGATTTTAGATCTTTGGGATGTATGCCAAGGATTGGGATAGCCATCAAAATAAAAGAAAGGGCATTGGACTAAATGAAGGGACTGAGGGGGAGGGAAGGGATGGGATAAGGGAAGAGCAGAGGAATGAATCTGACCTAACTTTCCCATGTACATTTATGAATACACCACAGTGAATCTCACCATCATGTCCATCCACAAGACACTATTAAAAAAAAAAAACTAAAAGTAAATAACAGAAAGATCATTGGAGTAGAGGGAAGAAAATGGGGAGGAAGGAGGGAGGGAAGGGAAAGGTGAGGTACTGGGGACTGAAGTAGAGCAAATTATATTCCATGCTTTTATACTTACATCAAAATGAAGTGTAACTGAAAAGAACCAATGAAAAAAGCACAAATATATTATCTTACAGTTCTGGGGGTCAGAAGTCAGAAACGGGTCTCATGAGAGTAAAATCAAGGTGACAGCAGGGCTGTGTCCTTATATAGGCTGTAGGGCAGACGCCATTTCTTTGCTTTTCCCAGCTTCTAATGGCCACCTGTATTTTTTGACTCCTGACTGCATCACTCTGACCTGGGCCTAACTCTGACTCTCTTGCCTCTCTCCTACAGGGACCCTATGATTACCTCAGTCCCCTCTGGATAACCCAAGACAATCTCCCCATTGCAAGATCCTTAACTTAGTCAGATCTGCCTGCCGTATAGGTTTCAGATATTAGTGGATAGACCTTGTCTTAGTCCATTTTCTGTTGCTATAACAAAATATCTGAGACCAGGTCATTTATAAAAAACAGAAGTTTAATTGGCTCACAGTTCTAGAGTCTGGGAAGTCCAAGAGCAGAGCACTGGCATCTGCTTCATAAGGGCCTTCTTGTTGCACCATCACATGGCAGAGGGGATCGCCCAGTGAGACAGCAAGTGTGCTAGCTTAACTTTCTCCTCCTCTTTTTGTAAAGCCACTAGTCCCTTCATGAGGGCCCCATCCTCAGGACCTCGTCTGTCTCTAATTACCTCCCAAAGTGCCCCTGGGCCAGATACATGAATTTGGGTATTAAGCTTTCAAAACTTAAATTCGGGGCTCCGTAGTCAAGTCACAGCAGTTCTTTGTGGGGAGAGTCTTACTCTGCCTGCCACAGAGAGAAAGTGAAGTGCCCAAATTCACAAGCCCCAAGGCCCCAGAAATTGTGCACACTAGGAAAATAGGAGGACAAAAAGGGGCTTCACTATCTCACAGTGCCCCCAGGAGGTGATGCCTGTGCCCAGGGGCAGCCTGACAGGCTGCAAGGCTGCCAGCCACTGTCAGTCACCCTTGGATGCCCTGTGTGGCCTTCTGTGACCTCCCAACAGCCCAAGGAAAGCTTCAGAGTGCCCAATCCTATTCTTCCATTGCACTATTAGGGCATTTTTATTACTATATGGCTCAATTCCTGTTTTTCTCAGTTTCCCCACTAGACCGTGAGCAGAGACCACATCTGACCATCTCTGTGTTCCCAGGACCCATCAGAGTAGTGTCAGCTTGTGCCCACTGCCCTGTGGGACCCATCAGAGCCCATACGTCACCCTCAGTCATCTTGCAAAAGACTCTGACCATACTTTCACCAAGAAAGCCCTGGCACCTCGCCCAGGGCCAGGGACGCTGTAGGAGTAACTCAGTGAATGAGTGAATGGCCATCATCCACTGACCCATCACATCACCTCCTGCAATTTCCATCATGGTACTTCCCATTACTTGAACTTTTTTTTTTTTAACTTATTGACTCCATCATTTGTCTTTTTCCTTATCAGAATGGCAGCTCCAGAATGGCAGGAACGTTTTCTGCCGTGTTCAAAGCTGTACTTGGCTCTTACAACAAAAATAATAGCAATAAGAGCAACGTATGGAATGTTGCATCCTGGTGCTATGGATGGATGGAGAGATGAATGAACAAATGAATAGAATGGAGTACCACGGAAGAAAGGCTTTCTAATGAAAACTCCGCTGAGATACCATTTCTTTGCCTTTCCCAGCTTCTAATGGCCACCTGTATTTTTTTACTCCTTTTGTTAATTAATTATATTTTTAAAATAAAAAAGCCAGTTGGCAAGTCTGTAGAAAACCACTCTCATAGACTTCTGGTAGGTGTATAGAATGGCACAACCCCTATGGGGGAAAATTTGGCAATATCTAACCAAACCACATAGGCAATTACCTAGCAAATCCATGTCTGAGAATCTAGCATAATGATACACTGACAAAAGGAACAAATCATATACATATAGGGAAACTGCAACATTATTTGTAATAGCAAGATGAAAAACTGAACCAACACAAATGTCCCACCAATAGGGACTGGGGGAATGAGGTATGGCAGAGTTCTGGGCAGTTATAAAAATGAATGAGGACAGTAAGGAATTCCATGCCTAAGAATCAAACCAGTAGAACTAAAAGCATAATGCCCGTACCAAGACATATGTGGATGCGCACAACAGTGTTACTCATGATAAAGTGTTGCTCAGAAAATGGAAGCAATCCAAATGTCCATCAACGAGCGAATGGATAAACAAAATGTGGCATAGTCGTACCACAGAACACATTTAGCCAATTAAAATTAACAAAGTACTGGTGCCTGCTACAACATGAGGGAAACTCACAAAAGTGTAAGTGAAGAAAGCCAGACACAAAACACTATAGGACTATGTGAAATGTTCAGAAAAAGCAAGTTTATAAAGACAAAATGACGGTCCATCTGTAGTCACCGGGACTGGAGTTGGGAGTGAGGATTGGTTACAAATGGACATAGGGGAACTTTGTTGAGTGTATTAGAGCAACGGTTGAACAACAGCAGAAATTTACTAATATCATTGAACTATGCATTTCAATGGGTAAATTTTATGGTAGGTAAGTGATACCCCAATAAAGCTGTAAAAAAAAAAAACCTGAGGAAACCATAAATATTCAGCTATGGAGTGATACTTTGGTTTGAGAAAGTTTTGAATGTGTCCCCTCAGGTTTTTTGCATTAAAACTTCATCCTCATGGTGAAGTATTAAGAGGATGGAGCCTGTGGTGTCATGGGCAATAGAAAATGGACTAACACAAGTGATCGCCAGGCTACAGTATCCAGTTTAAAAAATGAAGAAAAAAGAAGAAGGCAAAGTGCAGAACCATGTATTGTGTGAGAGACCTTTTATTAATGGAGCCAGTATTTTAAAAAATAATGGAAATAAGTAGCAAAAATTAAGAAAATATTCATCTATAAGAAGAAAGAAGAATGGGGGAGACATGGAAGAGAGCAAGCCTCATCTGAATTCTGAAAGCTATACTTCTCTTGTATTTTAATCTTTGATTTGGGACCATGAAAATGTTTCATATAATTAAAAACATAAAACAAATCAATTCTCCAGTTTCCTAAACTGACAACCAGAAACAAATATGGACCAAATTTTTACACAACTTTAAAAGAATTTCAAGTGGCATTGGGGCCACCATTTTGACTGTGCATCTCCAAAAATGTAGATAACAAAAGCTCCCATGCGCAGCCCTCAGGAGAGCTGGCCTAGAGCGGGCTGAGTGGAAAGGAGGGAGCTGTCCTTGGAGGGCAGAGAGGGATGCTGGCAGGGTGTCAGGCAGTGATTGTATTATGGAACCTCTGTGTGGCAAACACACACCACAGTAAAGGGGCATTGTGCAGGAATTCATTGCCAATTGTTCAGGAAAAAAAAGCTCTTTGAGCTACTCTTGTTGTTTTTCTCTGTAAGCTTGAAATTACTTAAAAGTAGAAAGAGAAGATATTGAGAAAATGAATAAGACACCAACTTATTTTTCCAAAAATTATAAAATAAAAATAAAGGATCAGATACTCTATTTGGTTCTTGATACAGTTGGCATCTTGAATGTCCCTGAAAGGCCAATGTCGTAAAGATTTGGTGCCCAGGCTCCCACCACCTTCCAATATCACCACCCTCTTCTTCTCTTTCACTTCCTGGCTGCTGGTGAGTGGTTTTGCTCCACCATGTGCTCCTGCCACCATATGCTGTCTCATCACAGGCCTAAAGCAATGAGGCCAACCAATCATGAACTGAACTCCTAAGACCATGAACCAAAGTAAAACTTTTCTTTTTATAAGTTAATTATTTCGGATATTTTGTTATAGTAACAGAAAATGACTTATTTATGATTCCAGGTTAACAAAATAATTGTTCAGTTTTTCCTTATAGAATATTCCAGGTAATAAAGAGAGAAGCAAATAGTTGAAAGAGAAAAAAAAGCAAACTGCCACTTAACAATTCCTAATGGAAACATAAATTTATGCTCATCAATGAATATTAGAACTTTAAGAAGGATTTTTGGAGACCTTTAAAGTTAATGGTTCTATTTGATGATATTTGAATTCAGGAATCAATCTTCTTAAAATTTATTTATTTATTAGTTCTAATCATTTACACATGACAGTAGAAAGCTCTTTGATTCATTGTACACAAATGGAGCAGAATTTTCCACTTCTCTGCTTGTGCATGAAGTAAAGTCACACCATTTGTGCACTCATACGTGTACCTAGGTAATGATGTCCATCTCATCCCATCATCTTTCCTACTCCATTGCCCCTTCCCCTTTGCCCACTTATCTCAGGAACCAATCTTAACATTAAAAGAAGGGCAGCCAGGTGCAGTGGTGCATGCCTGTAATCCCAGAGTCAGGATGCTGAGACTGCAGGATTGAGAGTTCAAAGTCAGCTTCAGCAATTTAACAAGGCCCTAAGCAACTTAGAAGACCCTGTCTTTGTATCTATAAAATATACAAAGGGCTGGGAACGTGGCTCAGTGGTTAAGTGCCCCTGGGTTCAATACCCAGTACCAAAAAAAAAAAATCAGGGCAACAAGACATTATGGAAATGTAATAAGAAATGCTCTGCCCCATCTATGACTTATTCCTGCCAAAATAAAAGGTAAACCTGAATTTAATCAAGTTCCTAGAACACCCCCCCAAAGGCTGGGGTGTGGCGTACACACAATGAACACTTGGCAATGTTTAGAATCACTTTGGTTGTCATGGTTTGCGGAGGGAAATGTGCTACTGACATCCAGTAGAGACCAGGAGTGCTGCTAAACCCACTGTGCACAAGACAGCCCCTCACCCAGCAAAGGATTATCTGATCCAAAATATCAACTTTTTGCAGTTTTGGGAGACCTTCTCTAGATGGACCTGCTGTTTATAAAAAATACGGAAGACCCCGAAACACTTGTTGAAGGACCCAGGAGGGTGGAGAATGACACCAGGTGGGTGTCATCAACCAAATCCAAAACACTTGAAATTTTATAGCATCAGTGATTTACTTTTATCAGCACATAATGAAATGAAAACAGAAAGATCAGGGAACACTGAAATTGATTTTTAGAGGCATAGAAAATAAATGCAATGTAGGAACATAATTTGAATCCTAATTTCAACAGAATGACTGTAAAAAAATTCAAGACATTAAGAGATATTTGGACACATGCTGACTATTATTAGATGATATTAAGTACACGTTGTTAATTGTGTTTGATGTGATATTAGTATTGAGCTTAAGAATTAAAGATGCATATTGATTATTTACAGGTGAATGATATGAAGCTGGGGATTTTCTTTAAAAACATCACTTTTCAAAATGCAAGTCATAGACCCCTGAGGGATCCCTAAAATTCTTTTCAGGGATCTGCAGAGAGTCAAAACTATTTTTATAACAAACAATATTAAGAAATTCTTTACCTTTTTGAGCACTTTGACACTTGCACTGCTGGTGCAAAAGCAATGGTAAGTAAAGCTGCAGATATCAGCAGAAATCAATGCAGTTGTGTGGAGCAGTCCTGGTGATCGTTGTATTCTACAAAGCCACCCAGACAGAGTAAAAAGAAAAAAATTCTAAATGGCCAATTTCACTTCAGAATGTACTGCATGAAACAATAGAAATTATACATTTTGTTAGACCTTGACCTTCTCAAGTACATGGGTTTAATATTTCATGAGATGGAATGGAAGCACACATCAAGCTCCCTGCCAAAGGATGCTCGCCATCTCCAGGAAAAGCACTTGGAGAACTCTGAGTTTCAAGCTGAACCAGCTGCTTTTTCCATGGAACACAATGTTTATCTGAAAAACAGATAAGTTACAGTCAGTTCAAATGGGTATTTGGCAGACACTTTGTCAAAAATCAGCAGTTGAAAATTGGTGCAACCATTCTGAAAAGCAGTTTTGAGATTCCTCGGAAAACCTGAAGAGAAACCACCATTTGACCCAGTTATCCCACTCCTGCATATATGCCCAAAGGACTTAAAATTAGCATGCTATAGTGACATGGCCACATCAGTGTTTATAGCAGCTCAATTCACAATAGTTAAGCTATTGAACTACGTGCCCTTCAACAGATAAATGGATAAAGAAAATGTGGTATATATACACAATGGAATATTACTCAGCCATAAAGAAGAATGAAATTAGGGCATTTGCTGGTAAATGGATGGAGCTGAAGAATATTATGCCAAATGATATAAACCAGTCCCAAAAAAAACAAAAGCCAAATATTCTCTCTGATAAGCAGATCCTAACACACAATAAGGGGGATGGAGGATGAAGTTCACTGAATTAGACAAAGGGAAGAAGGGAAGGGAAGGGAATGGGAATATGAAAGATAGTACAATGATTCAGACATAATTTTCCTAAGTTCATATATGAATACATGACAGTGAAACTTCACATCATGTTCAACCACAGGATCCTCATTAGAATAAAGTATACCCCATGTATGTATAATATGTCAAAATACACTCTACTGTCATGTATATCCACAAAGAACAAAAAAAAACAAATCAGCAGTTGAATGTCATTGTAAGTAAAACAGTGGACGACATGTGTGCCAGTCATGAAATTTGAACTTTCAAATGAAAATTAGAATTTGAGAAAATGTGTACCTTCCAGCTTGCCACAACATAAAGATGTTTTTATGGGCTGGGGATGTGGCTCAAGTGATAGCGCGCTCGCCTGACATGCTTGCGGCCCAGGTTCGATCCTCAACACCACATATAAACAAAGATGTTGTGTCCGCCGAAAAAAACTAAAAAATAAATATTAAAATATTCTCTCTCTCTCTCTCTCTCTCTCTCTCTCTCTCTCTCTCTAAAAAAAAAGATATTCTTATGAACTTGATAATCTTAACAAATACATCTGTTTTTCTATTGTATCATGAAATACCTCAGCATTTAGAAGATCTGTACACCTTAGTCAACCTGTGGCCTTCCACATGACAACGTATGATGAGATAAAATCATGCATGGGTAAAAGCTCCACTCCAAGTACAGGAGAGAACAGTGGATTTTAATGTGAACAAGATAAAAAGTTCCTCAATGTAATTTTAGATCCCACATTGCAATTGTTGCCAAAAGAGGCAGGTTTTACCTGCTCCTGAGTTTAGAGATCGCTGAACAACAAGCTTTGCAAAAACAAGAATTTATTCAAAAGGTGCCAATCATGAGCAGTCAGGAGCCCCAAGTCTCAAAACTGTCTCCCCTGGGATGGGGTTTAGGAATCTCTTTTTTTGTAGAAAAAGAAACAGGGGTGTGTGGAAGGCGATTGGAGATCAGGATAAATTAATTAGTTGGTAGTCTGCTTGGGCATAATCAAGCTTTATGGTGCTTTATAGGATACATGTTCAGAAAATGGTTATTATGATCTTGGGTGGAATTTTGGCCCCATGGTGTCAAGAGATTACCCAGAAGATGTTTGTACAGGCCCAAGTGAAGGATCTGTGGTTCCAGAAAGTTCAAGCTAGTGAGGTTACCTCCAAATTCCTGAAAAGCAATTGCTTCCACAGTAACCATAAGTCAAAGGTTACTCTAGATGTAAAGCTGGCTCTATTACTTTACTGTTTAGCTACAGGAGCAAACTCCTTTAGCTAAAATCAATGACAAAAACAGATAACTAGAAGCAAGTGATGCTAGAGGGTTTTCTCAGATTTCCCTCAGTTTCACAGTAATTATGCACGAGTAATTATTCACCAGTAATTATGCATCAAATTTCAGTGCAATAACAAAGAATATCCACAAATATTGAAAAAGACAATTAAAATTGCCTTATTTTCCAACTCCATTTCTGTGTGAGGCCAGTTTTCTTTATGTGTATGTCAAACAACAAATTATAACTAATTGAATGCAGAAGCAGACATCCAGCTGTCTTCAATTAAACTAGACATTGAAGAGATTGCAATAACATAAAACAAGGCCACTCTTCTTGCTAATTTTTGTTTGGTTTTGTAAAATATATTTTTCGTTTAATTGTGCCATTCATATGAACGTGTAATGGGTGTGCTGGTATTACTTTTGAATGTGATATAGTAAGAACTATTTTTAAAGCTTTTCAGTTTTAATATCAAAATATTAAAAAATTAACTTTCATACACTAAAGCTCTTTGAGCTCTTTAATATTTTTTTAAAATATAAAGGGATGCTGAGACCAAAGATTCTGAGCAATACAGCTTTATAAAAATCTAGAACCAGAATGAAAATATAAGCAAACAAAAAGCATGATAGGGAGAAGACACGTGGGACCGGATTGAGCTGAAGTTAGGTAGTGGCTACAAGGGGATCCGTTGTACTATTCTGTCTTCTTAATACGTTTTGAGTTTCAATAATAAACATTTTTTTAAAGATCACATTTTCTTTTCTCAGATGTTGACAACTACATCAGCACGTGTCTTCCTGTAACTCCAAGATTCAGGAGCCCACCCAGAGTTGGGAAAATCCTCTGCACACATGTGGAGCCCCACTCTTTCCTAAAACTGCCTAAGAAGGGGGACATGGAGTGTAACAAGAAAGCAGCATCAGGTTGCACCCCTCACCTGGGCCTGATTACCTCCAGGTAATTGTAGGGGAGTCTGATGGCCATGTCTAGGGGACCCAGGAAAAAATGTTTGGGAAGTAGGGAGATCTGGAGTCTCTTCTCTGCACCCCTGGAAATGTGCTGAGGACCTCAGCCTCCTCTCTGGACCACAGCTGGACCAGATCATCATCTGCAGCCTTCCCAGCTAACACGTTTGGCAAAAAGCTATTCCTCCCAAGTTTGCATTCACAATTCTTCTGGTGCAGGAGAATGACAAAAGGCTGAGCAGCCTCTGTGATTTTAGTGACATGGGGAAGGGCCAGCGGCTACCCCTGCATACACAACCCCCAACTTCTCAATCCAAGTTCAGCCATTAGTATAACCATTGCTTTGATTCCTTTCGAAATGAGTCACTGACACTTTAATAGGGATGTAGTTCTGACCCTTTCTAAAGATAGAAACCAAAGCAGAGGGATGAATCCATTTGAGACATCGATTCAACAGCTCTGTGGGGTGTTTTAATGGAGGAGACCAGTTGAGTATAGGGATCTGGAAGTCAGGGGAGTGGTACAAATTGAAGATACAGATTTGAGAACAGTCCCCATTGACAAAACAATGCAGCTATGGATGTGGGTGAGATAGGCCAGCATCCCAGAGAACAGAAGGGACAAGGAGAGAAGACCAGAAAAGCACATTCAAGGAGAGAAACTTATGCAGGAGATCAGTAAGGAGGGGGGTAGACCAGGAGGCCAGAGAGTGTGAGGTCAGGGAAGACAAGGGAAAGTGGGAGCAGGGGTTAGTGCTGAATGCAAGAGGTCAGGTAAGAATAAGGACCAACAAGCATGTGATGGACTTGGCAGCAAAAAGACCAATGGCAAATTTGTGCCAAGCAGTTTGGGTGGGGCAGCAACCAGACTGAGGTTGAGAAACAAGAATGAGGAGGTAGGCATGATGAGTATTGACCGCTCTTAAGAGCTTGACTGACAGAGGAAGGAGCACATAGCATTCAGCAAGGTATCCTGTTTATTGGCTTAAATGGGAGAAACTTAAGCATGTTTTAAGTGAACAATTTTAACTGATTTTATTGATTGCTGGAAAGAAGCCACGTAGAAGCTGAAGAGACAGCAAAAGACGGTGGATAATCCAAGGGAGAAAAGGATGAAGAGACAGACTACTAGAAACAAATGACTGGCAAAGAACTGCAGATCCAGGCAACAAGGAGACACTATTGTTCACAAACCAATTTAGGTTTTCACAGATAAGGAAATGTGGCCCAGGGAGGTTAAGATCAAGATCACACCAGCAGCGCATAACAGAGTCAGGATTGGAATCCGGGCAGTCTGAGGACAGAGTTCGGGTTCTCACCCACAATGTGATGCTTTTTTTTTTTTTTTTCTAAAAATAAACGCTCATTGCATAAGTATACATTTCTTAAATAGATCCACATGTATGCATATGGGTACGTGGGTAATGCACATTAGTACTCGTAGAAAAAGTCTAGATATCAAAATATGAAGAGTGATAACTGGATTAAAGCTGATTTTGTTTACTCTGTGCTTTTCCATATTTCTAAATTTCCTACAAAGGGAAAATTACTTGTGTTGTAAGAAAATAGTTTTGTTTTGTTTTTTTTAAACCAAGCCTGGGAAGGATATTGGGATGACAGAGTAGATCAGATCCCCATTCTTTAAGTCTCACCTTTTGGCAAAACGTGAATGGATGCTTCGGTGTCTTCCAGCAAGCCAGACAGGGCCCACAGGATGCCTCCTTGGTTTTCCTGAAAGGTGGACCTACTGCTAGCACCTGCAAAAGCCAGGAGATTTTTCCCTGGGGATGACTTTCCTCTGTCTCTAGCAAAACTGCTCTGTCCCAGGGAGAGCCTGACACAGGATCTTAGCCTCTTTGGTTAGAAGAACCAAGTTTCCCACGTAGTCTCCCTAAGGAGACATCAGGAAGCCACATCCCCTCTGGTCATGCTTCTGCACTGGGGAGAAGGGATGGGTACCCCACTCCTTGCAGAGCCAAGACCAGATCAAAGCCGCTCCCCCAGCCCCGTCTCTGCAGGGTTTCCAGGTGAGCTGGTTCTCATGATGCTCAAAGGTGGCTACCCCACTGTCTGTCATCCCAGGTCCCTGCTCCCAGGAGCCACCGGGCTCCAGGAAGCCACCGCCTCCCCCTCGCAGCAGGTTTTCCTTGGGAAGGCATCCTACCTAGGAAGCAGATGTGATGTCTCCCTGGTGACGGGAGTCCTGCAGCCCTCTCCACTCTGTCTGCTGCAGTGTTCTTTATAAGAGGCCATGTCCAGCCAGTGCCTCCACTCCCCACTTGTTGCCTCCAGGGCCATCATCTTCTTGCAACTGGAAAGTTCTGCGTGAGTTACTTACAGTTACTGAATTCTGTAAGCATCTGCTGCTGCTCAAATGTTACTTTTTATCAAAGTGTCATAGAGGAGAATTCCACAGGCAGAAACAAAAACAAGAAACATCTGGTTGTCCTCAGAGAGTAGAACTAGGCAATCCACATGGACATGTGGACCTCAGGGTGTGGACAGTGACCCCAAGAAGGCAGACTAAGACCCAGACCCAAGTTCAGTGTGAAAGGGAGCAGGGACAAGAAACATATACTGGCCACCTAGGGGAGAAGGGCACTGCACACAGGGTGGTCTGTGGCGAAGGAAGAGAGAGTAGGGAAACACTGATGTCCCTCCTTTCTGTCCTTATTCCAGTCTGGCCTCTGGGTGGTTTCCTTGAGGCTCTGCCCACATAGTGAGGGTGCGTCTCTAGGCTTGAGGATGCTTTGAAGGATCTAGTCAAAGTTGTTATCTTTCACCTTCAAAAGTTCATGTCCCTACACATATCCCTGCAATCCTGTACCCAAGGCAGGGCGCCAGGTTCTGAAGGGATGCTAGGCAGGGGGCCTCCTGCCCTCAGGCTGTAACTGTGCTCCAACTCTTGACCTGTGTCACTCCTTCTGGAAATGTCCCTCATTCCTTTCCTCCTCCAGGAGGGCCAAGAAGAGAGGAAAGAACCAAAGCTTCAGAGCCCAACCTCAGAGAGTATATCTTCCCCCAAAAACAGATAATCTTGGGTCCCTTACTCACCCCTGGGTGCCTTGACAAGCTCCTCTATGAAGTGGGGATGATGTGGGGATTAAAGAGGAGTGCTCCAGGGACATTGCCAGTCCATTCAAACTGAGAAAGACTGATTAGGTCACAACTCTCATAATCCAATCACTGGACCTCTGAATATTCCTGTATTGACAGGAACTTCTGGGAGACACCTGATATCCAAACCGTGATGCCTTGTATTGATTCATTCCTTCATGCAACAGATTCAACAAAGTGTCTGTCTGTCCTCAGGTCTGGGGCTGGCCGCTGGGGTTCAAAAGTGAAAAGACACCAGTCTCTGCTCTCCGGGGTGTAAAG
This sequence comes from Callospermophilus lateralis, assembly GCF_048772815.1. Classification (NCBI taxonomy): domain Eukaryota; kingdom Metazoa; phylum Chordata; class Mammalia; order Rodentia; family Sciuridae; genus Callospermophilus; species Callospermophilus lateralis. Next base: position 120,957,020 of record NC_135307.1, on the reverse strand, counting down.
GCAGAGCAGGGCTGCACGGGTGTCACTGCAGTACTACCAGGGGCTGGAGAACTGTGCCTACACACTAGCACCCAGCTCTGCCTGTGGCCAAAGAGGAGCCCATAAAGTCTAGGCCGTGTGTTTCATGTCAGTGAGGACATCAGCAATGTGTACGTATATATATATAAATGACATTGATCTGTTTCCAGACTTTATGGACATCTGTAGAATGCTAACAGACGTCAGTGAGAATGCAGAGGAGGAATGGGCAGACGTGAGGGTGGGCGTCCCACGTATCTTAAGATGTTGACAAGAGACACTAGCATTGGGACTTGCAGGGGCTGTCAGGATTCCTCCTATTAACCTAACTGGGTCCCTACAACAGACTCATGGAGGAAATATCTTTTTTTTTTAACCCTTACTTTGCAGAGGAGGAGAGAAGTCCTGGCTCTGTTTTTCAGTAAAAAGGTGGGAATTTAAAACTGATGATCCAGACGCGGGTCCACGGGGGATTAAGTGAGAGGAGAGGGCAGCCAGCATCTTGAATGCTGTCAGAAAGGCCACATGGCTCCTGCGGTTCTCACGCTGCCATGGCGACAGCCAGTTAAAAATAGTTTAGTCACAAGTTGAAGAGTCAACACAGACTGACATTAGGAAAGCTCCTGGCTGTTAGAAAGGATGAGCGGCAGGTCTCCTTCTGTCCCCGGGAAGGCGGGGGGGCGGGGGGGGGTGGCTCCCAGGAAGGGGTGCAGAACGTCCTCCGGTGGCATGGCAGATTCTCACATGAAAGTAGAGGTGCACCCAGCACAGTCCATGGGAGAGTTGTAAGCAGCCCAGGGAACCAGGACTACTGCCCCAGCCCCCTCCTGACCTCCCTGCCTCCCTCTCCCTCCCCCAAACCCTCCACCTATAGCTATTACTCTCGTTGTGCTTCTCCTGCTGGATTCTGAAGGGAGCGGGTCAGAGTCTGTGTTTGCATCCCATCGCCCCACCATGGCCAGCACAGAGCCTGACCTTTAGTGAGTTCTGGCTACATATTTATTGAATGAATAGATAAGGTGAAAATTACCATTTTAAGTCCTGGCTTTGAAATGCATTTTAATATTCTGACTCATGCACTAGCAAGCCATGATATGTTTCTGTGGACTAGACTCATGGACTCAGCATGTCTAGGCTGGGTCTTGGCTCAGCTAGCTCCATTCCTTCATTATGCAGAAAATCAGGGAGACTTGCCCTAAGTCACACAGCGACTGACTGTCCCTGAGTCACAGAGCGATGCCTTTATTACCAACCTTTCTTATCTAGATCTAGAAATTGACCTTAACTGAGCATCCTCATACCCAGAATGGTTTCAAGATACTTCTGATCATTAAGATCACTGTTTTAGAGAGATGTTCATAGACAAGCTTTCCAAGTCCTGCATTAAGACAAGGGTTATATGTTGGCAGTTACAGACAATTCCAGAATCCAGGAAGAGGAGAAGAATGTGTGAACCATCTGCCTGACCTGTGTGTGCCACTGGACAGCTTATTTACATCATGAGCCCAGTGCACACAGTACCTTATGACTCTTCATGCTGAGAAGCCAGTGGGTATTATTAGTGTCATCTTACCTTGAGCTGGGTCACTCAGAAAAGACAAACTTTCCAGATGGCTGTCAAGAATCAGACTCTGCACACGCATTGGAGGCACAACAATGGCCACTGAACTGGTGGAATCAGTTCCACCATCAGTCCTCCCTCCAAGAGAAGAATCCACCTTCCCCTCACCCCTGGGCTGCAGCTTCTAAGATTTTCACTCACATCCTCCATTAGTAATGCTCATTTCAATCATCTGGCCTTGGACTTGGACGGTGAGTGATGCTCAAGTATTTATCTCCAGCCCATGTTGCACGTCTAAGTTCCATATACCTCTATCAGTCTGCCTAGGGAAACTCTGTCTCCACAGGGTGGTTTCTAAGACACAAATATCACAAGCAAAATGCAGCCTCTCCCCTGAAACTGCTCTCTTCATTAAATTCCTCTCTTGGTGATTTCCACCCCCACATACCCAGAACCCAAGGGGGTCATCTCTCCCACCTTCAATGCACCAATCACTGAACGCTGTCCATTTCATCTACTAAATGGTCCTCTTCTCTCCATCTCCAGAGAAGCCCACCTGCGTAATTATAGCAGCCACCAGAATGTTCTTTCACCTCCTCTCTTTCACCTCTTAATGACCCTACTCATTCTTTAAAATGACATCTATGTGGACTTTCTGGTCCAGCTGTGACATTCCTCCACATGGCACATTTTTTGACTCCCTGAAGCTGAGAGTTGGCTGGACCCCTGGGCCCTTTCCACTGCTCACCTCTCCAGCCTCTCCTCCTCAGGCCTCCTCCATAAAGGCAGCCCTCTGTCCTTTGGATATTCTCATTCTGTGCAAGCCCCCAAACACACCAGGCTCTTCCTCACCTCTTTATTTTCATGCGCTTCACTCACAGTCAGAGTCTCTTGATGGCTGAAGCATTCCATATATGTAAAATATGAAGACATCCCTCTCCGGGGCTTCAAAAATGGCTTATTTAAAATGTTTGCAACTAACCCATTAATGCTTTTATCACAAAAATATTACAATGCCATGTAAAATGTGCTGATCAGAAGACAATTAAAAGACTTGTTATTCATATAATAATTCATAGTGCTCTTCTAGCCATAGGTCTAAGCACCATTTATCCTGATTTGCATAGGACTGAAGGGTTTCCCAGGAAGTGGGACTTTACTGCTAACATCAGGAAAGTCCTGGCAAACTAGGACAAGCTGGTCACCCTAAGAATGGAACAGTTGTTGGCAGTTGTGTGATGACCTTCTTCAGAACCTCCGTAGCTGTTTGTCTAACATTTGTGGAGGAAAAAGTCACATTTCAAGCACATAATTGATAGGAAATCCAAGCTCTCCAGCCCTACCCCCTGCTGCTACCCTCTTGCTGTTCCACATAAATCAAATGACTATTTCTGCTCCTCTTTCCAGGCCCATAGCTTCTGGACTCACCCCAGTGCTGGCCTATCAGTTTCTCCTTCCTGTGCTCCCTCATATCTCGATGTACCTCCTTTCTAGCAGTTAGAGGGGTGGTCACATTTTATTGTGAATTTCTGTTTGTATGTCATTTTTTTCTCTAGGTACTGAGCACCGTGCAGTCAGGCTGACTCACAGACACCCAGTGGGCCATGAGTAGATGAGGTTATTTGCAAAACTCACCCTTCAGTTTCATCTAAACTACTGGAGGATAGACAAGACGTGGGCCCAAAAACTTGAGCAGGTTTCCGTGGCACCTCCTCTGTGCCAGATATGGAGAATAAAGAGCTGGCTAGAGCACCGACCCAGCCTCGAGAAACTCAAAGCCACTTGAGAAGATTAGAAGGTGGGAAGAGGGAGTGAAGGGAGTTGATAACACTTGTCCCAAACCACTGAATGGCAAATGCCATCTCATTCCTATGATATAGGAGACCAGAGAGGACCCAAGTACCCAGGGAAGGATGCCTGGAATGTGTGAGGATGGCGCCAAGACCCCTGTACCAGACAATAAGTAGCAAGGAGGCAGATTTCTTATCTAAAGAAAAATGTAAGGAGAACCAGAAATGCCAAGTCACAGTAGATACTGGTCCAAGAAGCAAGACATGAAAGTCAAGTTCAAAGAGCCCTTCTTTGGATGGAAAGTTGAGTCAGATGACCTCTAAGGTTCCTCCCAGGTGCTATGACATCTACCTTGGCATTGCCAGCAAGAGGGTGCCATGGATGCAGGAAGTGAGCAGGTGTTCCAGGCATTGTTCAGGTGAGTCAGAGCACATGAAGGATTTGCCTGGAAGAGGCAGGTTGAATTCTGAAATCAGGGCCACCAGTCTCTGCTTGGATCCATAAGGTGAAACACTGAGGATTTCTGGAGCAGGGGATTGAGTAGCTCAGTAACTCAGGAGCATCCATCTGCCTGGCGGGGAGAGAAGCCACTATAGAAGGTGAATATATGCCTGCAGGCCACCTTTGGCTACTTAGCTCCCCTCCATATCCTTCAGGTTAGTGTTTCCGGGTTTATCATTAACCTCAGAGATGGAAATCAGCCCAGCCCCTTGCTGCATGGGCTCCAAGCAATGACAAAAGAGTCATCAAAGAGTCAGCTTTACAACAGCTAAAGCTAATGGGGAAAAAAAACACCTTGAATCTGCAGGCGCAATCTAACATTTTTCTCTGGATTAGGTTTATCCACCCCAGACTACGGGATCACCCTCCACAGGGGCAGCAGCAGGGAGGGAGCAAACAGGAAGAAAAAGCATATTCACGGGCTTGAGAGTCAAAGAGGAGAACACTCAGGCCCTTTTCCCCATTTTATCAGGCTCTATTCTGTGCCCCAGAGAGTAAGAATAGGGGGCAGGTTGAGGAAGGGAAGAAGGGAACGTGGCTCCCTGCCTGAGGAGACACAGGTGCTGGATCCCACGTGGGGTCCCCACGGGGGGCTTTGTGGCTGCTGATGCTCCAGATTCTAGCTTGGTACCCTCTGTTGGTCCACCCCTCCTGCACACGCACAGGGTGCAGGAGAGAGACCCTGCTCCATCCACACACATTCTCCACTGGAACCCAACAGTTGAACATAATTCAATTGTCGGATCCAGAGCATTATGCTTCACTCCTACCTTCCCCATAGCAGTAGCAATAAAAGGCTGTGAGTCTCTCTCCCCCAGAAAGATAGAGGACATCAGAGTTTGATTTGTCACAAAGACCCATTAGTCCCCTTGCTGAGAAAGGCATGGGATCATAGGATAGAGAACAGGCATTGAATCTTTGGACAGCTACCGGATTTGAAAGGCTGCTATGTGTGATGTCATCTCCAAGCTTCGGTCCTGTCATCAATGTAAAGAGAATAATTGTGATAGTATCACAAGATGCTGTGAGGATTATTGATAATGGATGGATGGCACATAATAGGTGCTTAACAAATATCAAGTTCTTCCCTGCATGGTATCCTGTAACTCCAGAGAAACAGCAACATCCCTAACCAGATCCAAGTTCTCTGGCTAAATCTTCACAGTGGATCTCCAGTAGATCACAGCATCCCGGCTGGGCTGCTGGGTCCTGGGATGCAATGATATTTTGGACACTGTTCCTCTGTCCCCATAATTACACAGGATTGAGGCTGCCGCTTTCTGTGTACTTCTAAATGGGAATAGGGATGAGGGGCAACCTACAGATGGGCCTTTCAGAGCTGTACCTGAGGGACCCAGAGAAGACAGAAGAAACCACACCTTAGCTTCCTTAACTTCCTACTTTAAGCCTTTAGCAAGATAACCAAGCACTTGTTGTGGTGATGATCAATGTGTGCACATCCCAGGGATGTCAACCCCAGCTCTGCCACCAAACACTGGGCATTACCAAAGCAAGTCCTTCACCTCTCGGAGCTTAAGTTTTTCCTCATCTAAAAAAATGGGATAATGTGATCTTCTTGAAGGCAGGTTATATGTACCCATGGATGTGAGCTGTTCTCTGTAAGCTGCAAAGATCTGTGCAATTGGAAAAGGTTGTGGTTATGGAAACTGTCATCAAAGACACATTTGTTGCTGTGGGAAACTGCAGACGCTGGACCATTTTCTCATCTTTCCACAGGTTGCTGGAATCACAAGTTATAATTAATGCACAGTGATATGGCTTGACCCAGTTTCCCAAATTGGAATGTTTCAATTACTACTGATGAAAATGTGAAATTCTAAATCTCCTTTCTCTGGGCTTCAAGATTTCTTCAGAGCTAATAGATAAATATATATATATTGAGTAAATACAAACATTCACACACACACACACACACACACACACATATATTTACACACACACACACGTATGTGTATATATAGATACATATTCACTTATTCAACAAATATTGATCAAGTACTATTCTGCACCATTTATCATTCTTAACATTTGACCTCCTCTCCTGCTCCATGCAGGGCTCTGGGCACCAGGAGGACCCTGGGATGAATTGACTGCCCTCTCCTTGCCAGAATCATCAATATTACAACTCTGAGTTGCTGCCTCATCCTTAACCTTGGATCTGCCTTAATCCCTTCCCACCATCCCACACCTGTATAAGGCAGGACTGGCCCTTGGGCTCCATATTCTGAACTGGGTAGCCACATCTCCACCTCACTCTGGTCTGGTAGACAGTCATTGGGCAGCACAGGAGATGAAGTCCAAGTGGGGCTCTTCTGATTGCTCCCTAATTGACTTTGAGGAAGTAACTGGATTTCTCTAAGCCTGTTTCCATATCTGCAAGTTGAGTGGAACAGCTGTCTTACAGGGTTTTTATAAGGACTAAATGAGACACCACACATCATACACTACTGTACTGCATATAGTAGTCTTGCCACAAGTGCTATCTCGGATACTTCCCCTGATTGCCAAAGGAGTGTTGCAAATGGTAAATTCCATACTATGCCACATTTTCTCTTAGATTTGTTATCTTTAAATATTTGACTTTAATTTTGGAAAGTAGCATAAGATGTGAGACTAGTTCCTTTTTCAAATTCAACCTTCAATATTCTAACAATATTTATTAAATTGCCCATGTTGTTTAGTGATGTTTTGGCTCATCGTATGTTCAATCTTTTATATAATTTGATCCAATTTTTTATCTTCTTCTGTATGTCTTACAAATAATTTTCTCCTTACATCTTCTATTGATTTTATTACTATTGCATTAAAATAGGTTTTTATATTATACAGGTAAATCCTCCCAATCTCTGCTCTCTCCATCCTTTACCAGAATTGCTTCTTATCATTTATTCTTCCAGAAATACTAGTCTAGTTTCAAGAGAGGTTTTAGAGCTTTAGATCAGGATTTGCTGAACTATACAGAAGAAGTGAGGGCTGGCACTTTCAAGAACTTGTCTAATTCCCTCGAACCTTGAAATCTTAAGCACACAGACCACACATACACACATACACACACACACACACACACACACACACACACCACTACTGCCTAGTTGCCCTTCCAACACTTTAGCACTGAGAAGTATAAGAAGAAGAAGACCACAAAGAATGACAGTCCCCTGCCTAGCCTGCACCCATTTAAAGTTGTGGAAATGAAGCTGGAAATTATTTCAGAGGTGGGCAGATTCAAGGGGGATACCAAGAACTCTGGAATCAATCGTATTTTGCCAGTCTCCCATTATTCTGGCTTCTAAGACATTTGATTAATCTGGTGGCTCTCAAAGTCGAGTTCCCTAACCAACAACTTCAACAGCATTTGAGAACTTGTTGGAAATTCCTGGGCCCGTCTCTAGGCCTACTAAGTCAGAATCCCTGGGTGTGGAGTTCAGTGACCTGTGTGTTGACAAGCTTATGTTTGAGAGTCACTAAACCAAACAAGCGTAAATATACTCAGGCCACCTCTATGATTTCTGGGATTTCTAGCAGCATAGTAGCAACTTGGGAGGGTGCAGCAGATGTACAACTGTGGCAGCAAAACCGGACACACTATATGGACCCTGTGCAATATTTGGAGCATTGATATCTTTGCAATTCTAATGTTCCTCTTGCCAAGAAAATACAACTCTGTACTTACTCTGATCTCCTTGAGGAATCAAAAGTACTCTGACTTTCTTAATTTGGTCACAAACTGGGTTTATTCCAAAATAGCCAATCCCATTTGTGATGGTGAGGGAGATCTCTTCGGCCTTCGATTTACAAGCAATAAGGCTGGTGTTCATCCAGTATCCAGAACATTCCTTTGTAACAGATCACTTTTCTAACCTCTTTATTTTTTGTCATTTTTAACAACTGTTTTGTGCATCTTTTTTAGGTGGGTTTTAAGTACTAACACTGCTTTTTTTTTTTTTTTTTGGCCTAATATTTATTATGTGTGTTTCTACTTCAAGAGATAGCTGCAAGACTGGACCTTAACAAAAGATGACAGAGGGAAGGGCCAGGCTTGCCCTGGAACACACCTTCACCTGTCCCCCTACCTGACCACACTCCACCTTTAGCATTCACCTGGTAGGAGGCCTATTTTTTGGTCCTCAGTCCCCTGGAAGGACCCATCTCCTAGTGTTTTTCATCACACAATTGAAAGGGGAAGTCCCTTTTCAGACAGTAAAAACTGAGAGAAGCCCTGAACTAAACAGATTTAGTCAAAGGCTACCTCCACATACTTCCAGATTCTAAAATTTGCTTGGACAAAGTTATATACACTGGTCTGTAAGCATTGCTTTCACTTAGTTTTAATGGTTTTATTTCTATATTTAAATCTTGGATTCATACAGAATGTGTTTGCACACGAAGAGTAAGATAAGAAGTCCAAATTTATTCCCTTCGGAGAACTAACAGCTTTTCCTGGCACCATTTTTGAATAACCCATCCTTGCTGAAAAAATTTTAATGATGCCGTTTTAATCAAATACTCAGTTCCCACATTGCTTACATTCATTTTTGGATTCTATATTCTCACATTGATCTCTTAATTTAATCCTGCCCTAAAATTATATTGTATTAAATAAATGTTGCCTTAAACAATGTATTCTCTCTCTTTTTTTTTCCTGTATGGGTTTAAACAATGTTTTCATACTTGATAGTATCATGTTCATATTCCTTGTTCTTCTTTTCCAGATGTTCTTTTTGTCTCAATCGTGTTTATTCTAACAAATAAAATTTAGTTTTAATTTATCAAATTCCAAACAAATTTCTACTGATAATTGGAGTGAGAACACACTGAATTTAAAGATTATATTCAGGAATTGAAATTACCTTATTGAATAGCTTTCCAAAGAAATGCAAGGGGAGGTTTTTTTCTTTGTTTGCTTGCTTGCTTGTTTACTTTTTAGTTTTTAGTTTTAGGTGGACACAATATCTTTATTTTATATTTATGTGGTGCTGAGGATGGAACCCATGCATAATAGGCTAGCATTCTACCACTGAGCCACAACCCCAGCCCCGCAGGGGGAGTTTTTTACTTGCTAAATAATTTTTGTGACTTTCCAGAGATTTTGAATTTATGTCCTTGAATCTCTGCATCCGGTTTTTGTCTTCTATCATCCCTGCTTTTCTCTTTGTTAATTTCTTCACTCCAGTTTCATTAGCCTTGCTTTATTATATTTTGCCACAACCTGCATGGCTGAACCTGAGAAATGGGCAAAAGTGTGATGGGGAATTAAAGAAAACACACACAGGTACTGAGAAAAAGCTGAAGTCAGGTGGAACACTGCACCCTGATAGAGAAATGGGACACAGATCTGGTCCAGCAAGTTTATTATATAGGGTCCCATTGCCAGGAAGTTAAAGATTACAGAGGCATTTTTCTTTGGGCACTAGCTGAAAACATTCCTATAGCTATTTACTGTTGCAATGCTAGGAGCTACCTGTGGCACCCAGGAAGCCCATTGTCCAAAGTTTCTATTAAGTGGGCTCATGAAACCTTATAGTTATCTTGCTATGCTCAGAATCTTCTATCCCTGAGAGCTGGTGTCTGAGGTCTAGGTCAAGAACAGAATGTCTCTATGGCTAGCATAGAACTTCCTTTTGAACAGGGCTTCACCATGCAACTGGGCTACCTCAACACGCATCCTTACATCCGGAGTATTTCCAGAGGAACATTGTCTCTCCCAGGACAGTTTCAAAACCCATAATTCAGTTGCCGCTCCTGACAATAGTTCCTCTATATTCTTAAATTAATTGCTTACTTAATTATTTAAGTTCACTCTTTCTTACTTAGGACATATTTAAGACAATAAATGTTTCTTCTGAAGTTTCTTTGGACTCTTCTAGGGTGTTGGATGCACAGTGTTTGTTGTGTCATTGTATCTTATTGTTATGGATTTTCTAGAGCAGAGATACCCAATAGAAGTAAAATGTGACCACACCTGTTAGTTTAAGCATATGGGACCCACATTTTTTTTAACTACTCAGGAGGCTGAGGCAGGAGGATAGCCAGTTCAAAGCCAGCCTCAGCAAAAGTTGCTAAGCAACTCAGTGAGACCTTGTTTCTAAATAAAATACAAAATAGGCTGGGGGTATGGCTCAATGGTCAAGTGCCCCAGAATTCAATTCCTGATAGCCCCCACACACAACAAAAGAAAAAACTGGTGAAATTAAGTTTAATAATAGTTTTAATTTAACCCAATATATCTAAAATACTATCACTTTAGCATTTAACCAATAAAAATATATTAATAAAATATTTTACATTTTTTTCTTCCTAAGTCCTAGATATCCAATGTTTACACTCACAGCAACTTCAATTCAGACTGCCCACATTACATGTGGCTAGTTGCTACAATACTGGGCAGCACAGCATTAGAGCTTCAGGTTTTTTTTCTTTTTTTATTGGTGCATATTAGTTATGCATAACGGTGAGTTCCATTGTGGTGTATATGCATATAGCATAATTTGACCAATTCCATCATCCAGTACCTCCTCTGCCTCCCCTGCTCTCTCCTCCTGGTCCCTTCTTACACCCTCTTGGTCTTCCTGCTAATTTCATGATATCCTTTTCCCTCCCTTCCTTTCCCCTAACTTCCACCTTGTCTTTCTGAGTCTGGCTTATTTCACTTAACATGATGGTCTCCAGTAGCTTAGTTTTCTTCTTGTAATCAGTTGTTTTAAGGATGAAATGGAAATGTAAGCCGTGGGCTTTTTGTTTATGTTTGTGTCTTTACTTTTTAGTTTTATTGCATTTGGGACAAGAAATCTGATCTATACAATTTCAACATTTTCAAATTGGCCAATACTTTTCTTGGCTGTTGAACTTATGATTTTTAAAATAAAAGTTCCGAAAGCTCTTGAAAAAAGAGATGAATGTTCAGTTTTTAATGTATATGGTTCATTTCATTAATCATAATATCTGTGAAGGGGGTTCTAAATCTGACATAAATAAACTAAGTTAATATCTTCTCCTATTAATTTGTTTCTGTTCATTTTTCTTTTGTTCTTTGTGGGGTTTTTGCACCTTTTGTTTTATTTATGTTACTTAGTATTTAGAGATTTAGAAGAGCTATATATTTGTTGGAAATTGTAAATTTCATCCTTATAAAGTTCTGCCTTCTGTCTGCCTTTTTTCTTAATTGAACTTCTATTTGCATTAATATCATAATTCATGCTTTTGTTTGCAACTTCCTATATGAGTCTACCAGCCCTTTTTAGACGGGTTTTTGTGAGCAGCTTTTATGTGGGTTTTAACTCAGCTGATGTACTCTGTGCATCAAATAAGCCAGTGTGGCACAGAGAAAATGGTCAAAGAAAAACAAAATGATCAAAATGATTCCTCAACTCCCGGTGAATTCGATTTATCTGCAGAAGGAAGTTAAGGGCTTTTACATCTACAACAGAGTCCCCCCCACTTCAGCACTACTGACTTTGGGGGTTAGATAATTCCTTGTTATGGGGTCTGTCTGTTCCATGCATGGCAAGGTTTTGGTCAGTATCCAGAACCACCTGAGGCCACTAGCACCTCCCACACCTCCAGTTGTGATGACAATGGACGTCTCCAGACATTGCTGAATATCCTGAGGGAAACAAAGTCTCCCTAGTTGAGAACCACTGATCTGCAAAATACTTTTTACACCTTGTCCTAGGCTCCCCACTGGTCTGTCCCCATCTGTTCCCATCAAACAGAGGTTTCCTATCAAGATGTGCTGCAGATGAGCTGCTTCGCAGCAGTGGAGAAAGCCCCTGCTTTGACTCTTTTGAATTCTAGAAACTTCCACGTCTGTGGACACCTTTTAAATTTATGGTGGGAGATTTAACCCTTCATTTATTTGAAATATGACCAATTTATTCCTTGCTGGTGTGTCTTCTCCTTCTGTTTTTCATGTAATTTGTGGAGGGGAAGATTTTGTGTTCCTCTGAGCTCCATCATCCTTCCACTGCTGGCTGCTCTCAGCCCCAGCTCTGAGTTCACTACGTGTCTGACACAGAGATGTCAGGTTACGGTAAGATTATAATTAAATCCATAGTCAACTCTGATCAGACAGCATCAAACAGAGGATCCTGGAACAAGGATCAAGGTTCTCTAAAGAGAAAAATATTTTTACATGAATATTTTGGTATTTGTTAACATGCAGGAGTTCACAGAGAGGTGTAGGAGGTGCTGAATAGAAATCCAATTTGTAGTGATTATTTCCAAATTAAGATTAGCACAGAAACCTTTCAGGAGTGGGAGGTAAAGTCTGCTGTTCCAGAGAAGAGGATTTAACCGCGTAGGTGGAGAGAGTGAGAACTGAACGTAAATGTTCTTGCGACAGGAATGGTGAAAGAGCGGGCAGGTCTCCTGAGAGCAGGGCCATCAGTTCACAAGGAGGCTCTCCCACCAGGCCAGAGATGACCTGCATGGCCATTCCTTAACCCTGACCTTGTCATCATCCCTTAAATGCATCTGATAGTTTACAACTTGCACAGAGCTTCAATGATTAGCACTTTAAGTATAATGAGTAAGTGCTGGTAAGAGCCTAATAAAGAGATTTGTGATGGGATCCCCGCATAGATAAGATTTAAATTAGCTACAAAAGTTGCAACAAACTCTTATTTCATTCCATAAATAATTGTACAGTGAATATTTGGGTCTCAAATACAGCCTATGATGTAAAGACGAATAAATATCCCACATTCAACGCCTTTCAGAAGACCTCATCTACTGCAGAAGATGGAAGAAAAGCCCCAATTACAATCACAAAACATGTCATCTGGTAGAGATATGATAGCTGTTCAGTGAAGGGACACCACCTATCATAAGGCAGGCCATAAGGGCAGGAAAGACAAGGCAGGCTTCCTGGAGGAATTGAAGCTGGGTGTGAGTGGAGGAGTGAAATGGTGAAGGGGTGAAGGGGTGAAGGCAGTTCTGGAGGAGAGTCCACAGGAGCTAAGGCACTGAGACCAGAGACAAGTTGGTGGGTGCAGAAGAGACAAAAGCAGTTTGTCATCCCTGAAGCATCAAGTCTGGGATAGGCAGCAATCATGAGGGGACTGGAGTGCTCTTTCACAAGTCTTGATACTGTGTCATGTTAGTGATAGGGACCCACTGACCAAACCCTCTTTGCTGAATCATATTCTTCTGCAACTTCTGGTATGGGGTTCACTTTTCTGAATTACTCCTTCAGTAGTATCTCCAACTCTGTCTCCTTATCTGGATCTTTCTCCTCTTCCACTTTCTAAGTATTAGCCTATCCCAGGTTTCAGTCTTTGGCCCGTTCCCCTTTCCTCTATATACACATTCCCATGATTCTCAATACCATCTCTTTGATGATGAATACAAAATGGATACCCAGTAGCTTCATAGCCTCACCTCCCAGATCTAGGTGCATTTATTCCATTGCCTACTCCCCACCTCTAATGTGATAGCTACTGTTTGGATCTGGAACATCCCCCAAAGGCTCGTAAGTTGAAAGCTTGTTCCCCAATGCAAAAATGTCAGCGGTGGGGCTCTGGGACATGGTTGGATCATGAGGAGTCTTGCTGCAGTCCGGCTGCAGCAAAATAACCGGCAGATGGGGGGGGGGGGATGAACAACTTGTGTACATTGATACAGCAGGAGTGGGAGCCGTTTATTGTTGGACAGGAGGGGTGTATATACATTCTACACAACTTATCTTAATTAGCATAAACTAGATACAGCAGTCAACCAATAAGGAATCTCCACACTTAATGGCTCGCTGGCGTTACTTCACAAACCACTCCCCCTGGCAAAATGCCAGGTGCCATCCTGACTTGTTTACAGACCCTAACAGAGTCTGACCTCATTGGTGGATTAACCAACTTGGAGGTGGTGGTAACTTTAAGAGGTACATCACTGGGGCTGTGTCTCAGAAAGGCACTTCTTATCCCCAGTCCTTTCCCCTCTCCCTCTCTGCTTCCTGGCTGTCATGGGTGAGCAGCTTTCCTTTGCCTTGCCCTTCTGCCTGGATGTCCTGCCTTACCTCAGATCCAAAGCAATGGAACCCGCTGACCGTGGGCTAAAACCTCAAAAAGTATGAGCCAAGAAAAATCATTTCTCCTTTAAGTTTCTTTTCTCAGGTATATTTTTACAGTAATAAAAAGCTGGTAAAACCCAGTATCTACATCATAATTAGTGTTCAATCCCATGTAAAAAATATCTAAAATAACAGTGGCTTTAAAAGGACAGAAGTTCAAATGTAAGACATTTGTGGCTGGTATAGCTGTTCCAAAGTTAACTGTACCACATATCCTCAGGGCCCAGGAGGAGCCCCATCCACCCACCACTACAAAGTTCCCGAGCAGTTGGATAAAGGAAGGAGTAATTAAAAAGCTGTTGTGAGTCAAGTTCCCTAAGAGTCAGACTTGGAGACAGATATTAACATGTAGTAAATTTGTTAGAATATGCACTTGGGTCCAATCTGTAGCTGAATAAAGGAAGTGAGATTGGGTAGAGGAGAAATTAAACTCACATGAGTCAAAACAAGACCCTAGCCCATCCTACAGGAAACTCAGTGCTCAGGTGACCCTGAAGAGTTTTCCCAAATGAGGACAAGGGGACCAGACTATTATTGCCATTTTAACCAGTCACGAGATATAGGTAGCATTAGCAAGGAGCATAACTTCTGAGTGGAACAGCTTTCCTTAACCAAGGACAATCACTGGGAAGAGGGATCCATCTGAAAACTTCCAGCCATTAACATACCCTGTATCCAGAAAACTGAGTGCTTCAGTCCTGAAGATGGGAAGAATCTGGATGGTGAGGGACAGCCTACTGCAGTCCACCCCTTGTGCCATTCAGATCTGTTTGCTTTGTAGAACTTCTAAGAGCAGCTCCTTCAGGATTCTAATGGGTTTCTTTCCCTGGAGGAAACTTACAAAAATTAAGAAATTGGGTAAATTAAAGCTTTGCCATTGCAGCTGGTCTCAAGATCACACCCAGTCCTGATCATTTCCTTCCTTTACCATCCATTTAAGAGTCCCTTCACTCTTCTGATCCAGGTGGTTTACCTTGTGTGACTTACCTTGTGGTCTGAACCTCTGAGTCATTGTGCTCTTCTTAAGATGCAACACTTGACCACTTACTCTTAAAATTGGAGATGGGAGTATAAGAGATGCCCCAGCACAGCACTTCAGTGTCAAACACATTCTTCTCTGCCTCTCTCTGATGACAGCACCCTATTTTCACCTAATCAGAGCCTCTTTCAATAGGAATGGCAAATCCTTTCTTTCCCTATTAGCACAAAGACCCCAAATGGAGCAGATAGTAGCGATAATTTGAAACTTAGTGAAACCCTTGTTATAGATCTTGGTGGGCTTATTCCCTCCCAACCTGAGCTCAGATCAAGACCTCTAAACCCACAGACTCCAAACTTGTGGGAACAGGAGGTGGAAATTCCCCAAGAGGGTCATTGGAAGTAAACTCCTTCTTCCATCCCATAGTTCAAAGACCCATATAATAGGAAAACCAATGAATAGGAGTAGAGAAATGAAAATTCCAACGCAGCAATATTGAGGACAGGCCAGAAGGAAAGTATTTGAGGCAGGAAGACCAATGATGAGCCTCTTAGAATTGTCCAGGCAGGAAATTATGTGAGTCTAATAATGGAATATTATTAGAACCTGACATTTCCTTCAGCAGGAAAGCAAGCACTTGGCATCCAATTAGTGTTTCTGGGTACATTGAGAGGCATACTGTAGGTTAGGAAAGACATTTTTAAGCTTTCCCTGCAATCATGGGAAAAAAACTATTACAGGACCATTCCAAAAATAACTGAGAAAAACTGGTGAGCTGCTGCTCAGCTACACGTCAGCTTGATCATCAGAGACACAGAAATATTGTCACTCCAAAAAAGACAGGCAGGCAGATAGACTCTCTGAATTAACTCCACCCAGAGTTCTAACTCCAGCACTTGATCTTTGCTTATTCCTCTGTCCCAGAATGCTTACCACCATCCACCAAAAATTCAAGATATTTACATGTATAGTTGACACCTGCTCTGATCTCTTTGATCTCGAAGAACAAAAAGTTCATCTTACACTCTTGTTACTAGAGTCTTATCATAGCCTCTGGCCCAGACAAGCTCAGTAAATGTTGCAGTTGAAAATCTTGCAACTCAGATCATGAAACAAGTCTTTATCAATGATCAACAATAATGATAATGATGATAGATAACATTTATTGGGTCCCTCTTTTAGGCTAGGCACACTGTTAAGGGATTCACACGCATAATCTTATCTAATCCTTCCCAAAACACTACGAGGTAGATATTATTGTCCCCAGTTTTTACACAGAAACAGAAGACATACGTGTTTGCCACCACCTTTGCCCAGCAAGATTCCAGAGCTCTCTGTGAGATTAATGTCTACCAGGAACTTTCACAAAACAACTAGGAACAGCACATGTTCACTAAGAGCAAACCATGCTAGGTTAACCTCATTTCTCTTCTAATTATTCATCCCACCCCAACCTCCATGAAAACACCCTTCATCAATGGCCGTGTATTCTAAATCCTGCCCCACGCCTCCAACCCTGCTGCCCAACCTCCAGCCATATGCTCCTCTGAGAGTTTCACACATCCCTTTTACGTAGGCATTTATTTTCAAGGAATCAAAGGTGTCATCGCAGTTTCTCTGTCATCCCTCCTCCACAGCTGTTGCCCTCTTCCTACAAAGCTCCTGTCACTTCAGCACCAGGTGAAATGTACTGGCCCTGGAAATATGAGACCCAGAGGCCCCCAGGACCAAAGTAGCCTGGCCCCATCTCCCATCCATAAAAAGATCAGGTGTGCTCACCCTGGGTTGGACAAGGAGCCGGAGCCCTGCCTCCTACTGCTGACCATGAGACTCCGCCACCACCTCCCTCTCTGGCTTCTCTCAACTGTGAAAGGGTACTTCAGGGAGGCAGAAATAAAGTATAAATAGGGATAGGAAGAACTACAACTTAATAGCAATAAATCAAATAGCCAGATTTTAAAATGGACAAAGGACTTGAACAGAAGAACTAGGAAAACAGAAGGGGAAGAGGAGGAAGGGGGTGAAGTGTAGCCCTCAAGGGCACACCCTCAAGGGCAGACTCACTCCCTTCACCAGGCCCCACCTCCTTCAGCTTCCACCATCACCCAATAGTCCAATAAACTATAAATCCATCAATGAATTAATCCACTGATGAGGTCAGAGCCTTCATGATACAATTACTTCCCAGAGCCCCACCTCTGAACTGCTACACTGGGGACCAGGCCTTCAGCCCATGAGCCTTTGAGGAACATTGCAGACCCCAATGGTTCACTGGCTGTATGTGCAAGACAAGTGTGCACCTTTGCCTTCCCACTGCCCTAACCTCCTGGAGGAGGGGATTCCACCCACCTCACTGTGGTCCCCGCTTGGTTCCTGATATGGTCATGGGCACCTCTCTGGGTGACTAATAAGGATGGTGGTACCCTAATCACTTATGGAAAATCCAAGGAGAAGGCCAAGCAGCATCAGTAGGTCCCTTGCTATATGCAGAGTCATGAAATGGAGCCTAGAGAAACCACTGGGAGAACAGAAGCATTCCCAGACTTCCTCCCCCCGCACCCAAAAAAGGCCCTCTGTCCCAACGGCTTTTCTCAAAAGCTCTGGTTGCTTTCAAGTTTCATCCAGAGACCTTTCAATATTATAGGGCTTGCATAAGCATGCAGCTTACAGACTCCAGCTCAAGCAGTTTACAAAAGAGCATAATGAAGACACCACTTTTAGGGTTAAAATAATCTCGCATTGCCATGGCAACACTGCAGGTCACTGAAGAAAAGGCACTTAGGGCTGGCAGGTCTCCTGCAGATCCTAGGGCAGGCAGGAATCCCAGGCCATGAGGGAAGAGGTAGAGAGGCAGAGAGACCCGTTGGGAGTGCCAAAGTGCCTCAGCCTCCTACCAAGACAGACTGGAAAAGGCTAAATATATGCAGCATATTCACAGAAAATAATCAAGCTCTAGGATTAGTAATATTTGCAGAAGGGGTCAAGAAAACATATCTAATGCAGGGCTGACTCACTAGGCTCCCTTGGCAAGCCCCCACATCTGGGCACTGCAGAACATCTGTAACACGACCACAGAACAGGAGCAGGAGAATAGAATGTACACTCCTCCAGAAGGGGCACCGGCCCTGAGAGCACTGAGGGAGGAGGGAGGAGAGGCACGGTAGAGAAGAAGGTATAATGGAGAGTCCTACCACAAACAAGAGAGCTCTCTCACCTGGGCCCCAGGTAGCCATCTTAGGCCAATCTGCCTCCCAGGTCCTTTAGATTTTGTTGACCTCAAGACAGTCACCCGCATTGGAGCAGAAGCAGAACAAGGTTTTGAACCCATCTCCAAGGAAAAAGCTTTGCTGAGATATTTCAGCATCATTCACCACCTCTTTCCAATTCAGGACCTTTCCTCTATCACCATGGCAACCCATATCTCATAATAATCAGTAGGACTCTTTATCAGGAGGGATAAGCAAAAAGAACCTGCAAAGATAATTTGCCCCCAGTTCAGAGGATTTATTTTGGGGGGATTCTCGGATGTCTGAGGAGCTGCCAAGATGCCCAGTTCTGGACCATCAGAACTGAAAGCTCCTGAGTTTGACACAGGGACTCTGCTAAAGCATAGATGCCTGTCCAGAGGGTACATCAATAGCTGAGGTGAATTCCAACATTCTGTAGGCCCCAATAACACAAGGGGAAGGATTCCTACCCTGGCTGTGCCTAACCACCAAAGGAGCCTGCCTAATCACAGGCTCATGTTGTAGAATGAGAGGATGTCATCAAGAATGTGAGCTCTCACAGAATGAGAAAAAGTGAAATCCCATGACACGGAGGGTGCAGGTATGCAGGCCAAGCTGTTGGACAAGTCTGAAATAGCCACTGTGTTCCTTAGCCTTGTACTAAGCACCCAGTACAACTATCTCCAATGCTGTGAGTGTCCCTGCCCCATCAAAGCTTCTGCTGCAAAGCAGACCTGCTTCAGAGCAGGCAGTTAGGACCACGGACAGCAGTCTGGATGGTGGGTGGCCATGGTTCTCCTGAGTTCACCTGCTAATGGTGTCCCAGAGTCGAGCTTGGACACAGGGCAATTCAGAGAGGAAAGGCTGGTCCTCTAAGTCTGGTCCCAGAGGGCATCTGAGTAGCCCTGGGCAGAATGTCTGGGGGGAGGGTGAAGCATAAGATGAAAGGGCAATGAGGCTACAAGTCCTGGCCACCTTCCTCCTCTGCCCTCCCCCATTAAGACACAACCACTCTTCTTACTAACTTTTGTAAAGGGGCCTGAATCATTAGTGTGATGATGGCACCCATGGCCCAGTCCGGCCCTGATCCCATGCCTGCTGCCCACGGCACCAGGGAGGGCGAGGTACAGAACTGAGCCCTGGAGAGACAGGTAATGTGGAGAAATACCCTGGACTCAAGAGGCAGGGAGTAGCATCCTCGCTCCCTCACAGCCAGCAGGGGGTTCCGGAATAACAAGGATCCCAGTCAGTTTTCTTCTTGCTCTGAAATGCCTGTTAAAGTCTAATACTGAGAACAAAAGGTGGCCATTACCCCACACTGGAAGTTCAGACCACCACCTACATTGGACTCTGTCACTTAGCAGCAAGGACAACTTAGAGATGCCTGTTTGGAAATGTAGCCCCATAATACTCCCCTGCTCCATTCCCTGGACAGAGGGGAGGACAGGAATTAGGGACAGGCACTGTCCAGGAAAAGCCATGTTTGTGAGGAGAGGGAATCTCATCCTGCTCATCCCACTGGGCATTGTTTCTTCTTCCCCAGGAAGAGGAAGGAGGTTCAAAGAGAACATTAAAAAAAATGGTGGCGGGGGAGAGGGATGGGGTTCAAAATGAAAAGACAGGATTTATTTAGAGAGGTTTGTTCTTCAGACTTCCATCTCTCTGTGTGACCTGAAATTGGAGGGACTTTCTTGAGAGAGAGAGAGAGGATGTTATGGGGACCACAGTTAGGAAAATAGAAGGTCAAGGTCATACCCTCTGACTGTCAGCCCCCAAGAGGATGGAATATGGATCTCACCTGGTTAGTTGTAGCTGGTGGCTTGGCAGGGCTGGCCAGACAAAAAGATAACTGCGATCAGGATGTGAAGAAAACCTCTGTATTCCCCTTTCTCCTCCCACCTCTACCCCAGAGGGGATATGCCAGGATGGGAGGACAATAAGAGCAGATCATGCCCCTGCCCCTCACCCCAACCCAGCTTCCAGATTGCATCCCAAACTATTAGCATTCCAAGTCTTGCCTGCTCTGGGGAAAGAGAAGAGGAGCTTTAAATAGATGTGAGATCAATATTTTTAAATGATCAGGGCTGAGTTCTTGATAACAGCTTTCTGGAAAAAAAAAACTACACCATCCTCAGGGGAGCTGCTCCCTAAAGGATCATCATGACAACAGTTAGGAACTTACTGGGGAAAATGGAAACAGAACATTCCATCTCACATTCATATTCTATTGAAACCACTCAATAAACCACGTATGCTAATATAAACTGGATGGCTTAGAAGTTTTCGAAACCTGAAAACAGACAGGTGAGGCTCACACTCAGGGACCACAATGTGGCCAGAAATGAGACTACATAGAAGAAGAGTGAGAAGTCAGGCAGCTAAGACCAGCCGGGAAAGAGCACTGGGGAGGACAGGAATGTCAGTCTGAGGGTTTAAATTTGAGTCCAGGAGAGGAACTGGGTGTCTGCAGAGTGCTGGTAGCATTCTATGTATAAATTCATTCCTCAAGGGTTGACTGACCGACCACCTGTCATGTGTCCCAATGGTTAGGCTCCATTGTGGGGAAGGTCTGGGGCAGTGGGTCTTCCACACCTTGATCCATGTGGCTGGGAACCTCCTCCAAGCTCACAGAGCCCTGGAGGTTACCTCCTCCACAGTGGATACCACACCATGTGGCTGCTTATGAGACATCTCTCTCCCCGAACTGTAAAACTTCAATGGCAGGAAGGGTTCTTAATCATTTTCCTCTCCCCAGCATTCAGAAAGAGCCAGATCATAGTAGCTGCTCAATAAATGTTTTTTGAATGAAAGGCTGGATGATTAATAGGGTCCATGGATGGCTGGGTGGATAGATAAGTGTCTGGATGAATGAATGGGTAAAGGCACAAATGAACCCTTTGGAAAATGAGCATCATTTTTCCATATCATATTCCCAACTACAAAGGTGACCAGTCTCTGGACTGAGAATTCAGAGGATAAGAGATGTCTTTGCTACAAAATATCTGTGCTCTGCAGTATTTGGTTGAGCTAATGGCAGGACTGATAAATAAACTGTCCTCTAGAATGTCACAGAAGAGAAGCTTTGAGTGTCCACCCTCTAGTGTCCAATTGCTAGACTGCACCTCTGCTATTTACCCCTTGCAAGCATAGCTGTTTTCAAAATAGGCTAGGCAGGGCTTTCTGAATTAGGGACACAGGGATTTGACCTGGAGTCATTCCACTTTTCTGCTCTTGGAGTGAAAGACATTGACTTTGCACATCTTATGTCCCCAGCAGGGAATACTGCGGTATCTCTGGTATTTGCAGAATGACTATTCTACCCATGCATACACATTTGAAAAATAGAATTTCATGATTATTTTTAAAAACACGATATAGAAAACTGACTGGATTCAAAATCCATTCACATCATCCAGAGAAATTCCAACATTTCAAGGACCAAAGAAAGGGGAGAAGAGTATTTGATTTTTTTTTAAAGCAAGAGTTCAAATGATGAAAATTGTTTTTGATTTTTTATTATTTGCTTGGGTGGGAAATTTTCTACTCAATATGTATTAGGCCTAAAAATTTTGATCAGAAATTGCATGTAGCTATTTTAGGTATAAAACCTGATATTCTTTAAAAGATGCAAATTCAAGTTTCTCATGAAGAAATTTGAAAATATTTTATTTATAAACTTTATAGAAGCTTAATATTTAGCACTTTCCTAATATTTTATTTATCCTAATTAAATACCATAAACATAAAATAATTTTTCAGCCAGTCCCATAAATGTCCCAAAATTCCCTCCAGACTTCCCCCATGCAGCAAATATTATTTATGTGTGTCTTGATATGAAAGAATGTAGGAAAGCACTTGAATAAAAGATTGCCAACTCAGAAATGCTAAAGGTATTAAAATTCTTGTTAAAAGTGTAAGATTCTGGTATCAAGTGAGTTTTAATAATTTGAAGTACTTTTTACTGTTAAAGATATACATCAGAGATAAGAGCCTAGAAAAATTTTAAAACTTGGCCGCCCCAATTAACGTGCATCAGATCACACAATAGCTTGCCTCCCAAGTGTTCTTCTTATGCTGTGATTTGGCTTCCCTCCCATAATAAAATCTGATCTCTATTTCCTTCTCTTAAATTTTGCATTTATGACTACAACAGAAGATGTGTTTGTTGTTTCACTTCCAAAGCTAGACTGTAGAAAGCAACACACTTTTCTTCCTGATACTCAGGCTCTTGGTATTTGGCCACCCATGTTGTAAGGAAGCCCAAACAGTCCTGTGACAAGGTCATGTGTAAGTGCTCCAATCACAGCCCCAGATCAGCACCCAGCTGTTGGCCAGCACCACCTTGCCAACCACAAATGAGACATCTTGCAAGTTCATCCCTTAGCCCCAAGCTGAGCCACCTTGCTGATAGTGCAGGGAGTAGAGGCAAGCTAGTCTCATCAAGCCCTGCCTGAGTGGCAGCTTGACTGCTGTTGTCAAGCCACTGAGCTTCACAGCAGCTTGTTACACAGAGATAGCTGGCTAGAACAACAAAGGAACAAAAGTCAGCTAAAAGAGGTCAGAAGCAGATAAATTAGCCATACTTTTAAGTTTTCACAAATGTACGTGGCTTTAAACCAACCATTCCACTTTAGGTAATCTCATACGAAGGGAAAAATTAAAGATGTGCTTTAAGATTTTACTATAGGGGCTGGAACGTCATAGCAAAGCCCCTGCCCAGCACGAAGAAGACCTTGGGTTCTATCCCAAGTACCTTGAAAAAAGAAAGGAAGGAAGGAAAGGAGAGAGGGAGGGAGGGAGGAAAAAAGAAAATATTTTACTATGAAAGTAAACAACAGAAAGCTGAAAACAACCTAAATGTTCAATAGATGTTTGGGTAGCTCATTTGTGGTACCTCCAACTCTGCTGGCCTCAAATCTAAACATCAGAATCTTCTGGGGATCTTTATAAAGAAAAAGAAAAACGATAGTTCCTCCTCCTGTTTCTATTTCGAGACTCTTATAAACAGTGATGTAATGCATTATACATCTATTCTTACATACTGTTTCCTTTTTCTTCTCTTAAGATACATTCCTCCAAGTAAGAGAATTATATCAAAGGTATATGCAATTTCTATTGTAATAAAAAAATTTCCCACAAAATCTATGGTACTTTATATTCCTTTTGGTAATACAGGATTCCCCATTTCTCTATACCATTAACAGGCCTGGGTGTAACTGATTTCTTAGACTTTTTTAATGTGCTATACAAACATTGATTTTATCTTAAACTGCATTGTCCTGATTACTAATACACTTGAGCAAATGCTTATTTTCTATTTATGTTTCTTCTAGGAATTTCCTTTTTTGTGCTTTTATTAGTGCTTTAATAGCTGGGTTCTGACATAATCCTACATGTGTGAAATTTAGTTTGCTCCATCTTAGTCCCCACTGTTTCTTCTTTCCCTCCTCTCCTCTCTCCCCCTATTATCTTTTCTCGACTCTACTAGTCTTCCTTCTATTTATTTATTGTTTTTTAATTGGTGCTTTATAGATATACATATAAAGGTGGAATTCACCATGATATATTCACACACGTACATAGTATAATTTCATCAAATGCATTCTTCATTTCCTCCCTTTTCCCATCCCTCCTCCCTCCCCTCCAATCCTCATCCTCTGCTCCACTGATCTTCCCTCTATTTTTATGAGCTCCGACCCTCTCTTCCCCCACCCTGCCCCTGCCCTGTACTTGGCTCTAGTTTCTGCATATGAGAGAAAACATTCGACCCTTGACTTTCTGAGCCTGACTTATTTCACTTAGCATGATGTTCTCCAGTTCTATCCATTTACTGGCAAATGCCATAAGTTCATTCTTAATTAAGGCTGAGTAAAACTCCATTGTGTATATACACCACATTTTCTTAATCCATTCATCTGTTGACAGGCACCTGGGCTGGTTCCATAACCTGACTGTTGTGCATTGGACTGCTGGAAACATTGATGTGTCTGTATCACTATAATATGCTGATATTAGTTCTTTTGGATAAATACCAAGGAGTGAGATAGTAGGATCATATGATGATTCTATTCTTATTCTTTTGAGTAATCTCCATACTTCTTTAGGAATTTCCTTTTAATATCTTTTATTTATTTTTCCTTTGGGGCTGTTGGTTTTTTCCTTATCAATTTTTAGGAGTTTTTTTTTTTTTTTAATCTGGTGTATTGCCCTTTGTCAGTTATATAAGTTTTAGATATTTTCTCTAGAGCTGTGCTGCCAAGGTGGCAGCCACCAGCCACCTGTGGCTGTAACATCTAAACTAACTTCAATTAAATAAAATTTGAAATTCCTTTCTTCAGTCACACCAGCTTCACTTTAAGTGCCCCACAGTTGCATAAGGCTAGCAGCTATTATTTTGAATAATGTAGAACAGACCATTTCCATCAGCATGCAAATTTTTACCAGACAGACATGTCCCAGTTTACCATTTTTCTTTCATTGTGGTTCATGATAACTTTGGCCATACCTAATTTGTAATTTCTATATAATTAAATCTGATAATCTTTTCTTTGTGGCTACTAAATATATCTTTCTTCTTTGAGCAAGTCAACCCTTTCTCCATGTTGCTTTCAAAGCTTCTATTTTTATTTCTAATTTGTTACATTACTTGTTTTCATTTAGATCTTTATGAAGAATTTACATTGCAGATGGAAGGTTGTACAATTAGCTTTGTTTTCTCCCAGATGTATAGCACGTGTATTCGTTAACCCATTTTCTTGTTTATGTGGTTTGTTTTTAATGCATGGTGTGTAATGTCTGTGAATCACAGTGATTTTTTTAAATGAACTGTGCTTTGTTCTCTTACTTAGTTCTATCCCAGCATGGGTCTGAGGAGCACTCAGCTGCATTTCCATCTAGGTAGTCAGTGCCGATGTTTACTCCACAGTTACGAATGGGGGAAGTATGCCCTGGGAGTGGTAAGTAAACCACTTAAAGTGACAAAAGACTGTGGAGTAAGAAGCATTGAGACCAAATTCCATAAGGAAGGTCTCACAGTGTCCACAGACCACATCCCTTCCTGCCCATCTGCTCTGCAGCTTTTCCGTCCCCAGTACCTGGACTCAGCTACAGATACACAAAAAAGATGACTTAGTGTCAACCTGAAGTCCACTTCCCTCACCACCGTCTTCTCTCAGGCTGCATAAGCTCCTTCCTGGCTGGGGCCCAGCCTTGTTCCAAGACCACCTTCTGGGTTAAGCTCTGGATACAAAACATGTGGTTGGCACACAGAAACCACACAGCTGACTCAGATGAAGAGCCAATGAGAAGGAGAACTGAATACATAATTTTTGAGCCTAGTGGAAAATGAAAATGCCCTTGTTAAAAATTATTATTAGTATTATTAGTTATTATTTGTTTCAAGATGGTGACAATAGTTTAACCAAACCCAAGATCCTCCTCTCAGAGATTACAGGCCCAGAAAACTGGGATTCCACTCAAGCTGCTTCCCCATTCAAATAGATGCACTCTCTGTCTCCTGGCACCAGAGTCCAGGAGCCCTAACAGCAGGTCTTGGGAGCGCTTCATTTTCCCACCTCCCCCACAGCCTCAGACCATGCTTCCAATTTAGAGGTGCAGCCTTAAAACTTTAGCTCCACAGAAACCCCAGCCCCCAATCCCATCTTCACCCCAGTATCTGAGTCACAGCCAAAGGGTGTGACAGGTAGTGGTGAGCACAGCCCCTTGGGCCCTGGAAAAATAAGCAAGAAGCTGTGGCTCAGGTCACAGGAACAATTCTGTGCTCTGGAATCAGAAAGACCCGGGGTCAAATTCTAGTCCACGTCATACCATCTACAACTGTCATTTGTCATTTAGAGTCTCTGAGATGTGCTCAGGAGCTGCTGTGAGGATCAAGTGAAGGGAGTTCCAGGGCCTACCACAGAAAAAGGACAAATTAACAGTCACTTTTAAGGAAAGGCAGGATAGCCAAATGGTAAGAACATAGATTTTTCAAAATAGCCCTAGCTCTGGTGCCTGCCAGCTCTGGGACCAAGACCCTGAACATCTGTCTGCCTCCATTTCCACAGAGGAGACCGGAAGCTGATACTAGTAGTGCATTCCTCATGTGTTATTTTAAGGATTAAACATGTTAGCATTTGCAACTCAGCTTAAAACACTGCCTGGCACATAACAAGAGCCATAGGAGCATTGGTTTTATTGAGAGGAGTTCCAGACGAATGCTGTGAGAGCATTTAGGGTTTGGAATTAGAAGAGTTGGGTTTGAGGTTTTCTTCCACTGAAGAGGCTTGAGCAAGCCCTGCAGCTCATGCAAGCTGCAGTCTTCTGGTCCACTTAATGGAAATAATGGTTGGTGCCTTCAGTTGTCACAAGAATCAAACGAGCCCCTGATGTCAAAGTGCTGATGAGCAAGATGGAAATGCTGGCTGTTGTCATTGTGATTATCTTTCTGGTCATCAGAATCCCTGGTCTTGTGGGGCCATGGAGAGAGCATAGCTACATTCCTTCCTTCAGTGACATTCACTGTCCACCTACTCTGCAGCCCACATGGTGCTCGGAGCCCAATCGATGGAGGTGAGTAAATTAGTACCCCTGCCCTCCAGAAGCTCAGGTTCTCCCACTGGTGGAAGGAAAATCAGCACATGAATCATCCTGGAGGACAGAGCTGTTGCAGTAGATGGAGCGCATATGGTCACAGGGGCACAGAAGGCTTCTGAGCATGGGCATTATTTGACCAGAGGCCTGGCTGTGCCTTCACAAGCACTGGAATCTGGCCAGGGACAGATACCTCCTTGAGCCTTGGATTCCTCATCTGTAAAGTGAATAAATCAAAATGTGTGCATACAATCTGTGCTTGGGAAAGTACCAGATGTTGTCTCTATTATATTGTCTCCTAGCCATGGATCTCAATGACGACAGGAATGGGAGGGACCCTGCGCCCAAACGCAAGCAAAGCAAGTTCACTTAGAGGTTGCCATGGGATGGAGGACCCAGCGCGGGGCTCATGCAGGATGAAGAGATTTCCTGGACCTGGCTTTGCTGTCCCTTGTTCTTTTCATAAGCATTTGACTCTTGTTCCATCCATAAAGATGAAGACATTCTTCTGCAGGGATTTAATATCAGAGCTGCGTGCCTGGCCCCTGAGAGAGCCCAGGCTTCCTCTCCTTTTGAATCTAACCCAGTGCAGCTTTATGCTCTCCAGACAAGCCTGCATTCCCCTTAATGCCCCTGGAATTGCTTACTCACACCGAAATCCGCTGCCTCAGGGGTTTCCAGCCAGAAGTAAGCCTTCTTTTCATGGGCAATCAGGCAGTAGCCTGCAGCAGGAAGGGGGGGGCGCCTGCATGCCCGACTGGGTCTCTGTAGATAGAAGATCACACCAGGACTCCCCTCTCACTGACCCTGCACAATGACTCCTGGGAGAAGGCACCCAGGCCAGGAAGGAGCTATGCAGTGACAGAAAGGGCATCGACCTCTCACTACACAAATGGGTTCACGGAGGCTGGGCACTGCACTTCTGAGTTTGGGCTGGATGTCCCGAATCACTACCCAGAGCTCACTGCCTGTGGCTAAGGTGGTTTGGAGGGTCTGAGGATCCCTCCCAGGAGACCATGTGTTGTCACTGATTTAGAGCCCAGGCAGAGAAGGTGAGCACAGTCGGAGGAGTAGGTCCAGGTGTGGGCATGTCCTCAAAAAGCCCTCCACTCCTCTTCTTGAGGAAAGGAATCACAGGCTGGAATGTCTAAAAGGCTGCAGGGGGTCAAGGGTGGAGGCTTGTGGGGGTGACATTGTGTCTGAGCACATCTGGTTTGGGGGGTCTTTTATTCAGCTAACATTGATTTCGAGCCCACCTTGTGCCAGGTATCATGTCAAGGGCATAGAATTCAGGACTAATGGAGTCAACCAAGCCCACCCAGCTCTGCCAACCCTTGAGAGCTCAGCCGCTTTTCTAGAAGAGATGTGCTCCTTCCGACCCTTTCACTGACTGGTTGTGTGTCTTTAGGCAAACTGTTTGCATAGCGATTTCCTTATCTGCAGCAGGTTTGTAGACTTAAACCCTGCCTCCCAGGACCATTTTTGAGATCAGCTGATGCTTTATAGTGAAAAGGTCCATCTCTCTTGGCCTCGCACTGCATCAATAAATTGAGGCCCAACTCCAATATGTACCGAAGATGTGCATGGAGAAGTACAATCAAGGGGTTACACACTTTGCCTTCAGCTTCCCACAGTCCTAGATTCAAAACCAGATTTTCTAATCCACCACGTGGCCTGGGCATGTTACTTATCTTTTTTTGGATCCCAATATTCCCAACTATAAACGAGGGCTGCTATTAGTAATAACTAGCTGAGATGAGGATATAATACTTAAAAGAGATAATTAAAATTTTAAAGGAAAGGGTTCTGCACAGAGGTGTTCCTAAAAAGCCCTAAATAAATGAGAGCTATACTTTTAATCATTAATATTTTTATAATTCAAAGGATAATGCAACCTTTGTTTTTCTCTTCCCACATATATGTTTTTGGACCAATTCAACAACAGAAAATTTGAAAACACACTGTACAAGGGAACTATAAAAACAAAACCTCTGGAGAATTCGTGGCAATCACATGCTCTGTTTGTGTGGTAGTTGTGCCCAGCAGTGTCTCTCCAGGTGAGCACCAGCTCCTTCCAGCACTGAATGTCTCAAGGGAGGTGGGGGAGCCACAGCACCACCTTCACTGTCCAGCCATTTCTGTTGGAGGGAGGCGGTGGAATCTCTGGGCTGAGACTCTTGCTCATCCATCTGTGCTGCCTCTGATGTCCATCCTTGGGACAGTGGCCTCTGGAGCAGCTCTCCACTTTCTCTCTCAGACCCAGAGCTCAGACAGCAGGTTTGAGTCTCCAGTGGTAACTACAACCCCATGAAAGCATTCAGGAGCCTCAGTCACTCTGAGAGCAGAAAGGGCTCTGAGGAGATATTTGCTCCATCCATTTGTCCCCAAGCTCCAGTTTATATAAAAGGAAACTGAGGCATAACAAAGGATAAAGACTTATGCAAGGTCATACCAGGAGTTGAGGACCCAGCCAGGGCTAGAACCCTGGCACTAAGACTCCCAGATTATCAGCTGCCATTACAGCTGTACTCTGGAATCCTTGACTGTGCATTGGCACCTGGGCACAGCTACAGTGCTCAGGCCACACCCAGATCAATTAAATCAGAATCTCTATGAATGAGGGACAGGCACCAATGTCAGTCATCCAAGCTTGTCCACAACGTGTTATAGCATGGAGACCTGAGTGTGAACATGAAATGCCTTAGTTCTGTCTTTTTATACTGTTCTAGAACCCACTCTCGTCCTAAGCCGAAGCCCAGAAATTCTGATATAATTAGCTACACATCAGAATCATTCAGAACTCTCAGGTGACTCCAGCAACCAGCTGAGGTTAAGACCCACTGTTTAACTGCAACATCTTAATCCAAAACTGTATTTCCTCTTGAAGGAAAGTCATGAGAATTGGAGAAAAAAAAAAAAAAAGTTACCTTTTGGTTGAGATGCGGTCCTTTGCATGCTAAATCGATATTCACATTCCAGGAAATAAAAGTGTTTGTAGTACAGGAATTTTTACCTTGGCTTTCTGTTTTTGCACAGGGTGTAGTTAGACTTGTGTGTATGTGTCACTCAACTATTTCCATTTTCCAGTTCAACAGATTGTATTGGTTTTGATTCATATTAGCAATTACGAGCTATAAAGGATCAATCCGAATCAACAAAATGATAAACAACCATTTTTAATAATACAAAGGACAGAAGTTTGGTTAGTATCATGAATTGTTCTCCTAACACATGGTTCCTATAAACTGAAAAAGACAAAAAGGCATTTAGTGAGTATCTCTTGTTTGCTGAAGGACATGCTTGGGATGGACTTCCACTCAAATTAGATGAAAATTCCTGCTCTCGCTATTTTTAAAAGAATACCTAAAATTCCAGAGCATTGTAGCCCTTTTATTCACCTTCCAGCTATTAGAGAGAAGCCTCAGGAAAAAGTGCCCCCTTTCCAACCCCCAGCTGCTGCTCTCCATGGGGAGACCCTAAACCCAGCTGCAGAGAGCACATTTCAAATAAACAAAGTGAATACCTTGCTGACTACAACACAAAGGCTGCCCCAGCATCCTCAGGCAGGGAGTGCAGGCCTGGGCCCTGAGGCCCAGGGGCCTCCTCCGCAAATCCTATATGGCCCTCAGGCATCCAGAGCAGGAGTACCGGGTTTCCCCCCATACACAGGTGTGGGTGATCCACAGGGTTTCCGAAGGCTGTGTCAATCACCAACCCTTATCAGTTCTCCGTCCAACACTTAGATTCACAAAGCTGGGCTGGAAAAGTGATAAGGGGATGTGACTGGCTGGTAAAGAAGATTCGATGAAGCTTTGCAGGACCAGGTAAAAACTGACATTTGATGGCCCATCCACCCGATCCTCTATGCAGTTTCTCCTACCCCCAGTGCCCCTCTCTATTCTTCTGCTTTGATCTGGCTCTCCAGTCTCTGTCTTTCTGACAGTTGGGAATGTACTTCTGCTTCTATACACAGAAACTGAGACCCACAGTCCTGGACAGCTATGGAAAGCAATGGATTCTATGCATTTTTTAAAAATCAATTCAAAGTAAAAATTATTTACATTTTTAAAATTATTAAATAAATTAAAGCAAGAGAAGTCTTTACCCAATGGCTTCTGTAGGTCTGAGGTCTGGAGCCCAGTAGGTCCTTCTCCTGCCCGGGGTCTGCTGCTAAGCCCACACCCACATGCCATTCATAAAGTCCCTGTAGCAAGACTCCTCCTCCAACCAGGATTGGTCCTCCAGAGAGGCTGGCCCCAGGCCAGGACCCATCAGCCCACAAATCTGCTGCAGCTGGATGTGTCCACTGTGCTGCGTGGCCTTGATGGGATTAGGCTGGGGTGGAGTTTGGGTCTGATGGTGAGTGAGTTCTCATGTACCCAAGCTCACTGCCCCATCATGTCAGATTCTTCCTCTTGACCGTTTGACTTTGCACCCTGACTCATACACAGAATCTTTGAAAACCAAAAACTATAGACATGGTTTCCATTATAGAAACCTTAACATGACTCACTATACTGGGATGAAATCAAATAATAGTCCAGATTTCAGGACTAATACAGTATTGCATTGTGGGAAAGCCATCAACTTTTGATCCCATCTGCTCACAACTTCCTGGTTATGCAACCTTACAAAAATTACTGAACCTCTCTGAGCCTTGGCTTCCTGACCTATGAAACAGAGACAGTACATTCATCCCTTGATATCCTTGTGAGATTGATTCTAGGATCCCCTGGAAAAAAAAATCATAGATGCTCAAGTCTCTTACATAAAATGACATAGTTATTTCCATATAACCTACATATATCCTCCCACATGCTTTAAATCATCTCTAAATTACTTATAATACTGAATACAACAGAAATGCAATAAAATAGTTTAATAAATAACAAGGGAGAAAATCAATACATGTTCAGTACAGACACAAATATTTTTTCCCTAAATACATTTATTTTCAGTACTGGGATTGGACCCAGGCCTTGGACATGCTAGGTAAGTGCCTTCCACTGAGCTACTACCCAGCTCTTTTTCAAATGTTTTCAATCCACCATCAGTTGAATCCACAAACCTGCAACTGAACCACCTAACTCCCAACTGAACAACCTAACTCCCATTGCTGTCGTGAGAATTAAAAGAGAAAATGGATGGAAAGAGCTAAGTTCACATCCCAGGCCACCTGATTTCCTGGTTATGTAGCTGTTAGCAGGTCTCCTGAACTCTCCAAATCTCAGTTTCTTATCCTGCACAATAGTGGTTTATAATAGCTACCATTAAGGGTTGTTCTGAGGATTCAAGTATACAGCGTAAGGTTGGGAGTGTGGTCTTTGTGGTTGAATTGGCCTGGATGTAAATTCTGACTGTTCTTGACTATGTGAGTTGCTCAGACTCTCTGGACATCTCACGTTCCACACCTGCAAAATGCCTGTGACAACCTGACCTCACAGGGTTATGGTGAAGGCTATTTGAGATGAGTGATCAACAGCCCTTAGCACAGAGAATTTAGCAGACATGTCGCTGCTATTGTTCACAAGACAATGCCACCACAGACGGCGACCTTGACACAGGAGATGCCCATCTGGTGGCTACTAGTCAACAAATATCCAAAAAAGTGCATTGCTTGAACCACATGGATAGTTTCGCTAGAATCAGGCCAGGAAAATCCTGTGAACATGCATCCACTCATTGCCTTATAGAGAGGATGCCCTGATTACACATCAGTTACTTTGGAAACCAACTTCTTCATCAGTCCCAAGAGGTTATTCAGCTCCAGGCCTCTGACTCTTCAAAATGAAGCATCAACAGTCCAGGATCCAGGATCAGGGCCTACTAAGAAAAAAGGGACTGAGGACCTCTGGCCCATGGAGCAATCGAGCCAATCTCCGGACATGAGGAAGTGAGTGCTTCATTATGCAAGGAGTCCAGCCGGTGGAGAGGAAGGAAGAACCTGGCCTGCCATTGGTGGTCAGAGCCTACTTCAGAGTCCTAAGGCCAGCCTCTAGGGGGAGCTGGGCCTGGACAGTGACAATCTATGTGGTCCAACCACTTTGTTTTACACATGGGAAACTGGAGCCCGGGTTGAAACTGGGCTAAGGCCTGAAAGGTGCAGTTCTCTGGCCCTCAGCCAAGCATGCTCCTGATGTAGAGCAGAAGGTGGGGTGTTTTCAGAGAGGAGGAGGGCAGCCTCTGAACAATAAAGAGAGAGGAAGTTGGTACTGACTGGCTAACTGTTGGATGGCAGGGCCACATCAGCACCTCTCAAGGGTCCAAATTGTGCCATGAAAGAACATGCAATGGTTCTTTCCTTCCCTGTGAAGCAGTTTTCTTGTGTACTTCAGGACGCCATCCTCTTCTTTACAAAACTGGCCTCAGTCTCTGTAACATGAAGAGGAGATTGGAAACTATCAAATATTCTGGATGTTCAAGCCCAGATAGTCTTCACAAAGACACCTCTTACTCTCCTCCAGGTCTAATATAAAGGGAATGCTTAAGCACATAGTAGGAGCTCTCTTTCAAAGGCCCTTTTCTGTCACCTTGCTTCCCTGGACAAATGACATTCACATTTTCAGTGCCTAAATAAGACAGATATTTGATATGTATATTTCTTATAACCATTCTGTTAAACTTGTTTGCATGGGCTTTTTTCATTCCATTTGCTTCATCCAACAGATATTGAAGAGACCATTTATTGCCAGCGGCTTCTGTAGACATTGGGCACAGAGGGATGAATTCGGCCTCTGCACCCAAGGAAATGAGAAGCTCCTAACTGATACTGACCTGCATGCCATGGAGCAGAGAAGGGAACCACGTCCCCTCCAGAGGAGACCTGAGAGGGACATCAGGTAAATTCGTTAGGGTCCCACCTGGCAGGCAGTAGGAAGTTCTGGGATTCTGGGAAAGTTAGATCTGAGTTGAGATGCTAAATGGGGAGAAGATTTAGGAAGAGACCAAGATCCTGGTCCCAAGATCTATTCCAAATAGTGAGGCCACCTACAGGGAAGGAGAGTCAATCAACATGGCAACATTTGCACTGGTCATGACTATATCAGAAAGAGAAAAGAACAGGCATATGTCACACCCAGGGTGCCCATGGGCTCCAGGATCTGCACAGCCTGGAACCTTCGTCATACTGATCTTGACCCTGACGCTCCCTCCAAAACTCACTCCAATCCATCTTTCATGGCTAAGTCGCAAGACAACGTACTGCTGTACCCTGATTAAGACTTACATTGCCACTTGGCTTTTGTTCCTAAAAATGTCATCCACACAAGGAGGGGGCCACAACCAGGGCCATTGGAGGGGCTTCATGGTAGCTAGTCCCTCTGCCCCATGAGGTCAAACACTAGGGGTCCTGTTGGCTCACTCCATGGTCCCAGAATTGTGACACTGTGACACTGTCCAGCCTTCCTTTTCTTATTATATCTTCATGGCTTTTTGCTAAAATATGTTCTAAGCCCACTTAAGAACAAAGCATGACTTGACTCGAATCTCCCCACTTCCAGTACAATACACTTTCATAGGGTCCATCCTCTTTTTACAGAACAGAAAACAAAATTCGGAGAGGACAAGCAACCTGTCCAAGGCTTCACAGCTCATCAAAATTAGAAGCCGAACATGTCTGTCTCCATCTGATTTCTCTGCCTCACCCTGCCTTAGCACTCAAACCAGTGAATGAACATAACATTCACCACCTCTCACAAAGATTCCAAGTCATGCATGCCTTTGAAAACCATTTACCATTCATTAGCAGCCTCAAAACAAAAGGAAAATCACATCAAGGAGACAGGCTTAAAGGTGCAGCAAAAGAATTGCTGAGATGCTAAGCCACGCCCTGCCCATCTTTCATGGACGCCTTGTTCTAAAAGTTACCCTGAGGATCCTGCTAGTGCTTTCTCCAACTCCTGTGGCCTTGACTGACTTGGTGTGGCTGTGAAATCCCACCCTTCCAGTTCTCGGCTGGGCGGTCCGTCACATTAGCTTTTCATCTCACATAATCCGTTCCTGCCGACTGACTGGTTCCACCACAGCCTGTCTGCCTGCCGCTGGTAAGTTCCTCCCGGGCAGAGCCACGGGTGTTCTCAACCAGCCAAACTCCCCAAAGCTGGTACAGACCTACTTGCACCATGATTCGGGGACAATAGGCTGTGGAAGGGACCCAATCAGGACAAGAAGAGGGAAGAATGACGACTGGGCACTGAGCCCCCCTTCAGCAGGTGCTGCTGCTGCCTGGCCCCAGCTGTGCGTGGGGGAGGACCGGCTGTCTCCTCTCTGGGCTCCATCCGGCTGGGCTCACTTCACCCAGTTTAATGAGCTCAGGAATGTGCTCAGTTGAGATGCCCAGTGTTTGCTTTGGCGTCTTTGAGCTGAAACGTGCCCCAGGCTCTGCTCATCCACCTGCGGGATTGCGCAGTTCAGCCCTCAGAGAGCATCCAGTGGCAAGAGGCAAGCGACGCCCGGAACAGGGCTTGGAGCCTGCATTTAATATATTATGAAATATAGTAAACAGCCACCAGGCCTGGCCTGCAGAGATGCTGCAGACCTGGACTGGAATCTGGCGAAGGCACATTTCTTTGAAATCATTTCAGGCTCAGCTTTCAGCCTGCCTTGCTGTGTCCTCCTCAGAGCTGGAGGTGACAGGCTGAGGACAGACTACTCCCCTTCTTGAGTACCACTTGGTTCCGAGGGTCCTAGACAGATTTGCTGCTCTGTGAAGCCCACATGTCAATCTGATGGTTTGTTCAGAAAATACTGCCTGAAAGCCAAACATAGTGGCGCACGCCTATAATCCCAGAGGCTTGGGAGGCTAAAGCAAGAGGATCACAAGTTCAAAGTCAGCCTCAGCAATTTAGCGAGGCCCTAAGCAACTTAGTGAGACCCTGTCTCTAAGTAAAATATTTATAAAGGGCTGAGGAATGTGGTTAGTGGTTAAGCACCCCTGGGTTCAAATCCCTGGTACCAAAGAAAAGAAAAGAAAAGAAAAGACTTATCTGAACACGAGCATATGTTGGGCTCTGAGATGAACCAGACTCTCAGGCTGAGGGTGGGGAGTAGGGGACAGGACAATAAGTAGAAAGTCACCACTAACACTGACAGAAGTGATAACAGAGGTGTGGAAATGGGGCCAGCATTTCTTAACAAACTCAGCACCTGGTTATGATTTTTGTGCTAACTCAAGGCTTGAGTATATAAGAAAAGTTTGGGTTTTTTTTTAATTTTTATATTGGGATGGTCCCAGAAAATCTGAGGTGTAAGAACAAAGAGGAACAACTAACTGTTCAGAGCCAAGGAAGCAAACTGTCTCCCAGCATAGGCAAGTGGATTGAGCTGGACCTTGGAGGGTAGGTGGAGTGACTGGAGAGGTGGACGGGCACAGATTGGGAAGGATCTTGAAGACCAAACAAAGGGAGGGTGGTCCCTCCCCTGGAAGCCATGAGCCAGGGGAAGAATGAGCTAGCACCTCCCATACCTCTTTGTCCCTTGTTCATTCTCAGTCTCGCTGCTAAGATATGAACTCTTGGAGGCTTGACTCTTTGTGTTCATTTTTGTTTCCTAAACTCCTGAGGCAGAGACTGCAGACAGTATATGCTCAAGAAATATTTGGTGAATGAATGAATAAGTAAGGAAATTTTTTTCCTTTCTGGTGAAGGGAAGAATGGCAATTTAAGTTTTATTAATAATGATCCTTGTTCTAATACTCTTAAATTTCAAAAACAAGACATCCAAACAAGTTTCCTGTCCTTCTTTCACAGCACACCATGCAGGCAGCCTCCCCACGTGAGCAATCATCCTAGACAAATCTGATTCTGCCCTTCACTCCTGACAGCACCTGCCCCTTAGCATTTCAATGTTTGGATGAACTTCACCCACCCCACTCTGCAACCCCAGATCACTTAAAGACCCCTAATGGAGACCAGACAGAACCAATCCAGAAAGGTAGCATCTCCCCATAGGAAAATAGCCCCATAGAATGGAGCAAGGCTATTAACAGGAGATTAGACCAGGGTTCAAGTCTCAAGTCGGTGCATCGTTCTCCCAAAGCAAGAAAGGAAAGCAAAGGTAGACACTGCTTTTCATAATAAATTAACATTCACAAGAAATTAACCCATCACCACCCTACCAGCCACCTCACCAATCCTCCACACCCGTTTCTAAGCTGGATGCTCTGATTCACGGACAACACTGATAGCCAGGATATGTGAAAGCCAGCCCTCCCTGCCCAGCTCTGGAGGCCTTAATGGCTCCCATGTCACCCACAGGTCATTCCTGTCTCTGCCCAATATACACCCTGCTCTGTGCACCCTGGCCCCCTCCTCTCTTTCCCACATGTTGTTCATGATGTCTTCTCATGAAGCCACATTGGACTAGCCAAGAAACCCGAACACGCCTCCACTTCCCCTTCCCCATACCTCCCTCCACTGCAATTCTCTGTTAGGAGCACCTGCGCTATCCAGGCCAAGGACCAGCTCAGTTGCCGTGTCCTCTCAGACATCAGCCTGGATCCTGACAGTCAGGAGGAAGCCCTTCTGCTCTCTTCTGCCCAGAGGTGCAATCACACCTCCTCCTGGTCCTTATTTTCCTGCCTCCCACAATAGTTATTTTTCATTCCATCTTCCCTTGAGGGGCAGAGATAATCTTCTTCTTTGAAGACCCTGAGTGTTGAGTGTTCAGTCTGCCAAAGGTGGGGGCTTGCAAACGCTTAGCAAAGCCAGAGGTGTTGGCTCCTTTTTGCACCCTTGACAAATGGTACGGGCAGGATGCAGGAGAAGAGGTGAATTGATGAATCCTTGACGGATCTGTTCTGACTAGAAGCACATCAATGGCAAAATCTTCAGGCTGTTTTCATTACACAATGCTCTGGGGCATTGCTAGAGTTTGGCTTTTGACTGTCACTCAAAGGCTTGGTCCCCAGGGAGGTGCAGTGGGGTGAGGGGAGTGGACTTTAGGAATAGGGGCCTACTGGGAGGTCTTAGATCATTGCAGGTATGACCTTGAAGGGATGGTAGGACACTGGCCTCCTCCTCACCCTTTTGCCATGCTCCCACCATGATATGCTGCCTTACCACAGGCCCAAAGCCATAGGACCAACTCGTCACAGACTAGAGCCTCCAAAACTGTGAGCCAAAATAAACATTTTCTTTTATAAGTTAATTGTCTCAGGTATTTTATTATAGTGATGTAAAGCTTACTTAAACAGGCATCTTCTTGCCTCTTCTCTATAGAACCTGAGTCGTTATTCTCTCCTCAAACTCCTCCCAAACTCCACAAATCCAGTCACTGCATGGTTTCAATATAATCAGGCCTTCATGTACCTTTCCAATCTCTCCAGCATTTTGCTGGAGTAAATTAAAGAAATGAGACATTTCTTTTTAATTGAAGATAATTTCTATCCTCTTTATTTTTTTTTTAGTTGTCAATGGATCTTTATTTTATTAATAGGCAGTGCTGAGAATCAAACCCAGTGCCTCACACATACTAGGTAAGCGCTCTACCACTGAGATAATTTCTATCTTCTTGATAAAATGGAACATCAAAAGACTCCCATACTTGCTTAGTAAAAATTGATTCTCTTACAAGATAAATTTCCTGTACACTGTAATACAATGAACAAAAAGAAAATCCAGGCAACATTCCATGTGTCACCAGCAGCATCCGACATTGTCAAAGCCTTCGCCCAATTCCTCTCAGCATCTCCCTTCCGTTACATGTCGTCTGCAAACCTCTGCACTGCTCCACCCAAGGGCTTGTGCAGGGCAAGCTGGACAGGCTGGAGAGTTAATGCTCCTGAGGGGAAAACACCACCTAGAGTAGACAGCTCTGTGGTACGTTCTCCCAGAGTACGCCCAGAAGTCTCCAGAAAGACAGAGCTCCAGCTACTCAGGTGGAAACTCACTCTCTCACACACTGAATTTGGTGTATTAGTGTTCTCTAGAGGAACATAACTCATAGAATGCATATATAATCATAAGAGAGGATCTGTTATATTGGCTTACATGATCAGAAGCCAGATAGTC
Source organism: Callospermophilus lateralis (assembly GCF_048772815.1). Taxonomy (NCBI): domain Eukaryota; kingdom Metazoa; phylum Chordata; class Mammalia; order Rodentia; family Sciuridae; genus Callospermophilus; species Callospermophilus lateralis. The sequence goes on along the minus strand of NC_135307.1, from coordinate 120,918,259 downwards.
ACATAACAATCATTTGCAGATTGGAGAATTAGAGAAATTAGTAGCCTCTCAACCCAAGAAGCTGGAAGCCTCAGAAAAAGTGGGACCAATGATGCATCCCCTCTCTGAGGCTGAAGACCTGGAAGCTCCCAGAGAGTCACTAGTGAGCGTGCATGTTCGAAAGCTGGAGAGGATGGAGTCTGATGTCCACAGGGAATGGCAGCCACAAAATATGCCCCTACTCAAGAAGAGTCCATCTTGGGCATGCAGGTGGGCCTCCTCCTGCTAATTTTTGTTCCATCCGAGCCCCCCAACCTATTGGATGGTGCCACCCACATTCAGGGTAAGTCTTCTCTTCTCAGTTTGCTGACCCACATGCCAATCATCTCTGGAAACACCCTCACGGACACACCCAGGAGTGTGTTTTGCCCATTTTCCAAGCATATCATAATCCAGTCAAGTTGACAACCATCATAATTGGTCTCCTTCTCTTTCTGTTTCATGTCCTCACAAAAGCTCCCAAATAATCCACTTCCATTCAAATTCTTGTCTTCTGAAAGATCCTAGTTTAAGATAACCTTCTGTCATTTTAAACCCTTAAGTGGTCTAAAAGTATATGATTCCCATCCCTAAAGAAAAGTTTGCACGTGTAAACACTGTCAGGGCAAAGGTATTAGGAAATGATAGGTCATAATTGAGATTAGTGCCTTCATACAAGAAGCCTCAAAGAACTCTTTTGTTCCTTCCACCTTGTGAGGACACAGCAGGAATAACAGCACCATCTATGAGGAGGCAGGCCAATACTTTGGTCTTGGAATTCCCAACCTTTAGAACTGTGAGGAATAAATTTCTTTGTTCATAAGCTCCCCCCGTGGTATTCTGTCTTACCAGCCTAAATGAACTAATACAACCCATTTTTCCAAGAGTATAATCTATGTTTCTCCTTCATGCTCAAACCCTCATTTCCATCTGAAAAATGGCAGGAGAAAGATGGAAGCAATTCTAAGGCAGGGCAATCTTGGAGTAAGGACCCTAGGGGATGTCTGTCACACAGCATCATGTTCCAGAGCTGCAATGTCTGTAGGAGCTGGAGGCCAAGTTCAGCTCCATGTCGCTCTTGGTGCATCTAAAGATATTAAAAGAGAAGTGGTTTGTCACCCACCAGGTGAATGACAGAGCTGGAACAGAGACTAGTCTCTTGATTCTCAAGTTCAGAGCCGGACCCTCCATGGCCACATTGCTGTGAAAAGATTAAATTAAGTGGCAAGTCCCACTAAGGTCACTAGCTAAATTTACAGTCAAAGAAAATCAAGTCTTAACATCCCAACTGGCTCCTGTGAATCCTGGGGGGAAAAAAACTTAAAATAGAAAGCCTCTAGCCCTTTCTAAGCCTGCGTGTCATGTGAAAGCCTTATACAGCAAGGAACAGTCAATTCTAGAAGCAATTATCCAGACAACTTAGTCCCTGGGGAGGCTCACTCTCTAAATAATCACCCAAATCATCACCACATCTCCAGGTCTTGGTCAAGGAGACCCAGGGCTTTCTAGCAGACAGCAGATATTCTTAACCACCACTTGAGCAGTCCCGTCTTCAGAAAGGGAAACATGTGGCTCAAAAAGATCTTATTCAAATGCCCATATATTTCCCATAATGCACCACACAAAAACTCTGTGGCTGCTGGGATCATCTGGAAGATCAAGCAAGAAAGTCCAGGAGACAACATGAGCTTTGCGGCTCAGAAACGTTACTTAGAGCAAGTGTGGGCCTGTGCCTCTAGCCAAGCGGGGTCCCTGCCGAGCTGGGTCTCTTCATGGCCTCTCTGCTTTGTCCTGTTCCCAGTCGGTGAGGACACATCAAAGCCCTACAGAAGAGTAACCCTCTCCTGCAGAGCCCAGGAGCTGTTTTTAGAGCTTTGGACCCATCTGCGTTCAAGCAAAAGCATTTTGATTATGCATTGTGAAAGTGAAATGGAAGCAAGCAAAAATAACCTTCGGTCCAGGGCCCAAAATACCCAGGCAGTCCATGTACACACCACCAAGGTGCGGGAAGCATGACTCAGCCGGAGTCTTCTCAGCGTGTCTTTTTTTCAAAAGCTATTTGAAAACTGAAGCATCGATTAAAACGTTCCCACTGTTTGATCCTGCAGTCTCCCTTCTTGGCATCCCATCCCAAAGAGAGAGCCTAAAGTAGAAAGGAAAAACCAGGCACAAAGATGTTCCCTTCAGCATTATGTATAAGAACTGAGAAAGTGGAATTACCACCATGGCCTCTGGGTGAAGTCAGGTTCAATAGACTGGTGCACCCATTGTATGTAAAGGGGCATGTTAGCCCAACTCGCTGGAGGGTGTAGTGGTTAGAGAGCATGTTCACAAATTCTTTGACATTCACTCCACCAAGACAAGGAGTCCATACCCCATCCACTTGAAATTAGGTGGGTCTTTGTGGCCACCTGGATGGATAATACACTGCTGCATGACTTCCAGGACTCAAAAAGCACACAATTTCTGCTGGCTGGTTTGTCTTAAGACCACACTTGCTTTGTGACCCTTGAGCCACCATATAAGGAGTCCACTGCCCTGAAGCCAGCCATATGAGTCTCTGCTGTCCTGGTGCCAGACATGCAAGAGAAGACGACTTCAGGATGATCCCAGCCCACCCAGCACCAACCACCATCTGCCTGTAGCCACATGAGAGACTCTGGGTGGGGACTGCCTGGCTGCACCCTGCCAATGCCTAACAGAGCAAAAGAAATTATTGTCGTTTTGAGATGGGTTGTTACACAGCAATCAATACCAAATGGAGAGCCAGAGAGCCCAAGAGGTTTAGCATCTTACTCCAGGTAACATAATTAAGAAGCAGGAAAGCCGGAGGCGGATTCTGAACTCAGGTCTTCAGTTCCGGGTGGTGACAAGCAGTCTATTCTTCTACAACTTGAAATAGCTCATACTAACTGGTAAATAGTAAAGAAAGAGGTCCATCTATGGTAGAACTCTTGTTGGCTCTTCATGGCTTTTCTCAGCGCATTTACAGTTTGCAACACAGCCTTTCCCCCTCCACAGTCTGCCACGTGAATACTTTGGGGAATGTTTACTGACCACTTCTCCCTGGCAGTTGTGAATTGTGCCCATGTCCCCTTGCTTTCTAACATTAGGTCAGAAGTGCCTGTACCATAGGGTAACATCCTCTTGTGTCCCATGATCCCCAACTGGTCCAACACACTCATCTCCACCACCTGCCTGGCCCGTGCACATTTCATTTTGCAACCCTTGGCTTAAGATAACAAGAAGTTCTTCAGTCTGGAAATGCATATGTATCTGATTAAGCTGGGTTTCTCTACTGGTTGGATCACAAAACTCAATATTCTCTTCACCCCCTATTCAATGCCTACGTCCATTTAGGAAACACTGGACTATGTGTCCACGGCGGTCCCTTCTAAGTTCACTTATCGGCACCAGGTTATTAACAGACTTGAGCCTTGGAGGTCTGACCTCCTTCTATGGGGGTCTAAAGACACTGGCAGACTTTCCTTTCTCTTCCAACTCCAACTAAACTGTGACTACCCCGAGGGAGTTAATGACCTCTGTTACCACCTCTGCTTCTCTTCCAGGAGCATTCAGAGCTCTGTGTCCTTCAGGTTATGGCATGCACCGCCCTCCTAATGGTCAGGGCACCATGGCCCATTTGGTTCACTCTGCAACAGCTGCACGCTGCCCCTTATAAGGACAAAGGGAATGAGGGTGGCTGTTGGCCCAGGGTGTTGGAGGCAATCTAGCTGTCTCTGGAGATCAGAGAGTGCTGAGAGCCACAGCCAGTCAGAATGGCCCCTGGCATTTTGCCAATAGTATTGGTTGAGAGGAGAGCCATTAAGATGATGCTGGATTGATTCAATTGTATATTAGACCCCTGCTGTCCGACTGGGCCTGCTACTTAGGAGTTCTCGCCCTTCTTTGGAGTTCTCAGGGGGATTCCTGGAGAGTTCACATTGTTTGGGGAAGTGCTGGAGGAGGGAGTTCTGGTTGGTGGTTCCTGGAGGAGCCACATGGGTGGCGTTCGGGAGAGTTCCCAGGGAGCGTGTGTGGAGTTTGTGCTGGTGGAGTTCAGAAATAAAGTTTGTTCCTGCTTGAGTGGCTCGTGATTTGTGCCCAGCCAGACTGCAGCAAGAGAGCAAGACCACACTGTGGTAGGTATAGAAAGAAAGGCGCTCCCTCTTGGAAAGTGCCCATCCTGGAAGCAATAGGACTCTGTAACAGGTTGAATTGGGGCCTTGAAGGAAAAAAAAAATGGCCAAGTACTAATCCCTACTACCTTCAAATGTGAACTTATTTGGAAATCAGGTCCTTGCAGATATAGTTAAAAGAGCTTGAGACGAGATCATACTGGATTTATGATGGGCCTTGAGTCAGTGATTGGTGTTCTTAAAAGAGTAAGGAGAAGGAGATCTGAGGTACGTGGGGGAAAAGAACACATGAAGGTGGAGGCAGAGATTGAAGTGACATATCTACAAACCTAAAGAATGCCGGGGACAGCCAGCAGCCACCAGGAGCTAGGAGGAAGCAAGGGGCAGTTTGTTCCCTCAGAGCCTCCAGAGGAGCCACCCAGGGAAACCCCTTGGTTTGAACTTCTGGCCTCCAGAACTAGGAAACAATTGACTTCTGGTATTTTAAGCCACCTGGTTTGTGGTCATTTGTTAGCAGCAGTGACAGAGAACTAAAATAGTCCTCAGAGGTGAGCCTGGGAGGAGGTAAAATTGCCTCATCTCAGGGGTCACATGGGGAAAGGGTGGAGAGGAGAGGAGCCTGGCAGCGTGTTCGCAAAATGGGCCAGGTCCTGGAAAAGGACCTTTGATTATTTTATTTTATTTTATTTTTTTTTTTTTTGGTACTGGGAATTCAATCCACAGGCACTTAACCACTGAGCCACATCCCCAGCCCTTTTCTAAATATTTTATTAGAGACAGGGCCCCACTGAGTTTCAAAGTGTCTTGCTAATTTGTGGAGACTGGCTTTAAACACACAATCCTCCTGCCTCAGCCTCCTGAGCCTCTGGGATCACAGGCGTGCACCACAGTACTGGCCCAGCGTGGAAAAGGACCTTAAAGATGGACGTCTTCATAGGCACCCCTGGGTTGTGCTTCTTCTTTGTTCTCTCATAATTCTCAGTAATGCTCAGAATATTTAGGGCCTGCCTGGGGTCTGCCAAGCAGAAGAAATTAAGGGGAGAGCCTGAGGAGCAAGAGGGAAACAGAGTCTCTCCTCCCTGAGGCCAGGGTGGGAGCAAGGGTATCACTGGAATGGCTGGGCTCTGCAAGGTGGGGCCCCACCCAGGGTCATGGATATCAGAGGAAGCAAAGAGAAGATGGAAGATGCAAAGAGGCCCCCTCTGTACAAACATGAGACTGCACCTGAAAAACCCCCCAAAATAGGGCTGCAGGCCCTGATCCTTCGGAGGAGTCATAGCTATCAGCAAAGGCAATAAAGATTCATCTTACTTTAATTTGAGTAGTTAGAAGCAATGTGACATTCTGCAATCATAGGCTGGTGAAGCCCAAGAAATTCAAGATAGATCTGCCTGTGAAACTTCCCCAAATAGCTAAGAAATTAACACCTCCCTAAATAGCTGCATGAGAGCCACACTAGGGGCAGGGCCCTGTTCTGGGACAGCCACTGTCCCCTACTCTCCTCCTCCACTCCTCCCTTCTCCCTCCCTTTCTCCTCAGTCTGCCACTGTCTTCCCTTCCTCTCTTTTGCTCTTTCTGTTCTCCTCCATCCTTCTTCCTACCTTCTGGACCTCTCTCCTTCCCCTCCTCTTTCCCCTGCCTTTGGAGGCCCCCAAGCCATGGTTTGAGTTTCCCAAGGACCTGAAGCAGCAAGGTCTCCACTGCACTGAGGGTGTGTGCTGCCAGTGCTGCCTGGCCCGCCCATCAGCCTCAGAGAGCGGTACTGTGGGGAGGAGGTACCCTGGAAGAAGAGCTCTTCTTATTAAAAAAAATTGAAATCATAACAAACTATCATTCAACAAACAACCTTGGCTCATGGATCAAGCACCTACTGGGTGCCAGCTCACTAGCACTGAGGGAGTATGCATTGCATTCAGTGCTATAGTGAAAATACATACAGAGAGGTGTGGGTACCCAGAGGGAGAAGTTCCACTCTTTAAGGGGGAGCAGGGACAATTGATCTTAAGGGAGGGTGGCCATATAGTTCACTCTCCAACCTAAGACACATTCAAGAGTGGTGATTTCACTGGGGCAGAAAGCACAAACCAGAACTGTCCCAGCCAACCAGCACCCCCGGTTACCCTAGGTTACCCTAGGTCTAAAGATTGCTCAGGGATACCCATTTGGAAGATATGGGTACTCCCTTTCAGACAAAGTGATGTGACCTATGTGAAGAGTTAGAAAGCACCTTGCGTGTTTGGGGAGACACCTGTTGTCAGGCACAGAGGAAGTGAGTTTGAAGAGAAGATGGGAAATGTCAGTTGAGAGTCCATCTTTAAAAGGTCTCAGATGCAAAGGCAAAGAATTTCATTTTTATTCCTCAGGGATTAAATATAATGATTAAAAAATTATTACTATCACATCAACAGGACAAAAAACTGGACATAAAAGAAGCATATAATCAATCAAAAAAGTATTTTATAAAATATTACTAATATATATTGAAAGGAAAGTGACCACGATACTCAGAGCAACCAAGAGATCTTTATTGTGGTGGTGTCTGATTGACAAGGAAAGAAGAGAAAGAGAGAGAGAGAGAGAGAGAGAGAGAGAGAGAGAGAGAGAGAGAGAGAGAAGGGAAAGAGAGGAGAGAGAGAGAGGGAAAGAGCAAAACGAGGGGGAGAGCAAAGCACAAGAGAGAAAGTGAGAGAAGAAAGAGAGAGAGAAAGAGGGGGAGGGGGCAAAGAGAGAGAGAGAGAGAGAGAGAGAGAGAGAGAGCGCAAAGAGAGAGGAGGCCCCCACAGGACAGAGTTTTTATAGCCAAAATCTAATGGGGCCTCTGGGTCTGCAAGCTGCCTTGTTGGCTTACAGTGATTGGATCATAGTTGCTAAGGGTGTCATCTTCTGCCCTCAGGCAGACGGGGCAGGGGCTAGATTTGGGTTTCCATTGCACCAGACAGGTGAGGGGTGGAGTGTTCAGCCTGAGTGGGGTTGAGTGTTCAGCCTGAGTGGGGTTGAGTGTTCAGCCTTGAGTGGGGTTGAGTGTTCAGCCTTGAAGCAAACAAGCAATAAGGAACCAGACAGGTGAGGGTGAGGGTCAAGTGTTCAGCGTACCCTGCAGCTAACATTCGTTCAGCCTGCTCTGCAACTAACAAATATATATTCTGTGAACTGAGAACATGATCTTAGTGTAATAGAGATATCTATCCCCAAATACCAATCAACATAAAAAATAATAGAGAAACACTGTAGTCATTACCATTAAGATAAGGTAAGACAAGAACACCTCTATTATTATTATTATTGAACATTGTTCTGGAGGCCTAATCAATGCAGCAAGGTAAGAAAATAAATAAGACATGAAATTATTAAGAGAGGACATGACAAAATTATACTTGTTTCCAGGCAATATAATTTTCTACCTGGAAAGAAAATCCATTAGAGTTTAGTAAAGTGAATTATTATAAAATGAATATATATCTTTCAATAGCAACCTTAAACACCTAAATACTATCTATAAGCAGTTAGAAAGCGTGATGGGAAAAATATCCTATACACATATTATATGAACATATATACACACTCACACATAGACATCTATTTGAAAATAAACTTAATAAGAAATATGTAAGACCTATAAAGAAAAGAATGCTAACATCCATTGAGAAACCCAAAAGACTTTAATAATTATAAATACAGAGCATTTCCTTGAAGCAGAAGATAATACTGTAAAGATAACTAATCTCAATAGAAATCATAACCAAATTTTTTAACACTCAATTTTTTAAAAATGTTTCCTGGAACAATAAATGCATGCAATAAACAAAAAGAGACTTCTGAAATAGAAAGTCGGTGAGAGGGAATTGGCCTACAAAATATGCCCCGCAGAGCTGCCATACTTAAAACAGCATGCTACAAACGTTAAGAAGCCACAAATCAGTAGGAAGTTGTGAAATGGTTGACATTGCATTCAAGTGACCAGAGGAAAATATATACATGTTCTGTCAAACTTTGATGAGACTTGTGGAAGCTAGAAATATACCAAAAAGGCAGGCAGTTCTTCTCAAAGTGATGGAGACTTAAACCTGAGCACTACTTTATAGCTAACTGTTTTTCCTTCTGGTAAAGCTTCCTTAATGAAACCTTGAGTGAAGTAAGAACCAGTCAGTATGGGGAGACAAGATGTGAAAATTGCCAATGTGGCAGAGACAATGGCGTTCATCCCACATCTGTCAGCACACGCCGCCGTCTTCCATTCCAGCTTCCTGGTTCTAGGAAAGGGCATGTGATCAGCTCTGGCCAATGGACTGTGGGAGGAAGTGACATAGGCTACTTCCAGCCCCCAAAACGGTGGGACCTTCAAGCAGTCCCTTCCCTGCCTTGGAAACCAATGGAACCAAATGGCGTCATCAACAATAATGAACCTTCCATTAGCTTGCTCCCTGCCAACCTTCAGTGGACAGATAGGCAGTGTGGTGGAAAAATTAGTCATTGTGAGAAGCCACTAAGATCCTGGGAATAACAAGTTACTATAGGATAACCCAGCCGGTCCTGACTAACTCCACCCAATGCCAGGATGTGGGCATTTCAGAGCAGGCATTTCCAATTCAGAATTCACATTAAAATTACCTGGGAGCTTTTTAAAATGCTAATTCCCAGGCCAGCCTCAAGAGCTTCTGAAGTTATTGTTCCAAGGGTGGTGCAGGCCTCAGGTTCTTGAGCATTCCCAGGGGATTGTACTTTGCAATCCCAATTGCAAACATAACATCCCAAAGGTAAGAAGCTGCATGTTCCCTAAGGTAATGTATTACCAGTTCATGTCTTAGTCTGCATCTGCCCTACAGACTTGACTCTCTCCGTGTGGCAAGAAACATATCTACATTTTCCAGTGGATTTATACGATTCTGAGTTTACATACTGTTGCTGTTCTTGAGAAGCTGTGCATGCGCTTATGAGGCTGAGCTCCAGGGGAAAGTATCACTGTTGCCCAGTGTTAGAAGCACCTCTATAAATAGGCCCACAGGGCCTGGTGTGGGAAGCTCAACCCAGAATGTTTAATGTTCCACATACGGAGCACTCAAAACCAAGACCCTCTTGGCTTTTAGAGGCATGCGGATCTTGCACTCTTGTGTTCTGATGTCATTTCCCTGATGGAAGCTGTGATTTCGAGTGGAGTTTCTGTTGAAGGGAGTGATCATTTCTGCTGTTCATCAGGCATGCAGCTCAGACTCCAGGGGACACAGGCAGGCTCATGAGGCTGTTGTGGTCGGGGTGAGCAGGCCCCACTACCATGGGCAGGCTGAGAGCAGGTGGGGACATGTTCATGTGAAATTACAACTTTATCCCAATCATTTAGTAAAATCTTATCAAAATTTACAAACTGGTTTCTGTGCCACTTTGGTTAGTTAAGGGCCTTGTCATGTCTGTGATGGAATCATAATCCCGTGTCTCCTCTTTTTGCCCCCACCCCCAGGCTTACATGGAGGGAACAACTGTGATCCAATAGAGATCAATGGTCCCAGAGGCTCATGGAGAGGGACAGAGGCCATCAGGAAGCAGCACATTCTAGAGCCCGATATGACCCGATAATCTATCCCTGTGAACATACAGAGAGGCCCAAAATAGGAAAGCCAGCATCTGAAGCAAACCCGCAAATCTGGCAGATTAGTGCTCAGAGCTGGAGTCATTTGGCCAATGTCAGAAATGTGACTCCTTATGATGTGATAAATGTGGCAACTCGCCAAAAAGAACTCAGGACTGTGGGGCTGGCCCCAGGATAGAGAGCTGATCATCAAGGTCACAGTGGCAAAGCAGCACGTGGCTCTGATCCAGGGTATGCCGAAGAGCACCTTACAGTGATGATGTTCCTTTAATGGAGCAAGTGCCGTGCTGACAGGGTTTAAGAGGGTGTTGAGAAGCATGGTGGTTCTGGGAACCCTTGGAGTAAAGTGGAACCCTGGATAGAAGCTTCAGGACTAGACTGAGGCCAATAAAAGCTAAGCGAGGACCCCAGGCCCAAACAAGTTCAGGGCAGATTCTATTTCCAGAGAGAAAACCAGGAAATAAAGGCAGCTCTGAACAAAAAATCAGGGCAAGGGCAAAGACCCTGGCTTTGTGTGACAAAGTGTCCTGGGCCAACCTCACCTCCGCCCAGCAGCTGCCAGACACTGGGAAGCTGACACACAAGATCCTGCCCAGCAGTGCTGGTGCAGAGAGACCTGACCTGCCTCTCACTAGTGTCAGGATCCTCTCAGGCTGTGGCATTTGGCTACCTGAGGAAAGAAAGGCTGGACACAGCTCCTAGACTAGTGGATGCCACAGAGGAGGCATTTGGTTTATATTAATCGGATCTGGCAGATCCACGGTGACTAGTTGTGTCTAAACGGGAAGTGCCCTTTTACCTCCCACAGGGCCACCTCTATCTCTGAGCATTCCCTTCACACTGGTCCACCTGTGTTCCTGGTAATCCAGCTCACTCTGCCAGACGCAAGGCTGCCCAGCAGATCTGCAGATACCCAGCACACAACCGCTGCTCTCCATCCCTGGGCCAGAGGCAGGCATCACTAATCAATCCCAGCAGCCTTTCCACCAAACCTGCACAGAGACTTAGGCTCCTTCTAATCACAGCAGTCCAGCGGGCCACCCCCTGCCAGTCCATGTTGGTTGTTGCCACCAGATCCTTTCCTTTAATTCCAAGAGCAAAGTGATGCCTATTGGGTCCAGCAGGGGTCAGTGGACTACAGCCCCCCTGACCATGTCAAAGTCCAGGTCAGCTCTGCCTGTCCATGCAGACCTTGACCATGCACCTCTCACTCACACTGCACATGCAAGGCTGAGTCAAGGGGCAGAGGCTATGGCTAACCTGAAGTATCTGTGGAAGTGACCCTTCACAGAAAAGATTTTCTTTCCAATCCCAGTCAAAAGCAAAGCATGCTCAAATTTGTTTTTCATTTCAGAATAATAAAGCTGCCATTACACTTATAGAGTACTTTCTCCTTTCCCTTCAGTTCACAGTATTAGCCGTGAGGGTCTGTGGCTGTCCTCAGGGAGAAGTGCCCATGTGTGCCATCTACCCACGTCATCACCATGCCACGGAAAATTGAGGAAATCAAAGATTTTTCTGCTCACAGCCATTTGAAAGGATGCCAAATCTGTCAAGAACAATAAAAACAAGGATAATGTGAAGTTTAAAGTTCGATGTAGCATATACCTTTATACCTTGCTCATCGACCAGGAGAAAGCAGAGAAGCTGAAGCGGTCCCTGCTCCCAGGCTGGGCCGTGAAGGAGCTGAAATGAACCAGAGCAGCCGATGTGAGCTACATTAAAATGTTTAAACATCTAAATTAATTAATTAATTAATTAAATTTATAGAGTACTGTGTGAAAGCATACCCAGACCACAGTTCTGTTTTTCACTTTCAGTGCAGTATTCAGTAAATGACATGAGCTATTCAGCACTTTATTATAAAATAGGATTTGGGGATTTTTTGCCCTATGGTAGGCAAGTTCAACCATTCTGAGGATGTCTAAGATAGGCTAGGCCGAGCTATGACATCCAGAAGTTAGTGTACCAAATGCATTTTAATGCGTTAGCTTCTGATGGGTTTATCAGGACATAACTTCATTATAAATCAAGGAACATCTGTACATGAACCTGTTTATAAAAAAGAAATGTAGGCAGCCAGAGAATTGGAATCTGAACTAAAAAAAAAATAAATAAATAAGAGAATGAATGAACCTGGTTATCATGGGAGTCAAATGCTGACTAACTTTCAGGAGTTGCTGGACTGGTTGAGGCAGCCTTGGCCTGCGATTTACTTCGACTCTCTCCCTGGAGTCAGAAGCCCTCCAAGCTGTGTTTTGTGGTCTTGGTGCTCCAAGTTTTCTGGAAGCTTTCTGCACTCTGGCTCATTGTGTGAGGACCCCAGGACAGGGGTCCTCAAGAGCCATTCCAGCCATGCTGTCTCTTCCATGTTCCCTCTCCAAGGTCAGCACAGAAAGATGGAGAAAGGAGATCCCTCAGCTTCACCTTCTCCATTTGCCCAGGTCACCCCTCTCCAATTAGGATGTGGTTACCAGGGCAACTCGGCTGCCAGTCCCCTGGGCTCCTTGGCTCTCCTGGGTCCTGCCCCGTGTTCTAATAAGAAGCTGATTAACATCAGAAGCGTTGATTTAGCCCCCTGCTGCTCTGCGTAATCACCACCCATTCTCAGCTGCAGCTCCCAAGCTGCTCTCCTTGCAGAACAGGTATTATTCACACAAAGCATATAACTAAGACCTCCCCAGGTCCTCAACAGCGATTTCCTCTCACTCCTGAAAAGAGAAAGCACCTGCCTTGTAAGTCAACACGCAGGAACCCCTCTCTGCAGCCTTCAGAGGGGAGCACGCGGGAGTATGGTAAATGCTAGTCTGTGTGACCAAGAGATTGGGTTAGGGATCAGGATTCCATCTTCCCTCCTGGATCACAAATGGGTGTAGAACCAAGAATCGTCAAGAGACCATGGCTGGCTCCGGCTGTTGCAACAGAGTGAGGTAATTTGAAGATGGGTGGAAATGTCCACCTGGATTTACTGAAATTCCTCACCTCAGATGATGGTCATTTATCTCCCTGATCATCCACAAGGGGACACTTGGGGCCAGATCCTTGAACAACACTAAGGCAAAGACCAAGAAATTATTGGCTGAATAAATTGTTTTGTCTCCACAAGTTCCTGGGACACAGTAGTCAATGAACCAAGCATTTCTGAAAACTGATCTCTTAACATCTGCAATATGGTCAGTAGCTGTTTTTATGTAAACCCTGGCTCAGCCCCAAAACATCTGGAGACTTCGGATAGTCCCAAACCATATGCTCTGTCACAGTGAATGTGCATTTCAACAGAGCTAGCCAGTGTTGTTCCTTGCCCAGCCCCTGTGCTTTCCTCAGGTGGCCCTGCAGAGTGTGTAGCTCCCCAGGGAACTCCAAGTACAAGGAACCTGTCAAACTCCTTCTAGTTTCTCTCCTGGTCTGCATCTGGCCTCAGCATAGCTTTCTCAAGGTAATATGATTAGAACAAGTGGAGACCAGGATTCTAGAACTGTGACAGCTAAAGGGTCATTAGTCAAGGGACATGAGTCAAAGAACTAAATTGGAAACCAAGAGAAACTTCCAAGAAAAGAAAAGGATCCTAATGATGAGAGATCATTACAGATTCTTTCCCTGTTTTAATAGGCTCAACAGAGTGGTTTGGAATTTGCCAGAGATACTTTTCATCTAGATTTAAGGGAGACATCATATGACAACTGTATGAACATGTTGCAGTGACGTATAATCATACATCCAGGTCACAGGAAACCAGTTTGCCTTGGACACCTGGAAGGTGGTGAGAGCCACTCATTAGACTCTTCTGTGACTTGGATAGGATTTGGTAGACAAGCTTATCTTATTTTAAAATGCCCTGAATTTGAGCATAGTACCAAGTAAGTCAGCATCCCACAGACTTAGTGCAAAGGCTCTGGGCTGAGTCTCCCTGGGATCGATTCCCCCAGCTCCAGTGCTTACTAGCTAGCTATCTCTGGGAAATTGCTTTGAGTGAGTGTTAGTTCTATCCCTCAAATGAGCCCCTCATTACATCAATCAGGGGCTGAAGGGGACCGTATTTGTGGAGAGCTTGGAGAAACGTGGTAGTCATTGTTGCCAGGGTTGATGGCTGGGGCTGGGACACTGGGCAACTCTAACATTTGAGCAGTTAGGGTCCCTTTGAAAACAGATGGCACACTCATATTAGGATCGTTTGAAGATGGGTTATTTATAAAGGGACTACTTACAAAAGTGGGAAAAGTTTTTTTAAAAACCTTGAAAAGAGTTTTGTAACCCAGAGTAGCACTGGCAGAGCTGTTCCCACTCCTAAGCCTCAGGGATGAAGGAAGAAGGAAGCAGCTGTCAGAATCCAGAAGGATGAAAATCATGTCAAGGAGGCCACCTGGAGAGAAACGGTGATCTGGGGATGAAGGACAACTCCCTCTAGGAGGGGGTCAGGAAAATAAATACCGCAACCTCTCCCTGGTTCCAGCGAGAGCTCCCTATTAGCCAAACCCAACAGGAAGCCCCAGGACAGATAAGCCTGGCCATACAGGTCCACTTCTGGATCAGAAAGTATCACGGAAAGAGGTGACCATGGGTTTGGAGGGACAGACACCTGGAACAAATATATTCTATTTAATAGGGACAAAGGCAAAATCCTGCCTGTAAATTTGAAGAAGCAGCAACAAATATACTCAGGATGGCAGACACTTGCCAGAAGCAGCATCTAGAAGCACTGACAGAGGGTTCAGTTAGCTACATTCTAAGATTCATTTGTTCACTTGTTCAACAGATGTAGGGACTGTGGACCATATGTCCAGACCTATGTTAAGCATGGCGGCATGAGAATCAACAGAACAAGAATGTATCCCCAGGAGATAAGACAAGTGGCACCTCATACAGGCTCAATGGGTACATGTTGAACATGGGGATGATTTAAGTCATCCAAGTACTATGTGACAGTGTCATGGATGAGTCAGAGGCACTCTTGAAAAGTCCAGTGTTGACACAGGATGACTTGGAGGCAGCAGTGACCAGGGGGGCAGGGACAGGCAGGATGGGACCTGGTCACAATGTTTCTTAAAATGGTGAAAAAAGGGATTGGGAGACCTTGGTCTAGACGGGATTCCCCCAGGCCCCAGTTCCAAAGAGAAACATGTCATCAAATCGTGATGGTTTCCCAGATGTCCTGGACACCCCAGTACAGAAGGCTGGTGGGGAAGATAAGGCAGGTAAGTGACAGCTGTCAGCCTCCCCTTTCCTCTTAGCTGTTGCTGCCTGGGGTTGGGAGCAAAGAGTAGGCAGGCGCCTGGAGTAGGAAAATCCCTGTTCTCAGGCAGGTGTGGCCCTACTGCTTTGTTCAGGGAGGGGTCCCTGAAACTGTCAGTCTGAAGGCCCTGGAGGGGAGCATGGAGGAGATGTGGACTTCTGCATGGATGGACTCCCAAGCCCAGCCATGAGCAGAGCAGGGTGTGGTCCTGGGAGTGTTAGGGTCAGATCCTCATTCACCAGGAAGTGAGAAACCCAAATAGCAGTCAATGAGCAATTTGAGGCTGCTGGTTTGGCAAGAAGGCCAGCAAAGAGCTGGGGTGAGCACCTAACTCCCACTGCTTGGCTAAATCCCAACTAAATCATCAGCATCCTAGGCTAACATGCTACCCACCCAGGTCTCAGCCAGGCATGAGGGCCTCCTGAAGTCCTGAAAACCACATTTGGGAACCCCCTCCCATCACTTCTAAAATCCCTACCTACACAGGCTGCAAACATGATTAGTAGCCCAGTCTAACCATCTACAAGTTTTCTAATTTGGGGCAAGTCACCCAACATTTCTGAGCCTCAAAGTCTGCAACTATAGGTTGGAAACAAACATACTTCCCAGGGCTATTGTGAGGATCAAATGAACTAATCATGGTGACATACTTAGCATGGTGCTTGACACAGCAGAGGCTCCAGAGTTAACTAAATGTGTTCAGCTTCCACATCTGTGCCCTGCTTGGTGCTTTGCAGAAGGATTGGAATGGGTCACCTCTGGCACCTTGGGGATGAGAGGAATTGAGTGAAGCCTGAGACAATCAACCCATCACTGCAGCTTGACAGGCGCAGACCATGGGGACTATAACATGCCCAGTTCTGCCAGTTGTGAGTTCTTGTTTTTGAAGTCCCCCAAGGACCCAGGTGAGAAAGCCAGACGGCACCTGCAGGTGGCAAAGGTTTGCAAAGTTCCAGGGCTCAGCTACCAAACCCTGGTCCTTCTCTGACTGACAGCTGCTGAGAACTGAGCAGCATTTCCTTGGTCATTGGTCCTTACCTGGGGGCTTCTGCTTTTCATCTTCTTTGACCTCCTTAGCATTTCTCCACGTTTCTGGCAAACGGGGCGCGTTTGCCCAGTGTGAATGCTCTGAGACCCTTGAGTGTGAGAACATTCCAAGGAAGACCCTAGAATCCCAGAGCCCTGGGATTCATCTCGATCAGGGCTGCTAACATGAACAGAGTAGCAGGCCACTTTAAGGAAGCAAATGAAATGCTGGGCTCTTACCCCCTAAAACAGCTAATACATACAACATTTTCTCAACATTTCAAGAATTTCATAAAGTTCCCAGCCATGGATTCATAGAAAACTCTCTTGGACCCATTTCATTGCAAAAAACCAGCCAAGGGGAAGGGCCTTGGTCTAAATCATGCCAAAATTGCAGCAGGGCCACAGGGAATATTTCCCACTGTGCCTCTTGATGCCACCTCCCTAGGCCTCTTGATGTTCTTCCCAGTGTGAGGACATGAGGAATGAGAGAATGTGCCTGACAAAGCTCTACCGGGAAAAATACCACCCTGGCTAGAAGACAGGGTCACCTGTGTACAGCCCCACATTTGCCTAAACCTGGGGAAAGAGCAAGGCTTCCCCCGGGTGCAGAACCCACTACCACCACTAGGTGGCGCTTGCACCATGTGTTAGATGGGAGCAGCCTGTGAACTAGGGTGATCAGAATCCCTCCACTCCTTACAGATGGGAAAACTGAGGCCAGGAGAAAGCAATGGCCTCCTGAGTTAGACCAGGCAGCTATCTTCCTTCTCTGTACTCTTCAGTGTCCCTTGACCATCCCCAAGTAAGGCATTTAGACTCAAACAGTGAAGCTTTGGGTTCAGTGCACGTTTCTTCAGGAGCAGATCTTTATACCTCCAGACCAAGTGAGCAGGTGGGGGCCTCTGAGACCCTCATCCTGTGCTGCCACCAGCCCAGCCCCATCCCATTTGACATACTGGGCTTCTACATAAGGTGTCATTCAAACAAAGTGTTCTGTGGCTTAAAGTAGTTTGGAAACCCCTGGCCCGGGTATCCTCTAAGGGTGTCTGTGGCCCCGGAATTCTCTGCTTCCACTCCAGGAATCTGGGTGGCTTCAAACTGACAAAGGTGCATGGTGCTGAAAACCTGGAGAGCCCGGATCCAGGCTCGGCAGGTGAGTGCTCGGTCAGCATCGGCCATGGGTGCAAACTCAGCACCCACTTTGCACCAGGGGCACTTGCTCAGCGGAGGAGATGTGGACTCCTGCATGGATGGACTCACTTCTGTTATATAATCTTCTTTTCCCAATACTCTTCATTGTGTATGGGAACTGTCTCCCGGATTTACAGATGAGGAAACTGAGGCTTAAAGAAGACAGAAAAGTAAGCCAAACGTTCTTGGGGGAGCGGGAAATTATTTTGGTTTCCCTGTCTCTCCAAGGGAATTTGAGAAATAAAGGCAGAAAACCTGTGGAGACACCCCCCCCCCAGAGAACCCACTTCCAGACCTCTCTCAGAGTCCTAGTCACTGTCCCTGCCCTCTGGATGCATCTCTCCACACCCCCACCCCAACACATCCCATACACACACACACACACACACACACACACACACACACACACACAGAGTTCTTCCCTTTCCCCTTCCTACCATGGACTCCTAGCATCCCTGGTCTTGCTTCCCTGACACCTACCTGTCAGCCTCCCACAGATATGGACTCCAGCAAGTCCAACACCTGCATTGGTCAGGCTACCGGGGTCCCAACCCCTCCCCCACTCACCGTATTCACCAGCTCACCACTAAGAGAGCTGGGATGGGTATTCAGTCTTTCCCAGAGAGCAGGGAGAGAAACACACATCCCATGAAGCTTCCTAAAAGGACAGAGGCATCGCAGCAAAGGGAGCAACTGTGCCTGGTGCCCAGGAGGTGATTCTCTGAGCTCCAAGGACTGTGGCCATTTCTCATAGGATCCCTTGCCCTCAGATTCTCACAGTCTTAAGCATCTTCAGACTGTATCGTGCAGTTCTTGCCCTTGAGGAAGGCAGAGATCAATGAACAGGACACCACGTGAAGTGGGGGCATGACCTGTGTCCTGTGGGAAACCACCACCCGTGGGAGACAGGAAGGCTTCCCAAAGAGACTCAGGAAAGACGAACTGAGCCATTTCCAGTTTCAAGGGACCTAAGACTTACACAGGGCTCTGTGCGTGTGTGTGTGTGTGTGTGTGTGTGTGTGTGTGTTCACAGGCAAGGGGAGTGGGGATACAAAAGCAAAATTGAATTATTATTTGTAAAGTCGAGTGAATTGTTAGAATTGTTATGAATTTGGGAAAATGTCTCTCGGGGATCTTTCATGTATAAACTGCAAAACTTCAAAGCATTTCCAGTTTTCTTATGTAAGGATTTGTCTCGAATTCTTTTTAAATCAACAGCACCAGGTAACCACTTTGTCACCAGTGGTAGCAATGTATGTAAGTTTCAGAGCATCTTCATTCATGTCAGTCATTACTCCAAATCCACAAGGAGTTTACATCTTTTTCAAATATGTTCGTGTGATTGGTCTCCCGTCATTAGCTGAACAAACCACCTATGAATTGATTCATTAGCCGTTGTCAACGTTTCTCCCTCTTAATGAAATACATATTGTAATTCACTCCCCAATACCAAAATACTTTCCTGTTTATCTCGTTGCTTGTTTTTATCGCTTCTGTTTCATATTCTGTTGATTTTTATTTGAATATTTTCTTGGTTTTTTAATTTAAAAAATTGAAAAATAATCAAAAGAAGAGTTCCCTTGGGCTGGGGTTGTGGCTCAGCGGTAGAGCGCTTGCCTAGCATGTGCGAGGCCCTGGGTTCGATCCTCAGCACCACATAAAAATAAATAAATAAAGATATTGTGTCCAACTAAAAACTAAAAAATTAATAAAAAAAGAAGGGTTCCCTCACAGACAAAGCCAAATTGGGGTCTGAGATGCCTTAGTTTTTTTACAGAAACATTTCAGAATGTCTTTTCAAGCTGCAGTTACAATGGTGTGTCTGAGCTTTATTGACTTTTTAAAATAAACTTTTTTTTTCAATCTTGCATCAGTGTTTTGAGTTTCTCTTCTAAATCTTAAAAATACATTTAGACATCTTAAAATGCCTCAGGACCACATAGTAAGGTTTGAGCTGAGCATTTTGAGTTTGCACCAGGGAGAATTTGAGTTGGGAGAGCGTTGAGCTTGTTAGTGAGGTCATCATTTATTCAATAATAATTTTTGAACTGTCTCCATGTAGGAAGGGATTTCAGGAATATCCCCAAGACCACCCCAAGCCACCCCATCTGATGTTGCAGCTCTGAAGCACAGGACCACTGACTGAGTGGCAGAGGAGACAGTGGAGTGAAAAGAGGCAGTGGGCTTAGTTGCAGGCAAAATAATCTTCCTAGTGGAAAATTTTTAAAAATTCAATGTCAATAGAACACGTTGCTAGAGCCCCTACCCCAGGGCCTTGGAACAGGCTGTATGAGGTTTCCTTAGCTTCCTATAAATCCACCTCTGAGGACAGAAGAAGTATGTCACAGGAGGGAAAGGGAATTCCCAGGCAGAAGGAACAGCATGAGCAAAGACATAGAGGTTATTAATTCAAAAATATATAACCAGGCCAGGTGCAGTGGCACACACCTGTAATCCCACAGCATCTCAGGAGGCTGAAGCAGGAGGATCACGAGTTCAAAGCCAATCTCAGCAAAAGCAAGACACTAAACAACTCAGTGAGACCCTGTCTCTAAATAAAATTCAAAACAGGGTTGGAGATGTGGCTTAGTGATCTAATGCCCCTAAGTGCAATCCCTGGTACTACTACTACTATACTACTACTACTACTACTACTACTAATAATAATAATAATAATATATATGTGGGTATATATATATATCCGTATATATTTGAAGTCTTAATAAGACCCATGCAGTCAAGGCGACAGGAGACAGGATACTGGAGAGGGAGAGACTCAGGACCAGATGACAAAGGCCTATGTTCCCAGCTAAGTTCCCAGTTAGAACATAGCTGGATGAAGTGGCCAGCACAGTGTTCCCAAATTACAGACACTGCTTTCCTTCCCCTCCACCTTCCTGGGGTTTTATCCCCTGCCTTTTTTTTCCCCCTTTATAATTTTTAAACATTCAATGCCAAAGAAATAGATTGCTAGTTCCCTTAAAAAGTTTTTTTCTTTTTTTTAAGTACTCTTCAGCTGTTCCGGAGGGAGGCACAGGAGGAGGACCTGGAGGTACCTGCCTTGGCTAGCAGGATTTTCGAAGGGTACAGTGTCGATCTTGATCCCGAGTGACCTCAACTCACCTTCTCTTCAGACACTGTGTGTGTGGAGGGCTGGAGGTGGCTCCGTGGTAGAGTAGTTGCCTCGCAGGCACGAGGCCCTGGGTTCCATCCCCAGGGCCTGCAGACATTCTGTGCATGCCCCCATCGGGCGTCTAGTGCTCAAGAGTGACGGCTCCACCAACAGGAAGCCGAGATGTGTCCACTGCACAGAGCAAGGCCACAGGAGCGGGGTAGGTGCTTTGTGGTCCGCCAGCCCTATTCCCCACCTTCCGCTGGAGTTGATGGAGACCTGATGTCCCTGTGAGGCAGCTGGGACAGTTACTAGGATTCCTATTTTACAGTGGGCCATGGGGACCCGATGACTCATTGTAAACAGGTTAATAAGGCCCTGCTGTGTGAATCATCCTCTCTGCCAAGGACAGCCGGCCCAGAGCTGGTGAGATTGTCCTATCAGTTGTCACAGGACAACCGGCCTTGGAAGACGTGTCAGAGGTGATCTGAGCTGCCAGCCCACAGGGCGCTGCGTTGACCGCGGAGCTGCTGACCTTCCCACTCACCACCCCCGACTCACCGCCTCCCACTAGTGTTCTCGCACCTTCAGGCCGCAGGGCCGCACATTGTGCGATATTGATCTACAGAAAATTTCCTGGCCTCTAATCCTCTGCTAAATTCAAAAGGACCTCGCCTACCAGAAGCCACTGTGGTCCCACAATGAGTAATAAAATCGTTTGCGTGGAGACCATCCAGCCCGTGCATCCAAAATTCCCCGAGGACTGGGGACAGAGCGGTGCAGTTCATCTTCAGTGCTGATCTCCTTTGACATCTCCAGGCTAGCGAGTGCTGCTTCCTGAGCACTGGACAGGAGAAAGCAGGGCGAGGGCTAGCGTTTCCTTTGGAAAATGCACATCTAAGGCTTTTTACGCCATGAAATCCAATGCACTCAGCTATCCAGGAACCCCATCCCAGAAACTTCCATCCTCCCCGCATGAGCAGGTGTAAGAAGAGTTATTGGCAATTCCTGAAAACTGTCTGCTGCTCCACCAGGAGGGGCATCTCCAGGTTGGGGGTCTGGGGTGGGAGGCATCTAATCATGTCAGATGACAGGACCTATCAAAGACAGATAGATTGAAGCTGTCTGACATGAAGACCAAGATCTGGGAACTCGGGACCCCCACGTGGGGTCCCAGTAGCCTAATCTCCCAGGGAGCCTGAAACTCACACAAGTCATGGCCTGCTTTGAGTCACTTAGACCTGTGTCTCACACATAGTGAGATTCTAAGTCGAGGTAGGCTGAGGGTCTGCACTCCCAGCAAGCTCCCAGACTGCCGCCGCTCTGAGCCACAGACCACACTGGATCCCCGGTTTTATATGGCTCTGAGACCTCATTTAGTTTCCTTCTGAGGCTAAGTAAATAGGGAAGGGAGGCGGGGGCAGGACAGACATGATGTAGGCAGCCACAGCGTCAGTGATAGCAGCAGATGGGGCCACTTCTCTTTAGAAAACTCCCATCCCAGAATTCAGAATTTAAAAGTGGCCCATGATGTCCCCGAAATAATGTGATCTGTATAGCATCCTGAGGATGTTTAATCAGCAACTGTTGCTTTGCTTTCTCCACCTACCTCATCCCTCCACATCAGCCACAAAACCTGAGCACTCCTGAAGGTGGCCACGCTCATCCAAGGGGACATTCACCCAGCATCATCATTTTGGAAGAAGCCTGGCTGGAAAACAGTAGTTGGTGCCAGATTCCTTGGGGTTTGTGGAGCTTAACTGGGCTTTGCCTCTTATAAGCAGTAAGTTTTTAGAGAAAGCTCTCTGAGCCTCAGTTTCTTCATCAATAAAATCGGGGTGATGATAGAGTGTTATCAAGAGTATAGAATCCTCACTGAGAAATCCATAAAGTACTGCTGCATACTGAGTATTCAATGACTGTTAGTTGTCCTTAACAGAATAGTTAAGAATCAGAAGCTATACCCAAGCTTGATCTGCAATAAAACTGGTTATCTGAATACGGGAAGCTGCTCTGGACCCCAAGCTGTTCATGGCACCCCTAAACCCCCTTTCCTTCTAGGATGAGTCACCAATTGGCAAATGATAGGATACAGCCTTTAGAGAGAGAGTCCAGAGGCCTCCTAAACCTCAGGAGGTGTGACAAGCAAGTCTGGGATTAAATATTTGTGTCAGGGTATATTAATCTAGCATTTGAACTTAGGAGACTGCATTAGTTTCCTAGGGCTGCCGTAAAAAAGCACCACAGGGCTGGGGATGTGGCTCAAGCGGTAGCGCGCTTGCCTGGCATGCGTGCGGCCCAGGTTCGATCCTCAGCACCACATACAAACAAAGATGTTGTGTCCGCTGAAAAACTAAAAAATAAATATTAAAAAATTCTCTCTCTCTCTCTCTAAAAAAAAAAAAAAAAAAGCACCACAAACTACGTGGCTTAAGA